>NC_138729.1:49774952-50374952 GCF_965113295.1 Leuciscus leuciscus
GTTCATTTTCAAATATCTTTAATTATTTTCAATCTTATACTTTTCCACACAGACTTAAAATTGCAATCCTCTCTCTAGTTTTTTCTAACCATATTAAACATTAATGTTTCATAAAACATTACATTTTTGGTATACAGTACAATCAGTACAAAAGTTTTCTGGAAGTGATAAGCACTAACAGGATGAGAAGAAACCTAAAATGCTTTATAACCTGTGTGGTTTGATGTTGCATGACCACTAAGTTAAATGGTAGTCTGCTCCTTTATCTGTTGCTGGTAGAGGGGTAAATGCACATTAATTTAGTGATATTCAAAAGAGACTCGCTTATGATAAAGACAAACAATCTCTAAATGATCACTAAACTTTTGCCATGAATTCAATCTGCTTTTGATAAATGTATTTTTAGAAAATCTTAATTTTATATTTTGGAAAACAGAATGGTTGGAAAAGTATGGAAACAAAAATATTTTTCCATACTTGGAAATTACTCAAATCAAATGCCAAACTTTTCCAAATTGCCTAGGAACCCTGAAATTAAGTGTCTTTGTTTCTCTGCAATACTCAGTGGAAAATTAAGTATTTGAACATAGATACACATTTTGCAATCACATTTATGCATCACAAAATCAACACTGAGATTGTGTGCTTGTATCAGGTGGAACCAAACGCTCTCCATCTTTGCATCCTGGCCTTAATCATCGACTGGGTAGCATAAGGCATCTTCAGTGTTGGCTCCTTTTATTCATCCAGTTTCTGCCAGCTCATTCAGGTAACTGAAGAATGAGATAAAAGAACAAGTTAATAAAGTAGACCAAAAAGAAATGGTCTACTTATGTAACAACAAAATGATTAAAAATAATCAAATATACCCTTAAAAATGTGTAGGGCTATAGATTTACTAGACTATAAAACCAGTAAAAATATAAACAGAAAAAAAAGAGTATTTTGTACTGTATATTTTGGTATTGTGGGACAACTTTGCTTTAGTTTTACAAAAGTGATGCCATGAAGAATGGGAGCTGACAGCCATTTTTACTGAATGTTTTTATGAGTGATTTTTTTTTATTATTAACAATGATTAGTTATAGAGAAAAATATAATTATTCTAGAACGTGCTCGGTTACTAACGTAACCTCGGTTCTCTCTAGAGAGGAAACGAGTACTGCGTAAATCTTACGCTAGGGGGAATCTCTTTTCCGCGAGATACTGAAGCCAAAAAATTATCCTTAATTTTGAAATAATGTAAAACGCGTTGCGGCAGCATGCAGACATAGGCGAGACAGCTCGCGCGCCTATTGGCTGCCCAGCGGCAACTGCAGCAGCCTATCGATAAGGCCCTATCGTGACGTCATCACCAATGGGGGCGCTTCGCGCCCCATACGTCACGTCCCGCCGAAACGGGCGTGGCCTGGGGCTATAAATACAGCATCGAAAGGCTAGCTTACCGGTTTTTCATCGCCGGAGCGAACCGGAGCGTGCGCAGGCACGGCAAGATACGCAGTACTCGTTTCCTCTCTAGAGAGAACCGAGGTTACGTTAGTAACCGAGCACGTTCTCTTACGAGAGGTACTCTCGTACTGCGTAAATCTTACGCTAGGGGAAACAGTGTAAAACGCCGTGCATGCTATGATCCAGCACCAAAGTCCCAAGGGCAGGTGCCCGGGCTCATGTAGTACATGATCATAAGTGACTCACAGAGAGCCCAGGAAGAGTGGCTAGAATAGCATCATTCCTGTAATGCAGCATCCTATAAGAACAGTTATAGTGATGGTATTTATTCAGTCAGGGCGACCCCGGCCTGGACTGATGAATATAGTGGGTCTTACACATTGCCCATAGAGCTGCGCGATCTAAACGAGCGTTGCTCGAGCTATTTCGGTATTCTGGGCCGGACGTACTCGGGGCAGACAGTACCGATTTTTAGACTGAAAGCAGCTTAGCTTGCAGAGCGGGAACCTCTAGGTTATAAAACCTTATAAATGTAGACGGGGAGGCCCAGCCTGCCGCCATACAGATATCTTGCAAGGCAATCCCACTAGACCAAGCCCACGACGAGGCCACGCCTCTCGTGGAGTGCGCTCTGACACCTAATGGGCACTGCAAGCCCTTAGAGGTGTAAGCCAGCGCTATAGCATCGACTATCCATCTAGATAGACTCTGTTTCGAAACGGCGAGTCCCTTAGAACGTCCGTAGAGTGAAACAAAGAGCTGCTCCGTCTGTCTGAAAACAGACGTGCGGGACACATAAGCCCTTAGCGCCCTGACTGGGCAAAGGAAGCTGGCGTCCTTCTCCTCGTTAGAGACCGCCAGGGCAGACAGGGAAATTACCTGGGCCCTGAACGGTGTGTTGAGGGATTTAGGGACGTACCCGTGCCTTGGTTTGAGTATGACTTTCGAGTCATTTGGCCCAAACTCCATACACGTCGCGCTCACTGAGAGCGCTTGTAAGTCCCCTATGCGCTTCACTGAAGCGAGAGCCAGAAGAAACACCGTTTTGAAAGACAAGTGTTTGATATCTACTGACTGGATAGGCTCAAATGGGGCACCCTTCATGGCCTCCAAGACCGTAGAAAGGTCCCATATGGGGACTGAGGGAGGTCTGGGAGGATTTAACCTCTTAGCTCCTCTAAGGAACCGAATGACCAGATCGTTCCTTCCTAGTGACTGACCAAGCGTTGGTTTGGAAAACGCTGCTATAGCCGCCACATAGACTTTGAGCGTGGATGGGGCTCTGCCTTCATCCAGTAGCTCTTGTAGGAAGGAGAGAACCTCCGTCACTCCACAGTCCAGGGGTGAAAAGCCGCGTGCTGTGCACCAGCTGGAGAACACTGACCATTTTGAGGAATAGAGCCGTCTCGTAGAGGGAGCTCTAGCCTGCATGATCGTGTTTAACACTCCCTCTGGGATATCAGAGGGTACCCGTTGATGGCCCACGCATGTAGGGACCAAAGCTCCGGGCGAGGATGCCAGATCGAGCCCCTGGCTTGAGAGAGGAGGTCCCTCCTCACTGGTATTGGCCATGGGGCAGTGCTCGTCAGCTGCATAAGAACTGGGAACCAAGCCTGGTTCTTCCAGAACGGAGCAACCAGTAACACTGAGCATCTGCTTTCCCTGATCCGCTCTAATACCTGAGGTAGGAGCGTGATGGGGGGAAAAGCATAGAGCGGGCAGCGGGGCCAGACGTGGGCCAGCGCATCCCTGCTCTTTGAGAAAAATTCCGGGCAGTGAGCGTTTTCTTGAGACGCAAACAGGTCTATCTTTGCTCTGCCGAATGTCTGCCACAGCAGTTGGACTGTCTGCGGATGCAGTGACCATTCTCCTGCTGGACATTGTTCCTGGACAGTCTGTCTGGTCCCACATTCAGGTGGCCAGGCACATGCGCTGCTCTGAGCGAGCGCAAATTGTGCCGAGCCCATACCAGGAGGCGTTTCGCTAACCTGTACAGGTTTCGGGATGTGATGTCTCCCTGGCGATTTATGTAGGCTACCACTGACATGTTGTCCGAGCGGACCAAGACGTGGTGTCCTGCTATTTGGGGACGAAAGCGCCTCAGCGCGTTGTCGACTGCCATCATTTCCAGGCAGTTTATGTGCAGAAGCTTTTCCCGTTCTGACCACTGGCCGAAAAACGGTCTGCCCTCGAGCAGTGCTCCCCATCCCGAGGTGGAGGCATCCGTGGACACCACCTTCACACTCGAGGAAGTCCCCAGGCTTACACCTGACTGGTACCAGTCGGTCGCTCTCCAGGGTATCAGTGCTGAGACGCATTTCTGATCGACCTTGAGGCGAAAGAGACCTGAAGTCCACGCTCGACGCGGTACTCGCGCTTGTAGCCAGAACTGCAGTGGGCGCATGCGAAGCAGACCCAGCTGGAGAACTGTGGATGCTGCTGCCATGAGACCGAGCATCCTTTGAAACTTCTTTAGCGGGACTATAGTGCCGCGGCGGAAGGTTTCTGTCATGCGCTGAATAGTCAATCTGCGCTGTAGCGATATTTGAGCTGTCATTGACAGCGAGTCCAGTTCTGTGCCCAGAAAAGATATTCTCTGACTGGGAGACAGTGAACTTTTCGCCCAGTTGACTTTGAGACCCAGATTCTCGAGATGTTCGAGTAAAATGGTTCTGTGTTCTATGAGCTCCGTATGTGACTGAGCTAGAACCAGCCAATCGTCCAAGTAGTTCAAAACTCGCATTCCCCGAAGTTTCAGGGGAGCGAGGGCTGCGTCCATGCAATTCGTGAATGTACGGGGTGCTAGGGACAGGCCAAACGGTAGGACTGTGTATTGATAAGCCTGGCCCTCGAAGGCGAATCTCAAAAATCGCCTGTGACGTGACGCTATTTGTATTTGGAAATACGCGTCTTTCAGATCTATTGACACAAACCAGTCGCCGTGGCGAATTTGCGCGAGGATTTTCTTGGTTGTGAGCATTCTGAACCGGCGTTTTGAAAGCGCTTCGTTCAGTTGTCTTAGATCTAGAATGGGTCTGAGACCCCCGTCTTTTTTCGGAACCAGAAAATATCTGCTGTATAGCCCCCCTTCGCTCTGAGCTTGAGATAAAGGCTCTATTGCCCCTTTGCTCAACAGTTTCGCAATTTCGGTACGAAGTACACTTGCTACTTCCTTTTCTACCGTGGTTTCGACTCGCACCGCACAACGGCGGGGACGTCGAGCGAACTGTAGCGAATAGCCTCTTTCTATAATGTTCAGCACCCATTCTGATACACCGGGAAGCTTTGCCCACGCATGTGCATGCATAGCTAAGGGTTGAATGAGATCGGAGCTCTGGTCGTGACATAGTGGCGACCGGGGAGCTTCGGTATGCTGTATTATAGACACCGCATTTGCAGCGCTCGAGGCGGGGAGTGTTTTGATCACAGCGGGCGGTTCGCCCGCGCTCGGCTCTCTCACGGCAGGTAGCTGAGAGACGGCGAGCGTGGGGGAAACCGAGGGATTCGTCATGTCTGTGAGTGAATGTGGGCGCAGGACAGCGGGCACATTTGCACTGAAAACACCATCGACCTGAGTCGGTTGTATGTGTGTTGGTTTCGTTTTTACAGAAACCGAGAGACATGCAGCGTGTAGTGTTTGTGGGCACTGGGACGTGGGCACGTTCACTACATTCTGTGCGCAATCGACATGAGTCGATTTTATGTGCGCGAGCCCTGTGGGGCGGGCTGTGTCTGTGTGTAGGAATGGGCACTGGGCAGTGGGCATTTTTACTACACTCATAACACCGTCGGCCGTGGCCGGAATACCAGAAAATACGCTCTTTACAGGATTTATCTGGGTCGCCGTGAAAACGGCGTTTGTGTACAGGCAAGCGGGTAATGTAACCGACTTGTTTACTGTAGAGTACACTGGAACAGTCGCATGTAATGGAACTGGACGAGCGGGAAGTTTTGGTGGAAACCCGGCCGCAGCGGGGCTTGAACACCGTCGTTTTCCTAAGCTGGCTAGGAAGACTTTGAGGCCTCGGGCTTCATCTCAATCTTCGGCCGAGTCCCACGCTGTGGGGGGCGGCGGCCGGCAGAGCGAGAGCGTGGTCTCTGGTCCCGGGCCTGTCGACGCTGTGAAGCGGCGGCGGGGGGCGGCGGCTGCGAGCTGCGAGCAGACGGCTGTTTAGAGCGGCCTGATGCGGAGCTAGAGCGCTTTGGCAAAAAGTGCTTCATGGCCTGCGACGTCTTTTGTACCTCAGCGAATCTGTCCGCGAAATCTTTGACGGACGAACACAGAGCGCTCCGAGTCTGGCATTTCTGAAAGCGTCAGCCAGAGGTGTCTCTCAGCAACGGTGAGAGAGGCCATGTTCCGCCCTATGGCCTGTGCAGCGGATTTCGTAGCGCGGAGAGCGAGGTCCGTAGCGCTCCTTAAATCCGCCACGTTGACTGCTTCCGTGCCTTCCTCGTCCAGCTTTCGGAGAAGGTTAGCTTGGAAGATCTGGAGAGTGGCCATAGTGTGTAGCGCTGATGCAGCCTGCCCAGCGGCGGTGTAAGCGCGACTTTGCAGGGTAGAAGTAGCGCGGCAGGCTTTTGAAGGTAGCGCCGTCTTAGTCCGCCGTCCAGCAGAGGGCGGGCAAAGATGGGCTGCTACTGCCTCCTCCACTAGAGGGAGAGCGAGGTATCCTCTGTCTTTGGCACCGTCCACCACGGAGAATGCCGCTGAAGCAGAGGAACGCAGCCTGGCTGAAAAAGGGGCACTCCAAGACTTTGCCAGTTCTTCATGAAGCTCAGGAAGAAACGGGGCGGGTCTTGAGGGCGTGGAAACGCGGTCCCCTTGCAGAAAACAGCCGTCCAGACGGTTGCGTGTAGGCTCGGCGGGCGCGGACCACTCGAGGCCGAGGCTCTCTGTGGCCTGTGTGAGCAGACGCATCAGCTCAGCTTCAATGCTGGCCCGTTTTCCTGACGACTCGCGGGCAGAAGAAGGGGCGAGGTCCACAGAGCTCGCCCAATCCTCGCTGTCGGAAGCCAGGATAGAGCAGTTGTCCTCCTCGAAAACTGCTGCTTCTTCCTTGTCATCTCCGGCGGAAGCGGCGGCCAGCGGCGGCCACTGTCCGGGAGTGAGAGACTCGAGAGAAGCAGACGGCGAAGCTGGCAGGCGCACCGGCGAGCTTTTCTCGGTGGGAGCTCAGGGATCCGCTGAGCACGGCGCTTTTTACGGCGCGGCGTCGAAGCGGGAGGTGCAGGCTCGTGGAAAGTTGCCATGCGAGTCCTCAGAGTCGCCATAGGCATAAGCTCGCAGTGAGGGCATCCGCCGTCAGCGAGCGCTAGAGCCGCATGTCCTTCACCCAGGCAGGAAACGCAGATGACATGGCGGTCCCCGTCGCTGAGTGGGGCTCGGCACGAGCCACAGGATGGACGAGACATCTTGAAAAAGACGCTCTGCTCTTTTAGAGAAGGAGTGTGAGTCGCGGCGGCGAACACACACAATGCAATAAAAGGATATAACGCCGGATAGCGTAGCAGGAACGGTGGTTGAAGGCGGCGCGGCCAGCGACTCCAGGTACCGAACTCGTCCCGCTGAAATGCTGTTTCCACGGCGCGGCTTCTTCTCTCTGGATCCAGCGATGCGTGAGCTCCGCTGAAGAGATGAAAAATCGGTAAGCTAGCCTTTCGATGCTATATTTATAGCCCCAGGCCACGCCCGTTTCGGCGGGACGTGACGTATGGGGCGCGAAGCGCCCCCATTGGTGATGACGTCACGATAGGGCCTTATCGATAGGCTGCTGCAGTTGCCGCAGGGCAGCCAATAGGCGCGCGAGCTGTCTCGCCTATGTCTGCATGCTGCCGCAACGCGCTTTACATTATTTCAAAATTAAGGATAATTTTTTGGCTTCAGTATCTCGCGGAAAAGAGATTTCCCCTAGCGTAAGATTTACGCAGTACGAGAGTACCTCTCGTAAGAGAACTGAGCTTAGTGTATCAAATTATTAGAGCACATAGTATCAATACTACTGTACATTCCTGCAATACAGGAATATTACAGGACTTCATTTCTAGGAAAATGCAAAGCAATTAGAATCTCTTAAGAACTCCTTCCCTGACAGCTTGGAGTATTGCGCTAAAAGAACAGCGATTTGAATCTATTGAGTACTCCTGCCCTGAGAGCAGCACGTAATACACTAAAATAACAGCAATTTGAATCTATCGAGTACTCCTGCCCTGAGAGCAGCGCTTAATACACTAAAATAACAGCGATTTGAATCTATTGAGTACTCCTGCCCTGAGAGCAGCGCATAATACACTAAAAATAACAGTGATTTGAATCTATTGAGTACTCCTGCCCTGAGAGCAGCGCTTAATACACTAAAATAACAGCGATTTGAATCTATTGAGTACTCCTGCCCTGAGAGCAGCGCTTAATACACTAAAATAACAGCGATTTGAATCTATTGAGTACTCCTGCCCTGAGAGCAGCACGTAATACACTAAAAATAACAGTGATTTGAATCTATTGAGTACTCCTGCCCTGAGAGCAGCGCGTAATACACAAAAAATAACTGCGATTTGAATCTATTGAGTACTCCTGCCCTGAGAGCAGCGCGTAATACACTAAAAAAAACAGCGATTTGAATCTATTGAGTACTCCTGCCCTGAGAGCAGTGCGTAATACATTAAAATAAAAGCGATTTGAATATGAATACTCCTGCCCTAAGAGCAGTGCGTAATACACTAAAATAACAGCGATTTGAATCTATTGAGTACTCCTGCCCTGAAAGCAGCGCGTAGTACACTAAAATAACAGTGATTTGAATCTATCAAGTTCTCCTGCCCTAAGAGCAGCGCATAATACACTAAAATAACAGCAATTTGAATCTATTGAGTACTCCTGCCCTGAGAGCAGCGGATAATACACTAAAAATAACAGCGATTTGAATCTATTGAGTACTCCTGCCCTGAGAGCAGCGCTTAATACACTAAAAATAACAGCGATTTGAATCTATCGAGTACTCCTGCCCTGAGAGCAGCGCATAATACACTAAAATAACAGCAATTTGAATCTATTGAGTACTCCTGCCCTGAGAGCAGCGGATAATACACTAAAAATAACAGCGATTTGAATCTATCGAGTACTCCTGCCCTGAGAGCAGCACGTAATACACTAAAATAACAGCAATTTGAATCTATCGAGTACTCCTGCCCTGAGAGCAGCGCTTAATACACTAAAATAACAGCGATTTGAATCTATTGAGTACTCCTGCCCTGAGAGCAGCGCATAATACACTAAAAATAACAGTGATTTGAATCTATTGAGTACTCCTGCCCTGAGAGCAGCGCTTAATACACTAAAATAACAGCGATTTGAATCTATTGAGTACTCCTGCCCTGAGAGCAGCGCTTAATACACTAAAATAACAGCGATTTGAATCTATTGAGTACTCCTGCCCTGAGAGCAGCACGTAATACACTAAAAATAACAGTGATTTGAATCTATTGAGTACTCCTGCCCTGAGAGCAGCGCGTAATACACAAAAAATAACTGCGATTTGAATCTATTGAGTACTCCTGCCCTGAGAGCAGCGCGTAATACACTAAAAATAACAGCGATTTGAATCTATTGAGTACTCCTGCCCTGAGAGCAGCACGTAATACACTAAAAATAACAGTGATTTGAATCTATTGAGTACTCCTGCCCTGAGAGCAGCACGTAATACACAAAAAATAACTGCGATTTGAATCTATTGAGTACTCCTGCCCTGAGAGCAGCGCGTAATACACTAAAAATAACAGCGATTTGAATCTATTGAGTACTCCTGCCCTGAGAGCAGTGCGTAATACATTAAAATAAAAGCGATTTGAATATGAATACTCCTGCCCTAAGAGCAGTGCGTAATACACTAAAATAACAGCGATTTGAATCTATTGAGTACTCCTGCCCTGAAAGCAGCGCGTAATACACTAAAATAACAGTGATTTGAATCTATCAAGTTCTCCTGCCCTAAGAGCAGCGCATAATACACTAAAATAACAGCAATTTGAATCTATTGAGTACTCCTGCCCTGAGAGCAGCGGATAATACACTAAAAATAACAGCGATTTGAATCTATTGAGTACTCCTGCCCTGAGAGCAGCGCTTAATACACTAAAAATAACAGCGATTTGAATCTATCGAGTACTCCTGCCCTGAGAGCAGCGCATAATACACTAAAATAACAGCAATTTGAATCTATTGAGTACTCCTGCCCTGAGAGCAGCGGATAATACACTAAAAATAACAGCGATTTGAATCTATCGAGTACTCCTGCCCTGAGAGCAGCGCATAATACACTAAAATAACAGCAATTTGAATCTATTGAGTACTCCTGCCCTGAGAGCAGCGCGTAATACACTAAAATAACAGCGATTTGAATCGATCGAGTACTCCTGCCCTGAGAGCAGCGGATAATACAATAAAATAACAGCGATTTTATCTATTGAGTACTCCTGCCCTGAGAGCAGCGCATAATACAATAAAATAACAGCGATTTTAATCTATTGAGTACTCCTGCCCTGAGAGCAGCGCGTAATACACTAAAAAAATAACAGCAATTTGAATCTATTGAGTACTCCTGCCCTGAGAACAGCGCATAATACACTAAAAATAACAGCAATTTGAATCTATTGATGTAACGACAAACTGATAGGAAACAAGTGCGAGTGCACAATGTATTTATTGGGTAACAAATACTCAAGGTTAATGACAGACAACGTATTCTTCTTGATGCGATCGCCAGGAACACAGCAAACAGGAGAGCGTGACACAGGGGCTGAGACAGGCGATCCACAGTGAGAATGCAGGTGAAGAATCCGTGGTGAGATCGGCGGTGAAGAATCCGTGGTGAGATCGGCGGTGAATAATCCAGTCCAGTGCAGTGCAGTGCAGTGCAGGCGAAACACGAGGGAATAAACAGGAGCAGGCACGCAGACAGGGATTCATCAAACAACGATCTGACAAACATAAGACGAAAGACAGGGCATTAAATAGGCTGTGATTATTACCATCAGCTGCCGCTGATCAGGATGATCAGTGACAACGCCCACATGAAACAATGAATGAACTGAGACACACCCACACACGCACACACATGAACACACAGACTAGAATGAGACAGCGGATCTACCAACCGTGACAATTGAGTACTCCTGCCCTGAGAGCAGCACGTAATACACTAAAAAAATAACAGCAATTTGAATCTATTGAGTACTCCTGCCCTGAGAGCAGCGCGTAATACACTAAAAATAACAGCAATTTGAATCTATTGAGTACTCCTGCCCTGAGAGCAGCGCATAATACACTAAAATAACAGCAATTTGAATCTATTGAGTACTCCTGCCCTGAGAGCAGCGCATAATAATACACAAAAAATAACAGCGATTTGAATCGAGCTCCTGCCCTGAGAGAAGCGCTAAGGTGTATAGCTGGTGTGTGGTGAGCGCACTGGCGCCGTTGTACTGTGGCTGCCGTCGCATCATCCAAGTGGATGCTGCACACTGGTGGTGGTTGAGGAGAGATCCCCTGATATGATTGTAAAGCGCTTTGGGTGTACAGTAGTACATATGAAAGCGCTATATAAATGCCTCATTCATTCATTCATTCATTCATGTATCATTTTGACCGGCGTTGAAATATCGCGGAAAATTTGAACGAGTTCTGTTCTCGCATATCAATTTAACAGACAGCGAGGTACCATTGGAAAAGCATGTTTTACACCAGTTACCCCATAAGCAGCTTTGTTTTGGTTGACTGATGAAACAGTCAAATCAAAATGCATACAATACGATATTTAGACGATGATATTAGTTCTGTGCATTTTAAATGTTCGCTTATTATCTTAGTAAACGTTAGAGGATGTTGAATTGTGACAAAATATAGTAGTAAATTCACTTACCTTGCAATAAATGCGTTCTCCCACGAACATCTGTCTTTTATTCCGACTATTCCTCAAGAATCCCTCCGCAGACCGCAGCGCACATCAAATTCAAACGTCTAAACCCCGCCCTTGCTTTAGTTTCATTGGTTGAAGCTGTAAACCAATCATTTTCCTTTCTGCCCTCAGAACATGTTTGAGTAAGTAAAACTCCCATCTGCCTTTGTCTATGGTCAGAAACTTTGCTTTCAAGGAATGCAATAGACTCATCGTTGTGGACTGGGGCAACCACAAGCTCCACAATCTGTTTTAGATCCAACAAGACTTGCCATGCAGGATCATGCTCAGGAATTTTGGGCCCAATTAGAAAGGGGAGCAATCTTAGCAAGTTCCAGTTTTCATGGGCATTGCCGCCTACGGTTTTCCTGCTTGACAGATTTTGCGGCAAAACATGAGGCTTATTTGTTTTGTCGGTCCACTTGTATGGAAAGTGAAGAATGGAATTGTTGATATCATCCAAGCTGATATACTTCTTTGATATTAGTATTTTGAGACAACTTGCTATTTCAACAGGCACAATGCCTTCAAAGAGGTCATGGGCAATGTCAGGAGGGTAGCCACTGACAACATGAAAATGAGAAAGGGCTTTAGTCAAAGGACATGCTCGTTTAACTCCAAAACAGTTACTGCCACTATCTAAGGCTGCTTTGACATGAGTCCCGTGTGTTTCTTTTGTTCTGAGGATAAAAGTTTCTGATCTCACCTCATTCAATGCAATTTCTGAGGCTGTTGCAGTACAAAAACGGCAAAAATAGGGGCCTGTAAAACTCTCAACAAAGCCTGCTATTCCGTGAGCTCCTAAATTGTCTGCAGCAACTGACTGAACTGTACCTTTAAGCGATCTGCCTAGTTGTGGAACAAATATTCCATTAATTTCCAAAGACCTGAGATCTCTAACAAGTGGTTCTAAAACCCTGTCATAGCCATAGCACTTCACATCGTCTGTTTTGCACAACAGTGCTAAGTAGATGGAGGTCAAAGACGAATTACACCCAGGAGGAAGGTTACTCAGCACCCAATACACAGCACAAAGTTTGTGTGTTTTACGGGAGGTGCCTAGAGGGTTGCAGACCTCGAAGTCATCAACATACAAACTTACAGATAGTCTTAACTCCTTCCCTTACAAAAAAAGTGTTTTGCTTAAAATGCAGACCGTCCCTGAAAGACCTGTACACAATTTCACCTGAAGTCTCCACTTCGGTTTCGTGATTACAAACTATCTTGTCCAAGATATCTTTCCTATTCAAAAGCACTTGTAGTGATTCAAGAATGGGGACATACATACTGAAAGGTTTTGTTCTCTTTAGGGCAAAGTACTCCCAGCTTGTGGAGGGTTGCCGGAGCAATGGGTGGCGGGCAATATGCCAACCCGTCGAAGTGGGATGTCGAGGGTTTGTGGGCCAATCCCTTTGCAGGGCCAACAAAATGCTTGGCATCACAGGGGCGAGCCAGCGAAGGGCCATCAAGTTGGCCACTGATGCTGCAGAAGTAGCATCAAGGTGGCTGTGGATCAGGAGAGGAGAGGTATGGCGTGTAGGGTAGTAGCGCTACATGGACATAAGCTGGGACCTGATCACCCCGGCTGGGTCGCCTAGGGGAGGGGGTCTGATTGTTGAAAGACCCGAAACCCCCCGTGATCCTAGGTTACATCACTGATGATATGTCCAGGTGCACCAGACGGTGTATCTAAAATCTAGCATCCAAAATATATTCAACTGGTTCTATTACATTAAAGTTTGCCTTATAATACTGCTTACGTTGATATGCAGAACTCAAAGTCCCACCCTTAGCTATGGCTTTATTTATAGGACTCCCTGTGCATAAAGCAGTGGTTATTTCCTCTATGACATCTCTGTCAACCTGAAGGTTGTGCTTCTGAAAAATATCAACTAGAACACCATCAGTGTGGGAACTTGAGAGAGAGCTAGTTAAGTGGTTAAGCTCAGACAAAAAAAAAAATCACTGATTGCTGTGCTTGGTACATGAGTAAAATGTTCTAACTTTAACAGAGCTGCTGCAAAAGTGTGTTCTATTACATTTGGAAGGTCTTTTGGGGCATTTACACTGGAATCTGTTTGTGCATCCAAGTATGCCTCACCTATATCATCGTTTGAAGTATTTTCAGCTGAATTCAGGGAAACAAAAGTGGTAGATGTCACAATGCCTGGTTTAAAATCTGTTAATGAATAGGAATTGTGTGTTCTGCTCTTGTGGGATTTAAATGTTCCGTAGATATTTGTTTGAAAGTTGCAACCTAAAAACATGCAAGTTACAATCTCATTTTTCTTCAGGTGTGCATTAATGTGAACCCAGTAATCCCTTTCAGAGACAAGATCCTCACAAAGACACAAATGGCAGCTAAATATACAACTATCTATTTGATGAGAGGTTTCAGCCACATGGAATCTATTCAAATGAATTAAAAGTGCATTCCATGTTCTAAAAGTGCATGGGCAGGTTACATATGCACATGGGAATCTATTATTATTCCCATAAAAACTATGTTTTACCCGATAATGCTTTAATACATGGGACTACTTGGTAAAACTGAGGGGCAGGCTTTACAACGCCACATTCACAGCATTTTCTGCATCACTCATCACTGAAAAAGAGAAATAAAAAATAAATGAAAAAAGGATAAATCAAAAGAAAGGTTTCACAAATATAAGTATTTCTAATTAAAAATAAACATGCTGTCAAATTATGAAATATCAAACAACAACAAAACATACTCCTATCAGGATTTTTAGGGACAATCACCATTTCCTGGACATTGTCGTCCGAAACCAATCACCGTGTCTATAATGATGCCTGTGGAATTATATTTATTTAAATATTCTTTTTAAAACCCTGTTTTTAAAACATGAAATAAACAACGACAACAGGTGGTCAAATTTGTAAGTTGCACTACTGGCACTATCTCAAAAAATTGTTGCAAAATGTGAGAAAACATTTTAGACTCACACTCTGTGGGAAACACTGAATAGCCTACTACAGAACCCTGCCCTGTAAGGCAAAAAATGTAAACATTACTCACCACACAAATTGAGCCCACAGTGAAAGAGCTGACTCCACATTACATGTACAGAGTGAGTTTAGTGTCCATCTGCAACAACAAAGAGCAAGAACATAAATTAATGTTACCGTGAAATAATTAAAAATTTAACTTATATGTTAACCTTAAATCATAAGCCCTTCAAGTTAAACTCTTCCTTCTTGTTTAAGATGAACAGCGAACCATTTAAAAAACACATTTTGTAGATTAAGTGACCCTTTGTCTTTTCTAAAAGGTTACTCGAAATGTACCATAACTTAAAACATTAAAGGTATAGCGGAGGATTTTCCCGAATTTTAGAAAAGAACCGCCCTCTCCACTTTTTGAAAAAATGCACATGCGCAACACTCTACCTGCTCCCGAGAGGGAACGCCTATTAAACGCTAGCATCGCTAATCATAGCTTACATTAACTTTTACTAGCAGTGATTTTAAATGGATTTCTCCAAATAGCATGCCAAACTTTACCTGTCGAGTAGAAACTTCGCGACTGAGGCATTGAGGCATCAGTGGGAAGCCCAACCTGTGCTTTTAGCGCACGCCAGCGTGTGAAATATTCTCCCAAAAACACTTCGTCTTGTTTCTTTCTTCAGAGGCCTTTCTCTTCTTGTCATACAATTCGTAGACACTTTTTCTCTTGCGACCCTCAGACATTTGGAAAAAACCCGGTGAGAACGGCGAGCTTCAATGAATGGCTGAAACCATAGCTCACCACACACATATACACCTGAAAGTGCGCATGCGCAGAAAGGACGAGCACGTACGATGGCCTTACGTAAACATATCACCAGAATGATTGACACTTAGGTGGACCAATAGTATAGGCTACCCACCCGGAAAAAGAAAATCCTCCGCTATACCTTTAATGCAGTTCCTGGCAAAGCAGTATTTTTGGGTGTTTGCGCCACAAAAGTTAACTTGGCTGGGGTACCCCACCCCCAAAGTAGAGTAGTAGGGAGAGATTATGGGCTCTAACAGAGTCAACGCATCGATACGCATACGCGCCTGCAAGGCTACGCATCACTACGCTTCGGCCGCCATTATGCGTAGCAAAATGTGTCGTCCCAGTTTTTGATACGCGACGCACCGTTGCATGCAATACTATGCGTTGTTGGTGGGGGCGATACTGCAAGTTGCTTGCGTCCGATGTGTAGACTATGAAAGGGAGCACGTCGCTCACGTTGCTCGCGTTGACTCTGTCAGAGCCCTATTGCGTAGCCGGCCGCACTAACCTGGCAAGTTGTCGCTTCAGTCTTTTGAAAAATGAACCTGCTAAAATGGCGTTTTTCAGGGACTAATATGGGCTAAGGCCACGCCCCCTTGGCGGGCTCTGACGTGTAATGGTGTGATGCAAGCTCATTGGCGCACACGTCAGAGGCGCCCGCGCCATTGGATGTGCAGTTGCCACAGCACAAACAATGAGTGAGCCAGACACTCACTGTGCTAGCTGTGCTGCTGCAAAATGCGTTTTACACAGACTGTATAACGTTAAAACAGTTACTGTGCACTGGGATCCTTCAGATTGATAGTCAAAATGTCCTAGTTTTTTCCCCTTTTCGGGGATTATATTCCTAGTTTTGATCTCAGACGTCTGGTCACTTTATCTCATATATCAGAATATTCTATTACTGTTAAGCCCACTATAAATACACTGAACCATGTGTTCTGTATCATAGCTACATTTATGACCTTTGTAGAAAAAAAAAAAAGCCGCGTGAAAATCAGTTCGGTATTCAGTGAGGTATGATTAATTAAATGCGCTGACATCTTATTGCACCCGCCAAACAGATTACACGGAGTGGAGCGGGTGACCAGTCTAAGATGGCGGGCCCACGGCTCGTCCGCACCAATAACTTAGGCAGTAGCGGTCGATAGGGCGTCTACTCTCTATCTCTGGTTAAACACACACTTCGTTCAAATTCGACAAAAACTATATAAAACTCACCAAAACCTTGTTGTTCCAAAAATCTGCAATTTCAGTTTTGCTGCAACAGTGCTCTAACTCGTAGAATTATTATTTTAGCCTAACGTTATTCTGTCTGTAACTTACATGATGCACGTCTCTGTTTCTCTCTTACTGGTAAAGTTACTCTGAGCTACGCAACCGTTTATTGCAGGTGCTTAACAATCGACCAAAGCGGTCCCGCACCGTCTCACTTTCATCTTGTAAAATCAGCTTTTTTCTTTGCTCTCTTCGAAAATGGGGGTCCCACATTATTTAATTGTTACCAGCAGACTATTAGCAAAGCATACTTACAGAGTTGAGCTGAGCGATGGTGGAAATAGACCCAGGGCAAGTTGAGCTGGAAGTTGCAAGTGGAAACGTTGAAAAAAAGCGCTGACTTTTCTTTCTTCTTCCCGAAATGCATTTGAACCCGTGCGTGATTATCGCGAGATAAAATGAGAACTGGTATTAACTTGATGGATTGACTTACTTTATCCCAACATGAGTTAAATATGTTTGTGCACGCTTTCTGCAGATAATGTGCAGTCTACACAATTCTATCACGTTTTACATAAGAACATAAAACCCTTTAGTAAAATATACTAAATATAATTTGATAAATCTAACAGGTGACCAGTCTCCCTTTTTTCAGTGTAGATGACAAATAAAATAATGGTTCTTTTTTATTTTTTAAATTCTCTAGAAAAGGTTTTCTTCTCATGGGTTCAACAATGTTTTGGACCAGCTGTAGTTTGTTTATTATGCATGCAGGGCAACCACCCATTAGAGCATTACAATAATCTAGAATTGAGGTCATGAATGCATGAACTAACTGTTCCGCATTTGTCATTGAGAGCATATATCGAAATTTAGATATATTTTTAAGATGGAATAATGCGGTTTTACATATGCTAGAAACATGGCTTTCAAATTAAAGATTGGTGGTATTATACCCGCGTCCAGACCTCTGGAAACTCCATGTATGGTCCCTGGACTAGATGACCTACCCCAGACAGTAGTTGACACCATCACTTCTGCTAGAGCCCCCTCTAGCAGGCGAACCTGTTCGTTGAGTGGTGTTCTTCTCACCAGGAGAACCCCCAAACTTGCTCGATCAAAGCAGTGCTTTCCTTCCTGCAAGAATAGTTGGAGCGAAGGATGTCTCCCTCCACCCTTAAAGTGTATGTTGCCACTATCACCGCACATCACGATGCAGTTGAGGGTAAATTGCTGGGAAAGCACGACCTGATCGTCAGGTTCCTGTGGGGGGCCGAGGAGACTAAATCCACCTGGCCCACTCTCAATACCTTCTTGGGATTTGTCTCTGGTCCTTTCGGCTTTTCAGAGAGCCTTTGAGCTTTTGCAATCAGCAGAGTTAAAAAAAAAAATCCCTTCCGGGACCAGGTGGTGAACTTGCAAGCGCTGCCTTCGGAGGAGGCAGACCCAGCCCTGGCTTTTCTCTGTCCCATTCGCGCTTTGCACCTTTACGTGGAAAGAACGCAAAGCCTCAGGACCTCAGACCAGCTCTTTGTCTGTTACGGAGGCCAGCAGAAGGGAAAGGCTTTCTCCAAGCAGAGGATGGCCCACTGGATAGTGGCGTGTCCTGCCCGTTCGGCTTGAGAGCCCACTAGGAGTGTCGCTTCTTCCTGGGCGCTGGCACACGGCGCCTCGCTGACAGATATCTGTAAAGTTACTGGCTGGGCGACACCTATCACGTTGGCTAGGTTTAATAGCCTACGTGTTGAGCAGGCTGGAACACTGTTTGTTATGTTTCGTGGTCCAGGCTGGGCCAGTTTGTTTTTTCTTGCCATTTGTGGAGCCTGGGCTGTCTATAGAGACCGCGCTTTTTTACAGTGTGTTCAGGGGACAGGCAGCTAGCGGATAATGAAAAGATTTTTGCTGTATGTGACACAAAATGTTTTGGCCTATAAAAACACGTGACATCGCTTAGTTAGTCGCTTTAATTCCTGAAAAGACCGTAGTAGGCATTCACATTCGAACGAACTGAACTGAGTCACTTCCACACTAACTGAACTGAGTCCTTGTAACGTAAATGCCTCTGGGTTAATGCGAATTAGCTCAAGAATATAGGGAATTTTAGGAATATTAATATTTATGACTCATGGTCATAATTCATAAATCGCATATGCATTTACTTTATCAATTATAGGAAATGCCTCGTTCTGTACTGTCTGATCATTACAGTTAAGAAGAAGTATTCCTGTTTACAAAACTCCAAGAAAGTTTATCTTCTGGCCACGAAGACAAAACCTCTTTGGGTTTATAAATTAAAACTACTCAAAGTAGTTTTATAATATAGAGCCTGTAGCTTTATAGATCTTTTGTTTCATTGACTTTATAAAAAGTGGGTTTTCAAAACACAGAGACAGTTAAAAGTATAAATGGGTTTATTAATAAAATGGCACACGCTAGAGATTATAAGCTACAAATATAAACGTACGTAAAATGCAAACGATAAAACAAACAAACATTTAAACAAACATGACGTGATCGGAATGAATGACATGAAAGAAAGAAAGAAAGAAAGAAAGAAAGAAAGAAAGAAAGAAAGAAAGAAAGAAATAAAGAGTTAAGAGATAGAGGGTAACTTAATTCACAGACCTACAAGCTAAACACCAGGAATCAGCTGTTAGAGAGAAAGATACTTGCGAGATGTGGTACTCTTTCAGTGTGATGCTGAAAAGGGGGACGCGCGCGTGCGCGTGTCCGGCTGGTTTGCGTCTAGCTTTGTCTTCTGGGTCGTTTCGCAAAACGATGTAAAGGCTCACTTGAATTTAACGTTACCGAGAAAGTTCAGATTCGTCTCCCGGGATGGGAGAGGCTGGAAATCTTAGTTGCAAAGACCGGCTGTTACGACTCGAACATGGGTTCGTTCGATGGAGAAGGCCAGGGCCTCCTCCAGATGTTCCTTGGAGGAGCGCTGCGCCGGGGAGAAGAAGGTCCGAAGAGCGGAAGTTGAGTTGGAAGCGATAAGAGAGAGGAAGAGAGAAGGTTTTGGACTTTTATCAGTGTCCCAGGTGCCGTCCCCTCCTTCGTGTAGGACGAATCAGCTGTCGAGATTTTTCGAGCGGGAAGATTCCTTTGTCCGGTTAGACACGCCCACTCGAATGAGTCATGATTGACTTTAACTGGAGAGGATTTTCTCCAGACATATGAACTTATAAAACAATGCGCATCACTGAATTCTGCTATCGGAATTCAACTCCGTTAGCTGGAGAGGATTACAGAGATATCAAAAATAGAATCTAGGCATTGTAGCCATGCAAAGATACATTATTATGCATTTGTATAGGCAATAGTGGTTCTATTAATGTTACAAATAGGACATATGCTTTCCTATGGTTTACACACACCTCTTAACACACAAATTTATATATTTAGTACCTTTAAGAGTGACTTTATGGGTAAAATTCCTTTTCTGTAGGGGGTTTCTGTTTCACAGTCCAGAGTGTGTTTGTGTGTGTGTTGGAATGTTGCGACCCTGTTATCTCATGCACAGGGCTGGATAGCTCTGTGGTCAAATTTTATGACCTGCCAATGAGTTCGGGTTACGGGATGCGATTCTACTGGGAGAACATTCTTCAAAAATACATTTCAGATCCAAACACTCGAAGATCATAACTATATGATCAAAACAACATTAATCACACATACATACAGGAAATTCAGATACAAGTCTGAGTTACACACATTTAAAAGAATGTTAAGTTACACACAACGGATGTGTGTGTGTGTGTGTGTGTGTGTGTGTATGTGTGTGTGTGTCATGAGACTGTAAAAGTCACATGGAGTCCATGCTGAAATGGGGGTTTTAGAGGGGATTCTAAGAAAACAGGGTTTCCTTATGTGACTCAAAGGTCCCTCGGGGGATACGAGTCACATGGGCGCTGGTAAATTGGTCCTCGTGGGGCAATTATTAACCAGCCAGGACAAAGACGATGTGTTTTGCCATCACATGATCCACTTAATGCGAAAAGCAGATGCCATTGTTGTTACATCCTTTACATTCACACAAACTGAACTGAGTCAACTGCATTGCACTCAGACTTCAGTGTACACATACAGGTTGATTCTTTCTTTATAATTTTTTTTATTTGATTGTCATAGATGAATGATATATTTTGTTTTCAAGTGGTGATTTGTAAAGGACGAAGATAGTCTCATGATAAGTGATAAGTGCGTGTTGAATTGACGTGAGATAAATTTCAGTGAAAACAGTTACTGTTCAGTGAACTGAACTGTTCATTAATTCATTTTATTATTATTCATTAATTCATTTTATTTCATATTTTATTTTATACATTGGTTTAATTATATATATATATATATATATATATATATATATATATACACATATATATATTTATTTATTATAAATATATATATATATTTGTTTTATATATATATATATATATATATATATATATATATATATATATATATATATATATATATATATATATATATTAATCTAGTTAGTACTGTAGATAACCATTTAAACAAGTGCAGACACACATTTAAAATCCTTAATAATTTTTTTTTTCTTCTTTTGATTAATGCAAGGTGTGAGACCCCGAACCCGGGACTCCAGATACTATTATAATAAGTTGTGATTATATGTATTTGGTGAGCTAAGACCCAAGGAGATAATTGTCCTCCTTTTTTTTTCTTTTTTTTTTTTGAATCGTACTAATGGGTTACAATTACATGTTGTCAACTATATTGTTTTAAGTTTATGTCAAATTTGTTATGGTAAACATATTGGAATCTAAAGTAGGCTTAAAGGATGTTATTTGGCATAATATATTAAAATCAATATAAAACTGTCACTCATCCCAGACTTCATCGCAATCTCAGAAAAGTTCTGTTTTAATCAGTGAAGGCGTCTGCACTGCATAATTACTCTCTTATTTAAATCATGACTAGGCTACACTTTGTTATAATGAGAGGATATGTGAGCATGCAGAACTCACTGCTGTACAAATACTCTGGCGTTTTGAGCGGTGGGTGGATTCTGACTAACTTACACCTTACACCACTTACACCTTTGATTGGCCATTGCGTTCAAGAAATCAACAGACATGTCTGTGAATAGCTTCATTGCTCAATGCTGCAAAAACACATTGTAAATAGAAACCCTCTGACTCTCCAGAAGGCAAACACAAATACACACTGGAGCGTTTGTAAATCAGTTTCTCCAATATGATAATATAGTATTAACCTGAGGGTGCTCTTGCGTTCGTTTGAGGGTGCTTAGCACCACCTAGCACCGCTGTAGAACCGGACCTGCCTTTTGTGCGGCGCCCCCCTTCCATTTTGCACCCAACCAACCGCCTATGCCACGGGCTGCCCTGCTCAGCTCCTGGAGGGCCACAATCCTGCAGAGTTTCTTTCTAACACGCATACATTTAGTTTTAAAATAAATAATCCTGAAGGACTTGATTAGCTTGATCAAGTGTGTTTAATTAGGGTTGAAGCTAAACTAAACCAAAGAGTATAGAAGCCCAAGAGGCGAAACTCTGTTGTGTTATGGGTAACAGTCTGTAGATGGCGCTGCAGAGGCGCGTCTGCCATTATGGACTGAAAGCTGCTGAAATCGTTAGTGCCAGTCAATGGTAAAATCAATGCCTCTTCTCTCACAAAAAGAAAAAAATACAAAAAAACGTATCATACACAAATGCACACACAATAGATGGTGGTGTCTGATTAATTACTGAGATCTTATGGCACCACTTCCATTTTAGTACTGTTTATAGTTCATGTGTGCACTTGCTAGTTTGCACATCTTTTTTGTAGCCTACCTTTCCGCCTGTAATAGGACATTCACAGATTGTTTTTATTCTTGCCATTGAAACGTTCACTGTGTGCACTTTCACTGAAGATGTTGAAAAAACAAGTTGTTAATATTTTTGTGATATCTATGTAAAAGATTAACTGTCTTTAGAAATGTTCATTTATAATTTTATTTATTTATTTATTTATTTATTTTTCCAAATCATATGGTGATGTTCACTAATTTCAAAATCAACATTTGAATAAATATCTTATTACTGTGTGTCTGCATATATATTATTTCATGAATTTCTGTTATTCATATAACAAGGAAAATGCATAATAGAACATAAATATTGATAGATTAAAGGTCTGCAGTAATTTTATAATTGTATCTTTGCAAACCGTAAGTGGTAGGCTAATGAAGCCGATTCGGTGGGGGACATACCATTACGAAAAAGAATATAGGAATCTTATATTTTGGGACAAAATATTATAGTAATCTTATAGGAATACGAGCCGCTATAGTATTTCTATAGTAGTCTTATAGTCCTTCTATAGTAATATTTTGTCCCAAAATACTATTTTCCTAAGGGTAATTAGGCCATGTATAACCAACACATAAACGTAAAATTTTCTGTCATTTAACGTCGGTCATCCTCATTAATGTATTTTAAATTGTTTTCATATTTAGATATGACGGCCAGAAAATTAAGTTATGTTAAGTTTTTGTTATGTTAAGTTGGTTCAGTGCCATTGACTATTATTATTATTTTTCGGCGTTTTCCTTCAGTTTTCAGTCCATAATGGCGGCCGCGCCGTCACGTCATGGGGGCAACTGTTGCTATGGAGCATTCTATTGAGTTTCGCCTCTTGGGCTTCTATACTCTTTGACTAAACTACAGGACTGTGGCCTCCAGGAACTGAGTTTGAAACATATGCACTGGATCAATTAAATGGGACACATTTTTAATTTACTGGTAATCTTTAGCTAAATAATATATAGTAATTGTACATGTTGGCAAATCAACAAATGCATAACCTAGACTATGTACATGCAAAAAATGTTTTTTTTTTGTTTTTTTTTGCACTTCTATGTGCATCTCAGTAACAGAATACCTAGAACCTTCCCAGACTGAATCATCTGGATATCAGTTCCTCAAAATTATGTGAAAGCGCATGTTTTTTTAAGGAACATGATTTCATAAATGATAAATATACCTTATTTATGAAATCTTGTTCCTTAAAAACATCCACATCAACACTTTCTATTTGATGCAAAAATAAACTGTGTAAGATAATCAAACGACAGAAAAACAAGCTGTTTCCCCTTTTTTCCGTTGATGCATGGAAAAATGCTTTGATTTTGTATTGTTTGAATACTGAACCACAGAGCCATACGTCACAGCAGTTTCAGGACAGCGCCAGGCCAGCTGTTTATGCAGGCTTAAGATTTGCACTATACGCAGTGGCTATCTGTAGTGTATCATTTGTAAAGTGTATTATTACAAATACATATAACATGTAAAGTATGTGTTTTAAAACACATACGTGTTTTTATTTCACGCAGATATAATCAACAGAAGCTATTTCTTTTAATGTAACGTGCGGCACAGTAGCTGATTCACGCTGATAATTCGTGTGGCGGTTTGTCCCATTTGTAGAATTATTATTTATAAGAACAACATACTCTTCAGATCTGTGGATAAACAATTTCTACAAAATGAAATGATGATGGCAAGGATATTAAACCGAACTCGGTGTGTCTTTAGTTCTCCATACATGGTGCTTGCTCAGCGCAACTGGACACACACCGTCAGTTATAAGTAGCTATGAGAGGAGCTCTGCTTTCAGAACAAAATATAGCTACTTTTTCCAACAAATAGCTGTGCAGTGTGGCGATCTCTGTTTTTAATGTCACATATAGGCCTCTAATGTTGAACGACTGGAGGTAAACAACCACACTGTCAGCTCTATGTCGTTGTCACGGAATGGGTAAATACAAAAGGTGCGAGGACTCAAGTGCAGAGAAAGAAATATTTATTAATAAAAGAAAAGCTAAACACAAAACAAAACCCACGAGGGGGAAAACATAACTAGTAAATACAAAACCAAAAACAGAACAAGAACTTACTGGGGAATCACAGGGAACAGGAAACATTAGACAACGAACCGACACAGACTGCAAACAAGAGGGGACTTATAAAGGGAACTAATCAAGAGGGAACAGGTGGAAGAACTCAAACAATAATCAGATAACAAGTGGGAGGGATCAGACAATGACATGAGCACATGGCCCAAAATAACAAAACACCCATGTGCAGCACAAGACAGGACAGGCATGTGACATTACCCCCTCCCTACGGAGCGGCTACCAGACGCTCCATCAGGCCAGGGCGGGACGGGAGGGACAGACCAGGGCGGAGCAGACTGTCCCTCGGGCGGCCAGGGCGGAGGAGACTGTCCCTCGGGCGGCCAGGGCGGAGCAGACTGTCCCTCGGGCGGCCAGGGCGGAGCAGACTGTCCCTCGGGCGGCCAGGGTGGAGCAGACTGTCCCTCGGGCGGCCAGGGCGGAGCAGACTGTCCCTCGGGCGGCCAGGGCGGAGCAGACTGTCCCTCGGGCGGCCAGGGCACCGGAACAGACACCACCGGCTCAGGAACTGGAACCACCGGCTCAGGCACTGGAACTGGCACCAACGGCTCAGGCACTGGAACTGGCACCAACGGCTCAGAAACAGGAACTGGCACCATCGACTCAGGCACTGGAACTGGCACCACCAACACAGGCTCGGCAGGCGTGACGTGAACAGGCTCGGCGGCGGCCATCTTGTCCTAAGACACAGGCTCGGCAGGCGTGACGTGAACAGGCTCGGCGGCGGCCATCTTGTCCGAAGACACAGGCTCAGCAGGCGTGACGTGAACAGGCTCGGCGGCGGCCATCTTGTCCAAAGACATAGGCTCAGGAACAGTCTCTGGATCGGCAGACGTCCTGTGCTTCCTCCACGCCTGCAGTACCGCCACTGCATAAAAAAGGAAGACCACTCTCTTGGCCGTGGCAGGACTGATGGTGGGCGGCTCCGAGACGATCTCAGGGATGACAGCGGGCTGCTCGGAGGGGATGGCCTCCGGGACGACAGTGGGCTGCTCGGAGGGGACGGCCTCCGGGCCATTGGGGAGGCAGGAAGTCTTCCTCCTCCTCCTCCTCCGCTTCCGGACCACCGGACTCGAGACCACCGGAACTGGGACCACCGGACTCGGGACCACCGGACTCGGGACCACCGGAACTGGGACCACCGGGACAGTCACGGAGGGAGTCTTCCTTCTCCTCCTCCGTTTCGGGACCACTGGACTCGGGACCATCGGACTCGGGGTCACCGGAACTGGGACCATCTGACTCGGGACCACCTGACTCGGGACCACCTTCCTGGCAATTCTCTCCTGATGGCGAATAAGACCCTCCACCATCGCCTCAAAACTGACCCGATCAAACGCCGATCGGATCAGCCAGTCCATCGGTTTGTCGAGCGCATGATTAAATAAGTCCTTACGAGCCTCCTCGTCAAGATTCAGCCCCTCAGCTGCGCTACAGAACACGTGACTGAATTCTCTCACCCCCGTCCCCTGCTGACGAAGGGAGATTAGCTCCTGAAATCGGAGAATCCGCTCCCAGTGCGGACAGGAGACTGGTTGCGCCCCCTTTCTCCGCTGAGTCCTCATTGGTCGGGTCGTTATGTCACGGAATGGGTAAATACAAAAGGTGCGAGGACTCAAGTAGTGATGTTACGTCTGACACCGACGCTCCGAAGCTTGCTTCAAACTCGAACGGTCCTTGCAATGAACCACTGCTTCGGAGCTTGTATCATTACGTCACTATTCACGTGAAAATGACTTCTGAAGCAAACACACTGGTTCACTCCTGTAGTGATCCACCTTTGACAGCCCAATCCAGTGTTGACAGGTTTGAAACCTGGCGGCTGTATTTCTTATAAAAGTGAAGCCAAACCATGGCAACAGTAGTCGGTGTCAGTAGTCGGTGTCTCTAAAGCTGGTGAAATTGTTTTAAAAAAAAAAGATATCACCTTTCACCAAAGACAAAGAAAATAATATTTCTGAATAAAAACCATACCATTTAATGAACACTTTGTCTAAGCCTTCTGCATGTACCCAAAGCACATCCTCTGCCACATTTTTTTATTATTAATTAGAGAACATATGAACATTGTTGCATAAAAATATGCATCAAAGACAGAAACTTCAAAAACCCTCTGCTACATTATACAAGTACAACCAGTTACACAAGCACATCCTTTTCAACATACAAAAATATCAGTCCCACCAGTTAACAAGTTATAGAGTTCTGCTTCCCACAGCTAAACAAGATAAAGCTTTCACACATGATACTGCCCTGCTAAAAAAAAAACAAAAAAAAAAAAACTATAGAAACCATTACCGAAATTCTATTGGATTTAATGGTTTTCATGAGAATTTTATTGGTTGTAATGGGAATTATAGTGGTCTCTGTGGGTCTCTACTGATATGTGTTGGGTTCTATTGGTGGGGGCATTAAATCCTAATGGAATATGTCCCAAACACACTACAAAAAAGAATTCTGTAGTGGTTTAAATGGTAAAAGCCAATGGTTCCTATTGGTATTTTAATAGAAACCATTAGTATTTCTGTGATGTTTCCAACTTTTTTTAAGCTGGTCTGATCTTCTGTCCTTGTCTAAAGAAATAATTACACACACACACATCATGCTTAATGTTTTATTATCAAGGTGAACACATAAAATTCATCAGTATATGTAAAATTCACCAACATAAATGAGTTTCACAGCTCTAACACTGTTTCAGCTTTGATCGCCTCGGTAAACACGTAATAAACGGGGCGTTAACATATAAGCCTACTTGCATTTTATGGTTGTCAGCTTTGTTGCATTACATTTACTTCACCAGGAGATGGTGCTGCAATTCAGTGTTGCCAGATTAGAAATGTCGAAGTATCGTACCAAAACCTCAAAATTATCGTTTTTTGAGAAAAATTATCGTACACGAACCAAACACATAAAATATAGCTATTTTCCAACAATTTTATTTTCCAAATAATTTTACAGCCAATTTAAACAAGCTGTGTAATACGCTCACACTAACTGGAGGAAGTCTGGCTACTTAACTTTTTTTTGCCAAAGTGCAAAAGATATGCCGACAGTCCACATTTTGAACTAGACCATAATTAAACTATGATACAGAGAGAAAAAAGTGCACAATTAACACTAGACAGATTCAAATTCGATCTCTAAGTTGCTGTCATCATCGGATTGTGCTGTGTTGGCAGGTGTTGTTGGTAGGGGAATCCTTTTACGGTACAGATTGGATGCCATCATGGAACTGATCTAAACTGAACTGTCTTCTTCGGCAAAACTGTAGTGTAGTGTTGACGTGCGGTCGACACCATGTGGTATGTGTGTGTATACGTGTGCTTGCGTGCAGGCAGGCGAGCCTGCGAAATGATTCGGGGTCAGAGAGAGAAGCGGTAGGATGTGTGTTTGGACGAAAGAATGAAAACTCTGAAATTATCGTACATTATGGGATTTTTTTCATTATTGATCGTACATCGTACAGAGGTCAAAATTATCGTACAGAGGTCAAAATTATCGTACAAATACGATAATTATCGTACATCTGGCAACACTGCTGCAATTTCTATCTGAATGAAGCTTCGAGTAATGAACCATTTTCGACACAATTGTATCAGAAAGCAATAATGCTTCGAAACGCTTCATTTGGCCATCACTAGACTCAAGTGCAGAGAAAGAAATATTTATTAATAAAAGAAAAGCTAAACACAAAACAAAACCCACGAGGGGGAAAACATAACTAGTAAATACAAAACCAAAAACAGAACAAGAACTTACTGGGGAATCACAGGGAACAGGAAACATTAGACAACGAACCGACACAGACTGCAAACAAGAGGGGACTTATAAAGGGAACTAATCAAGAGGGAACAGGTGGAAGAACTCAAACAATAATCAGATAACAAGTGGGAGGGATCAGACAATGACATGAGCACATGGCCCAAAATAACAAAACACCCATGTGCAGCACAAGACAGGACAGGCATGTGACAGTCGTGCATATATTCTTCAGAAATATACTTATATTCTTCATAAAAATCTTAAAAGAGTTAGTGTGTTAGTTGTTGTTTTAGTTAGTTAGATCGAACAAACCAAACAACATTGAAACAAACCGCCACACAGTATGAACGAATTATCAGCGCGAATCAGCAACTGTGCCGCACGTTGCATTCATAGAAATAGCTGCTGTTGATTATATCTGCGCGAAATCAAAACATATATATTTACAAATTTTACACTACAGATAGCCACTGCATAGTACAACTCTTCCTGTCCTGAAACTGCTGTGACGAATGGCTCTGTGGTTCAGCATTCAAACATTACAGAATCAAAGCATTTTTTCTTTTTTACTTTCTTTTTTACTTTCATTTTAAATGAATTTTTTTCCTTATTTTTTCCGTCGTTTGATTCTGAAGTATTAGATGACAATTAAAATAACAGTCCTTTTTCATTTTTAAAATTCTCTATCTAAAATGAAAATCAAACGACCAAAAGATACACGGACCACTAACCATATACTAACATCAAATAATGTCTTGTTAATGCATTATTGTGTCATGACTTTACTTGAAGGGGCACATCATAATTTATTCACAAATTCAGCTCATGATTTATCATAAACTTACTATCAAATACTCATGTACTAGTACAACCAGTATTCAGCCCAGTTAAGTGATGTTGTATGACTTTTCAAAAACTCAGAGAACGGAGGTACAGTATCATTATGGCCTGTGTCTGGATGGAGAGTGATCTTCTGATCCCAGCAAACGTTCCCCTGACCTCAGTTCGTTTCCTGTTTGGATATTTTTTTGGGAACCGTTTCCTCAGGAACTTTGTTAGTCACAGTAGGCTGAGTTGATGGCAAAGAGAATATCACAAAACAGATTAAGACCTTTTAAGATAAATGATTAGTGGATTTAGTGTTTTGTATATTTACCCGCGGTTGGGTATATATACAATAGAAGTCGCTTTGGCTACGGCAGTTCATTGGAACGAAACCGTAGCCAAGGCGACATCTAGTGTATATATCTATACCCGCCCGCGCTCTCAGATCACTTGGACGTGGCTGTGTACAAGAGGTAAAAACGATATAAATACTGTTCGTTTTCTCACACAAACCGCTCGTTTCGTGTCTTAGGCCATCAATGTGTACTTACGATGGGGAATTGTTTAATTTGAACGATGGGGAATTGTTTTAATTTGGACTCTGTGCATGCTCTTTGAGGTGGTGACCATCGACCTGCATTATATGACTGACAGACAAGAACGGTTTGACCTAAAAATATCAAAATTGAAACTACTGCGGAAAAAAAGACACCTACATCTTGGATGCCCTTGAGGTAAGCTAAAACATACCAAAAATTTATTTCAAAGTGAACTATCCCTTTAAAAACATTAACATCATTCTGAGGAACGCTCGGGGTTACTTAAAGGTGCTCTAAGTGATGCCGGGAGTGTTGACATTCGAATTGTTGTCAAACAAAACGGAGGCTAGCTAGACCCTCCCTCCTCCTCAACCCGTCTCCTCCCTCCTCCCCCTCCCTTCCGGCATAAAGGAAAGTCAAAGTAGTCACTAAAAACAAAGTTAAGTTTTATTGATACTTCATTCAATGTGTAATGTCACCAAGTTAGATAAATGCTTTTATATATTGCAGAACAGAATGCAGAAAAAGAGAAACATTGTCTTAAAATCGTTTCGCCACCTGAGGTTATAACGTTAGCTCCCATACAAGGACGCAATAATAGCAAGATAACGTTAGCTTCGCGTTTCCCAGTGAGCATAAACAACGGCGGCGGCGTAAACAAATTTAGTCAAAGTTGTCAATAGCCTATAAATGAACATTCAAATCCATAACAAACAGTGGGTGAAAACAATCATTCACACAAATTGTCGCCCTACTGTGAATTTGCTTGACCATTTACAATAGAAATTGATCGCTAGCTGCTAGAAACATAACTGTTATATGTTGTATTCACCAAAGCTAACGCTGACTGCATAGTTCTAGCTAATTACATCCTTGTGTTGGTTTGGCGAACATGAACGTCAATTTAGAAAGAAAAATGGATTTACCTGTTCTGCAAAAACAGAGCAACTGAATGTCGGATTGGAAGCCCTTCTGCCGGCGGAGTTCTCGCCACCTTTCGAGGGTTTTTCCGATGTAAATTCGGGACTTTGCGCGTTCCTTATCCTCGTCCCTTATCCTTGTCCCTCTTCTTTGCAATTTGTTCATCGGAACGTCGTCTCTTTAGTTGTGTGTCGGCCATAATTCAAACTTCCCTCTTCATGCTTCTCTCTCCTCCACACACACACCCTTCATGTGCACGCGCACTAACCCCCAAACCACACCCCTCAAATTCTTCTTGTCGGTGATTGGCTGGAGCACTGTTTGTTGTGTTTCGTGGTGCGGGTGAGCCCAGTTTGTTTTTATTGCCGTTTGTGGAGCCTGGGCTGTCTACAGAGACCGCGTTTTTTTACAGTGTGTTCAGGGGACAGGCAGCTAGCGGATAGTGAGGAGATGTTTGCTGTATGTGACAAAAAATGTTTTGGCCTAAAAAACGCGTGACATCACTTAGAGCACCTTTAAATAAATTAACAGAAAGTGAACTAGTGTGGATAAAAGATGCAAAAAAAAAAAAACACAAACAAACCAAAAAAAAAACATGGCAGATCGATTCAAACTATAAACTTCGACGGGTAAGGAATAAAGCTACCAGCTATCAAAACAAAACTGTTCATTTCACTTAATTTAACTGAACTTATCGTATGTGTGTTAAACACGTTGTGGTTCATAGGAAAATATTGTATTACTCTCCCCATTGCACATGAATGTCATTAAAAATAATTATATTTAACCATTTTTCACGAAGATAGGCTTTAAGAGTTCATCAAATGCATATTGTATATATATGAGGCAAATACCTGTCTTTTTGTTTGTTTGTTTTTTGCTTAATTGCTTCTTAAAAATATAAATAAAACAAATTATTAGTGATAATTGACACTTAAAGCTAAGAATGTAAAGAAACCTTAGACATTTTTTTATTTTTTATTAATAGTTATTTTCCAGCACATTAGGGCCCCAAAAAGCATTATTTATTTGATTAATTTTTTCAATTTTACATCTTACATAGCTTATGGATATACAATTAAAATAGCTGGAGCAATTGCTTTGAGGTCAGGTGTCCTTTTTTAAAAAAAAAAAAAAAACTTTTTCCAGGGGGAGTGGGATTTTCACAGCATTAAAATATGGACTATTGAAATCACACTCCCCTCTCCAGCACAGGTGTAGGTCATAGACTCGCCACACTACTGCCCCTGTCACATCTTGGTTTAGAGATTATGTGGTGACAAAAGCATTTGATTGTAACTGCATTAAGATGGGTTTTCCAGGGGGAGTGGGATTTTCACAGCATTAAAATACGGACTGGTGAAATCACACTCCCTTCTCCAGCACAGGTGTATATGTTTACAATTAATAACAATAACAATTATGTGCTAATTGTGTGCTTATTTACAACATTATGTGTTTATTTCTTTAATCAACGAAAGGTCAATCTTCACCCATATAACAGAAGATACAATACAATACAACTATTATACCTTCTTACGTGCAACGTTACCAGGTGCTGTCCGTGGCGATGGTGCTGAATTGGTTGATATCGATGGCTCGAGAATCAATTATTCTCTCGTGCAGGGGCTACTTCACTGCGTTATGTGAGAAAGTGGTGTTCTTGATAAAAGAAGCACTTCAGTAAATAGTTGAAATTGCATTTATTATTTAGGACTCAATAGCAGTAAACATGAACTGAACAAGGAAAAAATGCAAATTAAACGACCACAAAGCAAAACAATAGTATGTTGTTATGATGTTTGTGTTCTGATATGCTTATTATGTAAATAAATGTAAGATGCTTAATAAATACTTTAGGCTGATTTTGTTGTCGTATGACATTTTGTTATTGAACCAGCAACTGCATGTTTTGTACACTTGGGTAAAGAGACGAGAACTATCATTTGACATGGTACACCTAAATGAGTCCAACTGCCCATTATGACAAAAGATGATGTGATACATGTACTTCATCTGTGTATTATAATAATTTTTGCCAGTGTGATTCACTTGAAGCTTAATGTAAAAACTGTTGACAACTCTCCAAAATAGAAATACCTTTGATTAATGTGATGTTACATTAAATTATTCCAGCTGGATCCCCAGGACTATAAATACATCCTTGGGATCATTAATGACTGCAGCCATTGGACTCTGACGGTACTATTATTTTCTCATGACCTCATTTGTCTTTTTATGCAGTTATGTTCCTAAAACATTTATGTTGTTTTGCAATAAAAAAATACATGTTGTTTACACATTGTTTATGTTTATATATGTGTTGTGGTTAGGCTGTTCCATGTCTTTGTTTTTGTGAGATCTAATATCCTAAAAATTTCACATTAAGGTCATGATCCCACAAGAGAGGAGGGCTTTATACCTTAATCCATTGGGGGAGAGCAAAACCAACATAAAGAGATGTCGGGATGTGACAAGGTAATCCAGCCTTCATAGCAACTTACATGAAACTTGAAAGCATAAAAACTTGCAGAGCACTGTTCCACTTTTACAGTTTTCTTTTCCATTTCATACAGATCATTCATGAGACAAAGGGGTCTTCATCATAGATCAAGGTGGATGTGTGACACACTACCACACCCACTGCAAAAAGACAGCAGTTCCTGTGGGGCCTTTGTCTTAAAAGTAACTAAACGATCAAAGTGCATTTAAGGATCAGTGTTTATATAATGTGGAAAAAGTTGAAAAAGACACACACACACACACACACACACACACACACACACACACACACACACACACACACACACAGACACAGACACAGACACACACACTCTCTCTAATATCTCTCTCTATATCTCTCTCTCACACACCTATCTCCAGCTTTGATTAAAAAAATAATTTGAAAAGATTACAACTTAATATAGCGATTATAAAATGTAACACTGTATAAATATTTGCCTCAGAACTACATTGTATGTTATTTTTAGTTTGCAGAATGCATCTTGAAGGAGGAGACTATAGACTTTTCCGTAAAATTGATCAGGTGGGAAATTGCCACTTGTCTCCTAAAAAACACGGGTAAGAATTTGGGATTTGCAAATCCTAGTCTAAATTAACTCTACGCATGTTTTCAAATTAAATGTGGTGTTTAATATAATCACACTCTACCTTATTTTTTTTTTGTTAGAAAACCTGATGGACCTGTGTTTCATCTGTGGGGAGAGGGAAAATGGAACTTACTGGGTAAGTTTACCACATTTTTTTTGTGTGTAAAACATAATTGATTTCAAGATATTTGCATTGCAATTATTGTTTAACTGTAAGAGTATTTACTAAATATGTATAGTAATATGTTTAGATACGCTGTGATGTCTGCTCAAGGTGTTTTCACTGCAACTGCGCAAACAAAACAATGGAAGTCAAGAGCTTCATTTGCCGGGCCTGCACTTAGAAATCAAAACTGTAAATTGACTGTAAATAGTTCATTTTAGTTAAGTGTGTAAAATCCAATAGCTTTCCTGACTCACATATACTTAGTAAACTTTACTCAGCAATATAAAATACGTACTTCTTACTAGGTTTTGTTGAGTTACAGTCAATTACAGGGTGAAAATTACAAGTTACTCAATCGTTTGAGTGACGCTTACTTGAAATAAGCAAGTAGCAACAAAGGATGCAATGACGTTACTAAACCAGTTAGAGGCAGCAGTGAATTAAAGCATGCCTAATGTGCAGAAAAAACAAAGAAGAAGAAGCGGCACTTGTGAGAGCATGCGCAGTAGATTCTGTGCGTATTTCATTTTCGGCGCCAATTTTGCAGATGTGGAAAGACTTTGACAGACTGCCTACGTTTTTGGCATAATAATAATAAGGTGAGTAATCAAGTATGCGACTTTTGTGTGAATGTTTTTTTTAACTGTCTGTCGCTAATTTTTACTGATCTCCTTAATGTCTACCAAATAATTGTGATATTCGGAGCTTGAAGAATATGGTTTGGCCTGTTGTTGTTTTTTTGCGCATAAAACTATCAGGTACCATAACAGTTCCTGGAATGCCTGAAAACCGATTTATTTGTCCCAAATGTAATAATTATGGTTCTCTTACGAGAGGTACTCTCGTACTGCGTAAATCTTACGCTAGGGGAAATCTCTTTTCCGCGAGATACTGAAGCCAAAAAATTATCCTTAATTTTGAAATAATGTAAAACGCGTTGCGGCAGCATGCAGACATAGGCGAGACAGCTCGCGCGCCTATTGGCTGCCCTGCGGCAACTGCAGCAGCCTATCGATAAGGCCCTATCGTGACGTCATCACCAATGGGGGCGCTTCGCGCCCCATACGTCACGTCCCGCCGAAACGGGCGTGGCCTGGGGCTATAAATATAGCATCGAAAGGCTAGCTTACCGATTTTTCATCTCTTCAGCGGAGCTCACGCATCGCTGGATCCAGAGAGAAGAAGCCGCGCCGTGGAAACAGCATTTCAGCGGGACGAGTTCGGTACCTGGAGTCGCTGGCCGCGCCGCCTTCAACCACCGTTCCTGCTACGCTATCCGGCGTTATATCCTTTTATTGCATTGTGTGTGTTCGCCGCCGCGACTCACACTCCTTCTCTAAAAGAGCAGAGCGTCTTTTTCAAGATGTCTCGTCCATCCTGTGGCTCGTGCCGAGCCCCACTCAGCGACGGGGACCGCCATGTCATCTGCGTTTCCTGCCTGGGTGAAGGACATGCAGCTCTAGCGCTCGCTGACGGCGGATGCCCTCACTGCGAGCTTATGCCTATGGCGACTCTGAGGACTCGCATGGCAACTTTCCACGAGCCTGCACCTCCCGCTTCGACGCCGCGCCGTAAAAAGCGCCGTGCTCAGCGGATCCCTGAGCCTCCCACCGAGAAAAGCTCGCCGGTGCGCCTGCCAGCTTCGCCGTCTGCTTCTCTCGAGTCTCTCACTCCTGGACAGTGGCCGCCGCTGGCCGCCGCTTCCGCCGGAGATGACAAGGAAGAAGCGGCAGTTTTCGAGGAGGACAACTGCTCTATCCTGGCTTCGGACAGCGAGGATTGGGCGAGCTCTGTGGACCTCGCCCCTTCTTCTGCCCGCGAGTCGTCAGGAAAACGGGCCAGCATTGAAGCTGAGCTGATGCGTCTGCTCACACAGGCCACAGAGAGCCTCGGCCTCGAGTGGTCCGCGCCCGCCGAGCCTACACGCAACCGTCTGGACGGCTGTTTTCTGCAAGGGGACCGCGTTTCCACGCCCTCAAGACCCGCCCCGTTTCTTCCTGAGCTTCATGAAGAACTGGCAAAGTCTTGGAGCGCCCCTTTTTCAGCCAGGCTGCGTTCCTCTGCTTCGGCGGCATTCTCCGTGGTGGACGGTGCAAAAGACAGAGGATACCTCGCTCTCCCTCTAGTGGAGGAGGCAGTAGCAGCCCATCTTTGCCCGCCCTCTGCTGGACGGCGGACTAAGACGGCGCTACCTTCAAAAGCCTGCCGCGCTACTTCTACCCTGCACAGTCGCGCTTACACCGCCGCTGGGCAGGCTGCATCAGCGCTACACACTATGGCCACTCTCCAGATCTTCCAAGCTAACCTTCTCCGAAAGCTGGACGAGGAAGGCACGGAAGCAGTCAACGTGGCGGATTTAAGGAGCGCTACGGACCTCGCTCTCCGCGCTACGAAATCCGCTGCACAGGCCATAGGGCGGAACATGGCCTCTCTCACCGTTGCTGAGAGACACCTCTGGCTGACGCTTTCAGAAATGCCGGACTCGGAGCGCTCTGTGTTCCTCGACGCCCCCGTTTCTGCTACTGGCCTCTTTGGATCGTCCGTCAAAGATTTCGCGGACAGATTCGCTGAGGTACAAAAGACGTCGCAGGCCATGAAGCACTTTTTGCCAAAGCGCTCTAGCTCCGCATCAGGCCGCTCTAAACAGCCGTCTGTTCGCAGCTCGCAGCCGCCGCCCCCCGCCGCCGCTTCACAGCGTCGACAGGCCCGGGACCAGAGACCACGCTCTCGCTCTGCCGGCCGCCGCCCCCCACAGCGTGGGACTCGGCCGAAGGTTGAGATGAAGCCCGAGGCCTCAAAGTCTTCCTAGCCAGCTTAGGAAAACGACGGTGTTCAAGCCCCGCTGCGGCCGGGTTTCCACCAAAACTTCCCGCTCGTCCAGTTCCATTACATGCGACTGTTCCAGTGTACTCTACAGTAAACAAGTCGGTTACATTACCCGCTTGCCTGTACACAAACGCCGTTTTCACGGCGACCCAGATAAATCCTGTAAAGAGCGTATTTTCTGGTATTCCGGCCACGGCCGACGGTGTTATGAGTGTAGTAAAAATGCCCACTGCCCAGTGCCCATTCCTACACAAAGACACAGCCCGCCCCACAGGGCTCGCGCACATAAAATCGACTCATGTCGATTGCGCACAGAATGTAGTGAACGTGCCCACGTCCCAGTGCCCACAAACACTACACGCTGCATGTCTCTCGGTTTCTGTAAAAACGAAACCAACGCACATACAACCGACTCAGGTCGATGGTGTTTTCAGTGCAAATGTGCCCGCTGTCCTGCGCCCACATTCACTCACAGACATGACGAATCCCTCGGTTTCCCCCACGCTCGCCGTCTCTCAGCTACCTGCCGTGAGAGAGCCGAGCGCGGGCGAACCGCCCGCTGTGATCAAAACACTCCCCGCCTCGAGCGCTGCAAATGCGGTGTCTATAATACAGCATACCGAAGCTCCCCGGTCGCCACTATGTCACGACCAGAGCTCCGATCTCATTCAACCCTTAGCTATGCATGCACATGCGTGGGCAAAGCTTCCCGGTGTATCAGAATGGGTGCTGAACATTATAGAAAGAGGCTATTCGCTACAGTTCGCTCGACGTCCCCGCCGTTGTGCGGTGCGAGTCGAAACCACGGTAGAAAAGGAAGTAGCAAGTGTACTTCGTACCGAAATTGCGAAACTGTTGAGCAAAGGGGCAATAGAGCCTTTATCTCAAGCTCAGAGCGAAGGGGGGCTATACAGCAGATATTTTCTGGTTCCGAAAAAAGACGGGGGTCTCAGACCCATTCTAGATCTAAGACAACTGAACGTAGCGCTTTCAAAACGCCGGTTCAGAATGCTCACAACCAAGAAAATCCTCGCGCAAATTCGCCACGGGGACTGGTTTGTGTCAATAGATCTGAAAGACGCGTATTTCCAAATACAAATAGCGTCACGTCACAGGCGATTTTTGAGATTCGCCTTCGAGGGCCAGGCTTATCAATACACAGTCCTACCGTTTGGCCTGTCCCTAGCACCCCGTACATTCACGAAGTGCATGGACGCAGCCCTCGCTCCCCTGAAACTTCGGGGAATGCTAGTTTTGAACTACTTGGACGATTGGCTGGTTCTAGCTCAGTCACATACGGAGCTCATAGAACACAGAACCATTTTACTCGAACATCTCGAGAATCTGGGTCTCAAAGTCAACTGGGCGAAAAGTTCACTGTCTCCCAGTCAGAGAATGTCTTTTCTGGGCAAAGAACTGGACTCGCTGTCAATGACAGCTCAAATATCGCTACAGCGCAGATTGACTATTCAGCGCATGACAGAAACCTTCCGCCGTGGCACTATAGTCCCGCTAAAGAAGTTTCAAAGGATGCTCGGTCTCATGGCAGCAGCATCCACAGTTCTCCAGCTGGGTCTGCTTCGCATGCGCCCACTGCAGTTCTGGCTACAAGCGCGAGTACCGCGTTGAGCATGGACTTCAGGTCTCTTTCGTCTCAAGGTCGATCAGAAATGCGTCTCAGCACTGATACCCTGGAGAGCGACCGACTGGTACCAGTCAGGTGTAAGCCTGGGGACTTCCTCGAGTGTGAAGGTGGTGTCCACGGACGCCTCCACCTCGGGATGGGGAGCACTGCTCGAGGGCAGACCGTTTTTCGGCCAGTGGTCAGAACGGGAAAAGCTTCTGCACATAAACTGCCTGGAAATGATGGCAGTCGACAACGCGCTGAGGCGCTTTCGTCCCCAAATAGCAGGACACCACGTCTTGGTCCGCTCGGACAACATGTCAGTGGTAGCCTACATAAATCGCCAGGGAGGCATCACATCCCGAAACCTATACAGGTTAGCGAAACGCCTCCTGGTATGGGCTCAGCACAATTTGCGCTCGCTCAGAGCAGCGCATGTGCCTGGCCACCTGAATGTGGGACCAGACAGACTGTCCAGGAACAATGTTCCAGCAGGAGAATGGTCACTGCATCCGCAGACAGTCCAACTGCTGTGGCAGACATTCGGCAGAGCAAAGATAGACCTGTTTGCGCCTCAAGAAAACGCTCACTGCCCGGAATTTTTCTCAAAGAGCAGGGATGCGCTGGCCCACGTCTGGCCCCGCTGCCCGCTCTATGCTTTTCCCCCCATCACGCTCCTACCTCAGGTATTAGAGCGGATCAGGGAAAGCAGATGCTCAGTGTTACTGGTTGCTCCGTTCTGGAAGAACCAGGCTTGGTTCCCAGTTCTTATGCAGCTGACGAGCACTGCCCCATGGCCAATACCAGTGAGGAGGGACCTCCTCTCTCAAGCCAGGGGCTCGATCTGGCATCCTCGCCCGGAGCTTTGGTCCCTACATGCGTGGGCCATCAACGGGTACCCTCTGATATCCCAGAGGGAGTGTTAAACACGATCATGCAGGCTAGAGCTCCCTCTACGAGACGGCTCTATTCCTCAAAATGGTCAGTGTTCTCCAGCTGGTGCACAGCACGCGGCTTTTCACCCCTGGACTGTGGAGTGACGGAGGTTCTCTCCTTCCTACAAGAGCTACTGGATGAAGGCAGAGCCCCATCCACGCTCAAAGTCTATGTGGCGGCTATAGCAGCGTTTTCCAAACCAACGCTTGGTCAGTCACTAGGAAGGAACGATCTGGTCATTCGGTTCCTTAGAGGAGCTAAGAGGTTAAATCCTCCCAGACCTCCCTCAGTCCCCATATGGGACCTTTCTACGGTCTTGGAGGCCATGAAGGGTGCCCCATTTGAGCCTATCCAGTCAGTAGATATCAAACACTTGTCTTTCAAAACGGTGTTTCTTCTGGCTCTCGCTTCAGTGAAGCGCATAGGGGACTTACAAGCGCTCTCAGTGAGTGCGACGTGTATGGAGTTTGGGCCAAATGACTCGAAAGTCATACTCAAACCAAGGCACGGGTACGTCCCTAAATCCCTCAACACACCGTTCAGGGCCCAGGTAATTTCCCTGTCTGCCCTGCCGGTCTCTAACGAGGAGAAGGACGCCAGCTTCCTTTGCCCAGTCAGGGCGCTAAGGGCTTATGTGTCCCGCACGTCTGTTTTCAGACAGACGGAGCAGCTCTTTGTTTCACTCTACGGACGTTCTAAGGGACTCGCCGTTTCGAAACAGAGCCTATCCAGATGGATAGTCGATGCTATAGCGCTGGCTTACACCTCTAAGGGCTTGCAGTGCCCATTAGGTGTCAGAGCGCACTCCACGAGAGGCGTGGCCTCGTCGTGGGCTTGGTCTAGTGGGATTGCCTTGCAAGATATCTGTATGGCGGCAGGCTGGGCCTCCCAGTCTACATTTATAAGGTTTTATAACCTAGAGGTTCCCGCTCTGCAAGCTAAGCTGCTTTCAGTCTAAAAATCGGTACTGTCTGCCCCGAGTACGTCCGGCCCAGAATACTGAAATAGCGCGAGCAACGCTCGTTTAGATCGCGCAGCTCTATGGGCAATGTGTAAGACCCACTATATTCATCAGTCCAGGCCGGGGTCGCCCTGACTGAATAAATACCATCACTATAACTGTTCTTATAGGATGCTGCATTACAGGAATGATGCTATTCTAGCCACTCTTCCTGGGCTCTCTGTGAGTCACTTATGATCATGTACTACATGAGCCCGGGCACCTGCCCTTGGGACTTTGGTGCTGGATCATAGCATGCACAGCGTTTTACACTGTTTCCCCTAGCGTAAGACTTACGCAGTACGAGAGTACCTCTCGTAAGAGAACGTACTCGGTTACTAACGTAACCTCGGTTCTCTCTAGAGAGGAAACGAGTACTGCGTATCTTGCCGTGCCTGCGCACGCTCCGGTTCGCTCCGGCGATGAAAAACCGGTAAGCTAGCCTTTCGATGCTATATTTATAGCCCCAGGCCACGCCCGTTTCGGCGGGACGTGACGTATGGGGCGCGAAGCGCCCCCATTGGTGATGACGTCACGATAGGGCCTTATCGATAGGCTGCTGCAGTTGCCGCAGGGCAGCCAATAGGCGCGCGAGTTGTCTCGCCTATGTCTGCATGCTGCCGCAACGCGTTTTACATTATTTCAAAATTAAGGATAATTTTTTGGCTTCAGTATCTCGCGGAAAAGAGATTTCCCCTAGCGTAAGATTTACGCAGTACTCGTTTCCTCTCTAGAGAGAACCGAGGTTACGTTAGTAACCGAGTACGTTTTCTATTTTACCATTCTCACTGATGCATTCTCCTCTGGCATTGGTTTAAATTATTAAGGTTCCAAATCTGGTGAAATGGCGCACATCTAAGTTACAGTTAAATGTAACCTGCAGCTTATGCAGAGATGAAGTATGTGATGCTTTTTGACAGTATTTGTGATTTCACAACAGCATTAAACTATTATTTTTTAAATTGAGTAAATTCAGATTGTAATGCATGCAAGCACTGTAAAAGTTTTTTTTTTTTTTTTTTTTACTCAAACTCAAATGCTTTATCACTGCTGATAAAATTAGCCATTTTTTAACAAGATGAGAAACTTAGTAATGTAAAGTGATGTTATCCCTAGTGATGTTACCCTAGTGGAACTCTCATTGCATCAAAGATGGACCAGACCTTCTCAATGCAAAGACGTGAAATTGTGGATGCAGATGGAGCAGTGGCCAGCTCTTTTTACAGAGAGACAAGTAAGTACTTATTCATACCGTTTCCACCATGAGAAACCACATTCTGTTTAGGTTTGGCTTTAGAATTGGCCTGTTGGCCTGACCATGCATTGAAAAGATTTCCACACTGTCCCATGCCTTTTTTTTTTTTGTTGCCTGTGTTGTAGGTGTTTTCAGAGTTTAACAGGATAGTCCCCACAGATCTGCAGACTGCAGAGTAACTTTTATGTTGCTGTGGAATGTGGATCGGTACACACCACGCTTTGTCACAATCTTCAAGTCTTCAAGAAGCATTGGAGAGAAATTAGATGAGCTTATGCAGCAAATTAATACAGGGGTGAGTTTACTGCAGCCTTAATTTTTTATTATTATTCTGAGTTGATCATGGTTTTGCTTACAATCTATCTAGCTGTTGTACAATCAGAGTTATATTAGAAAATGTCCTGTCTCATCCAAGCTTGATAATGGCAGTGAATGGCTGTATATTTTTTTAAGTCCATCAGAATGCATCCATCCATGATAAAAGTGCATCTATCCATCAATATATCAATATACGGCCATTCACTTGCATTGTAAAGCTTGGATAAGACAGGACATTTTCTTTTACATAACTCTGATTGTATTCATCTGAAAGAAAAATGTAATATACACACAGGATAACTTGAGGGTAATTTTCATTTTTGGGTGAACTATCCCTAAGAGTCGGCATAAAATAAAAAAACATATAAATTATATAAACTTAATGGGACATTTTAATTAAAGGCAGTGTATTCAGGGCAGATAACTGTCAATTAATCAAGCCTTTTCACTTTTCCCTGTTGTAATATTTTTATTTTTTGGTTTCATTCAGGTATGTGATGTTGATGAAGCCTGGGCACAACTATCTGTTGGGGTGCTGACTGTCATTGATGAGGAAGAACTTCCCTCTCTAACTTTGCCCAGTGTCTACTGACATCATTGTTGAGAGAGGTATTGTAATGGATAATCTGCAGAACCTGCCTCAGACAATTTGAATCTATTTTGGTCAGTCTTATGCTTTAAATTTGGATTACCCAAAAGACTTGAAAAATACTTTTAACTTCATTCAGAAATTGATGCTTGGTTTGGGACAGAACAAACTCCCACCAAAACTGCAATCTCTAAAAAATCTCCTGTTGAGTAATCAAATGTGCAAAATAAAAGGGAAATGAAGCCATTTGTTTAAAATTGTCTACCCATTAGTTCATGAGCAAGTTAAAGGGTTAGTTCACCCAAAAATGAAAATTCTGTCAGTAATTACTCACCTTCATGTCATTCAAAACCTGTAAGACCTTCATTCATCTTCAAAACACAAATAAAGATATTTTTGATGAAATCTGAGAGCTTTCTACCCCCCAATGACCGTAACGTCATTGCAACTTTCAAGGCCCAGAAAGGTAGTAAAAATATTGTTACAATAGTCCATGTGACTACAGTAGTTCAACCTTAATATTATGAAGCGACGAGAATACTTTTTGTGCGCAAAAAAACCCCAAATAATGACATTATTCAACAATCTCTTCTCTTCCACGTCATTCTCCTACGCTGCCTGTTGACATAGTGTAAACAGCCCAGTGCTTCTGGGTTCTACGTTAGAACGAAGGCTTATTATTGGCCAGCATCACACATGACCAGCGTCAGCCAATAATAAGCCTACGTTCTGACGTAGAACCCAGAAGCACTTTACACTACGTCAACAGCATAGGAGAATGACGTGGAAGAGAAGAGATTATTGAATAATGTCGTAATGGTGGAGTTTTTACACACAAAAAGTATTCTTGTCGCTTCATAACATTAAGATTGAAGTACTGTAGTCACATGGACTATTTTAACGATGTCTTTACTACCTTTCTGGGCCTTGAAAGTTGCAATGACATTGCAGTCTATGGAGGGACAGACAGCTCTCAGATTTCATCAAATATCTTCATTTGTGTTCCGAAGATGAACGAAAGTCTTACGGAGTTGGAACAACTTGAGGGTGAGTAATTACTGACAGAATAAAACATTTTGGGTGAACTAACCCTTTAAGATGCTGTCAGCGTATTCATTCAGCGTATGTGTGTCAGAGACATTGCTTTTTCATTGTTTAGGCTAATGAATGTAGCCACTTTTTTTGCACTTCTATATACCAAGTTTGGTCTTCGAATTATTATTGATTAAAGTGAGTAATTGTTATGTATTGAATTGTTAAAGCTGTTTGTTGAGAATGAGGTAGACTCCAGGGTATGGTTTTAAATATATTTATTTTGATTCAGATTTTATATACATTTACTAATACGTTATTAAAATCAAAGGTTGTATTTGTTAACATTAGTTAATGCACTGTATTGTTCAACTAACATGAACAATGAATAGCTGTATTTTTTATTAACTAACATTAACAAAGATTAATAAATACTGTAACAAATGTATTTATCATGGTTAGTTCATGTTAGTTAATACACTGACTAATGTTAACTAATGAACCTTATAACGTGTTTCTGTTTTTTTGTTTTAAAAAAACTTTAAAAAACTAAAGTGACTACACCCAGCTGGCATTTTAACGTAGAGTCAGCGTTGAATCAACGTCAGGTGTCAGTGTTGGATAACCGTTGGATTTTGTCATGGTTGTAAAAATAATGTTGATTTGACGTACAACTCAAATTTTATTTATATTTCTATGTTGAATCCATAGTGAGTTAACAACACCATTTCAACCATTTGGTGTTCAACGTTGTTTTGACGTTGAATTAATGTTTTTTCATAAACTGACATTATTTCAACCACATTTAAACGTTTAAGGTCAGTCGAATGCCAGCTGGGCATAAATTGTATACCCCAATGCAAACTTGTGTGGACCACCCCTGTGTCAGTTGTTAAGAAAACAAATACAATAAATTTACCTTTGAACTGTATCATTGCCTTAAATTTATTTGTCCAGTTGTAAATGTTATCTTTGTAAAATTAAGAAAGTTTTCTCAATGATATATAATAGATGATTGATAGCACTTAAGTTATTGGAGTAAAGCTTACTTGCTCTTTTAAGTGCAATCGGTTTGCATGGTTTTATCAAGTAACCTGGATTGCTTTGGAAGTAAAGTAAACTCAGTAATTCCAAGTTGTATGCAGAAAACATCAGAGTTAACACGACTAGCATAAATGAGTACATCTAAAGTAAATAATCAAGTATACTATACAAATTAGTTTTAAGTTACTAGAACTCTCTTGTAAAGGCGGCCGCACACCGGACGCGCAGCTCAGCGCCGCGCCGCGCCACGTCTAGGACAACTGTCACCTGAAAATCCGATAACATCAGCAATTTTCTGATTTCTGTAAATAAATATAAAACTAAATGTAAATTGCAGCACAGGGTGAAGTCCGTTTATACATTAACTACGATTTGAGACACACACATGTAAATTTTATATAAAACTATGTAAATGGCGCTCTGTGGCGCGGCAGGATTTTGAACACGGTCCTGAGCCGCCGCGGACAGACGCCGAAAGGCGGTGTGTGTACTCTCATAGAGAATAGTGTGTTCGAATTTAAAAGACGTGGCGCTGCGCGGCGCGCCGCCGAGCTGCGCGTCCGGTGTGCGACCCCCTTAAGTGTACACTACTAGACATGCACTTGTTAGTACTACATACTATTCCTATTTGACGTTACTTAGTTTTTTAAGTGCAATCGGTTTGCATGCTTTTTTTGAGTAAGCTGAACTAATCGGATTTTACATAGTGTAATTTTGTTATTGTTATTCAGTGCATAGAATGTAAATAGAGATTAATTTGTTTTTGTTCAACTGTAATTTGTTTTTGTTCAAATTCTCAAATTGTTCAAAATTGTCATAATTTAACCCTCTGATGCTCTTTATTTATGTCTACACTCGTGTTTTTTGGGGTCTCCAGAGACCCCAGACAATAACATTTAATTTTGTAACAAGATAATAGTTTTTTTTTTTACAAATGTAATTTTATTCTGTTTGTTAATGTTTTTACTCAACATTTGTGCAGTTTTTGGAGAATTTATGATATCTTTTAAATTTCTATAAATAAATATTTATTTAAATAAGCTTTTTACAAAAAAAAACAGCATTTGATGTAAAATTCACTTTATAAAAGACCCAGATTTCTAACTTTCATTCATGGGGATAACATGGATCATTTTAAATGGTTTAATGTAACATTTTTGGAAAATGCAGTAAAAAAAAAAAAAAAAATCACTAGATGGCCATAGAGCTCCACTATATGCTATTTGCTATTAGACTACCTGAAAGATATCTTTTCACAAGTTGGATTCAGTTGGATTCATATCTAAATATTATAAAATCACAATTATAACAAAAATAAAATATTTTTGTCAAAGTTTAGCATTTTTTTGTACTGAACCCCCACCCCCCCCCCCCCACCCCATAATTTTGACAAATTATAGCCCTACAAATGTTCCTGTGTGTGTGTGTGCATGTGTGTGTGTGTGTGCGTGTGTGTGTGAGTGTGCACATTTTCAATGTGTCAGTGTCACCAATTTATTTTTGTGGTGGTACTGCATTTTGGATGATTTTATTTGACAAATGATAAGAGAACAGTTATAGTCTCAAAAATGTATTCCTCTATATGTGTGTGTGTGTGTGTGTGTGTGTGTGTGTGTGTGTACGCGTGTTGTGAGCAAAATAATTTAGCATTGTGGATGTTTTTTGCATTGGTGGAAGTGTGCCACTTTATTTGTGCCATTTCTGTCGATGTGTTCTGCGTTGTTTCTGATTTTGATGATGAATTTTGTCTATTTTGATTGCGGGGTCTCCAGAGACCCCGAAGACCACGAGTGTCACAATTTTTGTCACGCTAACATAAAAACAGATATCATTCCAATTTAAATTTTTTTTTGTAGATCTAGAAAGTGTGAAGAGCCGTAGAAGGTTTCATACCATTTGGACAAAGGGAACATTTTTTTTAATTTGAGCAAAAGTCATTTGGGGTCAAAAAGACCCCGTAAACCACCTGAGGGAGTTAAATGCTTTTGCACCACACAATCTCTAAAGTGAGTCTATGACCTTATACACCAGTCTGTATTTTAATGCTGTGAAAATCCCACTCCCCCTGGAAAACCCATCTTAATGCAGTTACAATCAAATGCTTTTGTCACCACATAATCTCTAAACCAAGATGTGACAGGGGCAGTAGTGTGGCGAGTCTATGACCTACACCCGTGCTGGAGAGCGGAGTGTGATTTCAATAGTCCATATTTTAATGCTGTGAAAATCCCACTCCCCCTGGAAAAAGTTTTTTTTATTTAAAAAAGGACACCTGACCGCAAAGCAATTGCTCCAGCTATTTTAATTGTATATCCATAAGCTATGTAAGATGTAAAATTGAAAGAATTAATAAAATAAATAATGCTTTTTGGGGCCCTAATGTGCTGGGGTGCGTTCTCCGATAACGTTGTCTCTTAGCGCGCTACGAAGACTCAAAAGGTACACCTTAACTACAGGTATACCTTTCCTACGTGTGTTCTCCGAACTATACCTTAGGATGTTGCTTAAGGTAAACCTTCTTAAGTTCGACCTTAGCAGGTGCTGTCCATGGTGGAGGCGCTGAATAGGTTGATATCGATGCCTCGATGATCGATTGTGCGCTCTTTCCTTCACAGCGGTATAGGTAAAGTATTGAGAAAACAATGTTCTTTATAAAGAAGCGTTTTAGAAATAGTACAAACTGCATTTATCGGGGCTCATTTAAATATGTACATGCAGAAATAAATATGATTGTGTTTATAATTTAGCAAGTGTGCAATCCCAAACCCTCACGGCCATAAGTGTGTTAATGTTCTCCACAACGTATGCTCATTATCCACCAGCCATGTAGTTGACATACACTAAAGGCGGCCGCACACCGGACGCGCAGCTCAGCGCCGCGTCGCGCCACGTCTAGGACAACTCTCATCTGAAAATCTGATAACATCAGCAATTTTCTGATTTCTGTAAATAAATATAAAACTAAATGTATATTGCAGCACAGGGTGAAGTCCGTATATACATTAACTACGATTTGAGACACATACATGTAAATTTAATATAAAACTATGTAAATGGCGCTCTGTGGCGCGGCAGGATTTTGAACACGTTCCTGAGCCGCCGCGGACAGACGCCGGAAGGCGCCGCCGGTGTGTGTACTGTCATAATGTGTTCGAATTTAAAAGACGTGGCGCTGCGCGGCGCGCCGCCGAGCTGCGCGTCCGGTGTGCGACCACTGGCTCCGCGGACGGCGCCGTCTTTGATTTAAAACAAGTACTCGCTGTCTCGCTGCCATAGCTATAAAGTTTGTGTAAACTCATCTTTCTTTATATAGACTCCTAACCCCTCCCAGCAGGCACACAACGTCATATGACGTTGATATTCGGTTGAATTTTGGTTGCGACGTCGGATGACTAAAATCCAACATCAACTCAACGTCTAAGACAGCAACAGGTATCATTCAAAAATAATTGTAGAATTTTGATGAAAGGTTTTGATCCACGCAAACTACTTCTTCACTGCTGTTTCCCGGTGGTTTAGAGGTAAATTACTCCGAGTCGCCCCCTGTCGTTTCAAAGAATAACACAACGGCGCGCGCGTCAAGTATAAATGCCTCGTCCGTCTGGAGAGGTGCGCGCGCGGTCTGCGGTGACTCGCGCTCTTGCGGCTGCGTCGAGTATAAACAAGGCTTACGTTGATATTTTGTTGTTTTTAGGTTGTGTTGTAAAGTTACCAAAATCCAACGTCTCTATGACGTCATAATGGTAACGTCCACACAACGTAAAATTCTAACATCATTAGACGTAGAAGTTTTGTTGGTTTTAGGTTGTGGTATTTACTAACCAAAATACAACGTCAAGCCAACGTCTCAAGACAACGTCATATTTACGTCAAACACTGACATTCAGTCGTGAGGTATGGTGACCAAAACTCAACGTCACCTTGACGTCATAATGTTGACGTCCACACAACGTCAAATTCTAACACCATTAGACGTTGATATTTTGTTGGTTTTAGGTTGTGGTATTAACTAACCAAAATACAACGTCAAGCCAACGTCTCAAGACAACGTCATATTTACGTCAAACACTGACATTTAGTTGTGAGGTATGGTGACCAAACCCCAACGTCACCTTGACGTCATAATGTTGACGTTCACACAGCGTCAAATTCTAACACCATTAGACGTTGATATTTTGTTGGTTCTAGGTTGTGGTATTAACTAACCAAAATACAACGTCAAGCCAACGTCTCCTAACAACGTCATATTTGCGTCAAACACTGACATTCAGTCGTGAGGTATGGTGACCAAACCCCAACGTCACCTTGACGTCATAATGTTGACGTCCGCACAACGTCAAATTCTAACATCATTAGATGTTGATATTTTGTTGGTTTTAGGTTGTGGTATAAACTAACCAAAATACAACGTCAAGCCAACGTCTTCTGACAACGTCATATTTGCGTCAAAAACTGACATTCAGTCGTGAGGTATGGTGACCAAACCCCAACGTCATATTGACGTCATAATGTTGACGTCCACACAATGTCAAATTCTAACATCATTAGATGTTGATATTTTGTTGGTTTTAGGTTGTGGTATTAACTAACCAAAATACAACGTCAAGCCAACGTCTCCTGACAACGTCATATTTGCGTCAAACACTGACATTTAGTCGTGAGGTATGGTGACCAAACCCCAACGTCGCCTTAACGTCATAATGTTGACGTCCACACAACGTCAAATTTTAACATCATTAGATGTTGATATTTTGTTGGTTTTAGGCTGTGGTATCAACCTAACCAAAATACAACGTCAAGCCAACGTCTCCTAACAACATCATATTTACGTCAAACACTGACATTTAGTCGTGAGGTATGGTGACCAAACCCCAACGTCACCTTGACGTCATAATGTTGACGTCCACACAACGTCAAATTTGAACATCATTAGATGTTGATATTTTGTTGGTTTTAGGCTGTGGTATTAACCTAACCAAAATACAACGTCAAGCCAACGTCTCCTAACAACATCATATTTACGTCAAACACTGACATTTAGTCGTGAGGTATGGTGACCAAACCCCAACGTCACCTTGACGTCATAATGTTGACGTCCGCACAATGTCAAATTTTAACATCATTAGACGTTGATATTTTGTTGGTTTTAGGTTGTGGTATTAACTAACCAAAATACAATGTCAAGCCAACGTCTCCTGACAATGTCATATTTGCGTCAAACACTGACATTTAGTCGTGAGGTATGGTGACCAAACCCCAACGTCACTTTAACGTCATAATGTTGACGTCCGCACAACGTCAAATTTTAACATCATTGGACGTTGATATTTTGTTGGTTTTAGGTTGTGGTATTTACTAACCAAAATACAACGTCAAGCCAACGTCTCCTGACAACGTCATATTAGCGTCAAACACTGACATTTAGTCGTGAGGTATGGTGACCAAACCCCAACGCCACCTTGACGTCATAATGCTGGCGTCCACATAACGTCAAATTGTAACATCATTAGACGTTGATATTTTGTTGGTTTTAGGTTGTGGTATTTACTAACCAAAATACAACGTCAAGCCAATGTCTCCTAACAACGTCATATTTGCGTCAAACACTGACATTTAGTCGTGAGGTATGGTGACCAAACCCCAACGTCACCTTAACGTCATAATGTTGACGTCCGCACAACGTCAAATTCTAACATCATTAGACGTTGATATTTTGTTGGTTTTAGGTTGTGGTATTAACTAACCAAAATACAACGTCAAGCCAACGACACCTGACAACGTTATATTTGCGTCAAACACTGGCATTTAGTTGTGAGATATGGTGACCAAACCCCAACGTCACCTTAACGTCATGGGGCCCTATTTTAACGATCTGAAACGCAAGTGTCAAAGCGCAAAGCGCAAGTAACTTTGTGGGCGGGTCTTGGCGCTGTTGCTATTTTCCCGGCGGGATAAATGACTCTTGCACCTGGCGCAAATCTAAAAGGGGTTGGTCTGAAGTAGCTTCATTATTCATAGGTGTGGTTTGGGCGTAACGTGAAATAAACCAATCAGAGCGACATCTCACATTCCCTTTAAGAGCAGGCGCGCTTGTTCTAAAGCGGATTCCTATTATAACGGCGGATTTGCCAGGCGCACGACAGGAGCGGTTCAAGGCCGAGGAGACCGACGTTCTCGTCAGGGACGCTGAGGATGGAGAAACACACCCAAATTAACTTCGGTTAAACAGGCGTATGATAATTTGGGTAAATGTGTAAGCTAGATGTATGCTTTTATAATAAAATGTCTATCTATCTATCTATCTATCTATCTATCTATCTATCTATCTATCTATCTATCTATCTATCGTAATAATGTATGATTTGCAAAAATGATAACTGCTGCGTCTGTGTGTAGATGAGAGAATCAAAGTGTATGCGCGTTGTGCACACGCTACATTGTTTAAGGCCAAGCATGCGCCCTTAAAATAGCATATGAATAACATGCGCAACGCGCCACTGACTTTAAACTGTTTTTTTTTCGGTCAGTGGCGCAATTGTTTTCTAAACCTGTAAAATAGCATGAGGGAACGTTTGCGCCGGAACACGCCTCCTCTTTGCGCTGAACCGCCCCGGGGAGCGCAAGTGTATTTCTTAGTTAACCGACGTGCATCTGTGGAGGGAAAAGTCCGCTTTGCGCGGGTGCAAAATAGGAATGATACATGCGTCGGTGTACAAAGTCAATTGCGCTGGGTGCAAGATAGGGCCCATAATGTTGATGTCCGCACAACGTCAAATTCTAACATCATTAGACGTTGATATTTAGTTGGTTTTAGGTTGTGGTATTAACTAACCAAAATACAACGTCAAGCCAACGTCTCCTGACAACGTCTTATTTGCGTCAAACACTGACATTTAGTTGTGAGGTATGGTGACCAAACCCCAACGTCACCTTAACGTCATAATGTTGACATCCGCACAACGTCAAATTCTAACATCATTAGACGTTGATATTTTGTTGGTTTTAGGTTGTGGTATTAACTAACCAAAATACAACGTCAAGCCAACGTCTCCTGAGAACGTTATATTTGCGTCAAACACTGACATTTAGTTGTGAGGTATGGTGACCAGGGCCGGCGCTCCGCACACGCACATCACGCACTGCGCGTAGGGCACCAAGTGCTTGGGGGGGCACCAAAAAATCTGGGTCGTGAAAAATCATCACAATAGGGTACTAGTATAAATAACAAATAAAATATGTCTAAAGCATGTTAATATTGGGTTTAAGTGGTCGTTCAATGAGGCCTATTATATGTTGATCCGACGAAAATTATGTGTATATTTAAGTGGTCCAGTGGTAGAATTTTTGCCAAGCGTGTCAGAGGTTCTGAGTTCTAATCCGCACTCATATCGTTTTTTTTTTTTTTTTTTTTCATCAAAACCGATTATGTTTTTTAGTGGTTGTATATCAGGCAGGGACACTTTTTGTGCTTTTTGTTTTCTAATTGTACCGGAGCGAATAGAGAGTCTCTCCACAACGGATTGAAACGCGCGTCTGAGTGAAGGCTGTGCGCGAGCCAGAAACAAACATAGTATCCGCGCCACTGATCGCTCGGCAACGAGCACTTTGATCAGTTGATTTAAAAAAACAACACATTTCAGCATTCCACCAAGCATTTGTGCTTAGGGCACCCAAATGGCTAGCGCCGGCCCTGATGGTGACCAAACCCCAACGTCACCTTAACGTCATAATGTTGACGTCCGCACAACGTCAAATTCTAACATCATTAGACGTTGATATTTTGTTGGTTTTAGGTTGTGGTATTAACTAACCAAAATACAACGTCAAGCCAACGTCTCCTGACAACGTTATATTTGCGTCAAACACTGACATTTAGTTGTGAGATATGGTGACCAAACCCCAACGTCATCTTAACGTCATAATGTTGACGTCCGCACAACGTCAAATTCTAACATCATTAGACGTTGATATTTTGTTGGTTTTAGGTTGTGGTATTAACTAACCAAAATACAACGTCTCCTGACAACGTTATATTTGCGTCAAACACTGACATTTAGTTGTGAGGTATGGTGACCAAACCCCAACGTCATCTTAACGTCATAATGTTGACGTCCGCACAACGTCAAATTCTAACATCATTAGACGTTGATGTTTTGTTGGTTTTAGGTTGTGGTATTAACTAACCAAAATACAACGTCAAGCCAACGTCTCCTGACAAAGTTATATTTGCGTCAAACACTGACATTTAGTTGTGAGGTATGGTGACCAAACCCCAACGTCACTTTGACGTCATAATGTTGACGTCCATACAACGTCAAATTCTAACATCATTAGACGTTGATATTTTGTTGGTTTTAGGTTGTGGTATTAACTAACCAAAATACAACGTCAAGCCAACATCTCCAAACAACTTCATATTTACGTCAAACACTGACATTTAGTCATGAGGTAAGGTGACCACAACCTAATATGTTGTGGTCACCATACCTCATATCCTTTTCTACACGCTGAAATGTCAATCACTGTAACTTCAGTACATCCTATAACTTAATTGTGTCTTATACCTGACCTTAAGATGATCGTTGAAACGGTAGGCAAACAAGTGGAGCAACATCTAAATGCGCAAGCAACCTTACGTTGTCCATTGCATGTAGAAGTGCTAAATACTGACATTTAGTCGTGAGGTATGGTGACCAAAACCCAACGTCTCCTTGATGTCATTATGGTAACATCCAGACAAAATCAAATTCTAACATCATTAGATGTGACATTTTACAATTTACTTGTGACATTAACTTACCAAAATCAAACGTCAAGCCAACGTCATATTCATGTCAAACACTGACATTTCGTCATGAGGTATGGTGACCAAAACCCAACGTCTCCTAAACAACAATGTTAACATCCACACAACATGAAATTCTAACATCATTAGACACTGATATTTTGGGGGGTTTGTAAGGTGTGTTGTAAAGTAACAAATATTCAACATCTTTCCAATGTCAACATCTGCTAATTCTAACATACGCCTAGATATTTTCTTGGTTTTAAGTTGTGTTGTAAAATCCAACATTGTGCCAATGTCTCAAGCTAACGTCATATTGATGTCAAATACTAAATGTGAATGAATGTGTTGTTGGGTCACAATCTCACTTCTAAATTGTCGTGAGGTATGGTGGTCTAAACCCAGCTATGAGACAATGTTAACATCTAGGCAAACAACATTCCATTATTAGATGTTGTTGTTTTGTTGACTGCACATTATGGTTACTAACCAAAACACAAACGTCAGCATGCTAATGTACATACATCTAAAATAGGATACAGGCAACATTAGACAAATTTGATACGATTTCAGTTATGGTGTTGGGTAAGATAAATCAATGTCTCAAATACCCCAACTTCAAGCTTCCTGTAAGCATGGCTCTTTATTTTATTTAAGGTGATAGTTCAGATTATCCATAGATTTTCTGGTCCATGCAAGTGTAATAGATCAAGTTGACCCAGTGTGTTCCCTGTCAGAAGAACAAGCTCGACTTCACCAGGAGTGTGCTGATCTAAAATGAATGAACTACCTGCAAGCAAGCAACTGAAAGACTGTTGTGCGCACAACAACACACATTGGTTCGGGATTTATTAATGGTTTATACTTATTTCTACAATTATATAATGAATCCTAAACCACCTTGTGTTGTTTTGCATTTTTTTATATAAATATATCAGCTGGGTTGCTGCTCAAAATTATGTTGTTTGCAGGTGTATACACTATATTCATTTTGGAGCAGCACACTCCCAGTAAGGTGTTCATTCTCACAAGAGAAAATGGTTCAAATTGGGATGATCTACATTATGGAACAGCAAATACACTGTGTGGGTGAAATGTTTAAGTTGTGCCTTTTGGTAATGATCAAAATCTCCTAAGTCACAATACAGCAGTTTGTCAGCGACTAATGAATACAGGTAGTGACAGCGTAACAGTAATCAACATCTGTATAGCATCCCAGCTGGCATTTTAACGTAGAGTCAGCGTTGAATCAACGTCAGGTGTCAGTGTTGGATAACCGTTGGATTTTGTCATGGTTGTAAAAATAATGTTGATTTGACGTACAACTCAAATTTTATTTATATTTCTATGTTGAATCCATAGTGAGTTAACAACACCATTTCAACCATTTGGTGTTCAACGTTGTTTTGACGTTGAATTAATGTTTTTTCATAAACTGACATTATTTCAACCACATTTAAACGTTTAAGGTCAGTCGAATGCCAGCTGGGATACGTCAACCACCTGACAAAAGTTTTAGCTGTTTTATCAGGGCTACTTATCAGGTGAGTTGGACCTCATGGCACTGAAATTTTGGTTATAGCGTTTATAACACATGGCCTTAATTTGGATTCCATGAGACACAGACATACATTGCACCCATAATTTATTTATCAAGTTGTGCTTCATAACAGTGCAGCTGTCAGACAAACGCAGTAATTATTATTAGTATACAATAATGATGATAATATGAACAACAATAATAATAAAATCAATTTAGCCTACTGACGTGTGTAAAAACAAATTGTAGAATGTTGCAGGTAACCCAAGAAATTTGAAAGTAATTCCTAACCAATCACAGTTAGGCATCAATTTGAAAATAATTCCTAACCAATCACAGTTAGGCATCAAAGACCTCACGTTTCCTCTCCAGCTGTTGTACTGGCGGGCTGGGCACTGCACACACAGTGCACACATTTCAACATCCTGACACACCTGCTGTGGACGATGAGTGAACAGAGGTAAGGAAAATATAAATAGATATTGGTGTTTATTCGTTTTTTTTTTTTCTCTGTGAGGCAGCAATGGATTTTTGTGAACTGGCGCGATTCTCCACCTACTATTTAACTACCAGAGTAGGCCTACCTTTAATAATGTAGTTAAAAGTGACTTAAATATAATAACTATATATAATGTAGTACAAGTAGTGATAGGAATGTCGCCTCAGCGCACATTTTTCTGACTGAACTGCACGTGCGCCGGCTGTCCGGTTCGCTGGGGGTACCGCTGTTGTTGAGGGAGTCGGGGAAACGTGACTAGCACGTGAAATAAATGCATTTATTTATATCAATTTTACGGAGCCCTCCACATGACACGCATAATAGTAGCCATACGTGTCCTTTGCCGTGGATTCTAGATCACTTTATTGTGTAAAATGTGCTAGTGGGTCAATTTAAAGGGTCAAAAGATTTTCGACATGCCAATTTTAAAATACAAAAAATAATAATATCTATTGCAATTGTTCTAACATTAAGACTGTTGTGTACACATACATACTGAGTGTTTATTCATATAGATGAATTGGTCGTAGCCTTAAAAAATGTCATGTGGTGCGACCGTGATTTATCATTTTATTTCCTTAACATGCTTAATTTATTTTTTTACGAGTAACACTTTACAATACGGGTGCACTAATATGCATTAATTCATGCACAGATAATCATGAGTTAATGTATGACAGAATTATTACTGCATCAGCAACTAATATGGAGTCTAAATGATTAATACTGTAGATGAATTAATATATGAATAGTAATTAATTAAATCTGTCATAATGTATTAATTCCATAATAATATATTTTATTAACTAGTGTCAATTAATGTGTTCATTACCACAATGGGTCAAAGCAAATTATTTGCAAAGTTATCATTATGTGTCCATTAACTAATTGTTAAGTAATATGTCATAGTAAAATCCATAGTGTGGATGTCAAAACCAAAATGACAAATTACAATTAGTTAATCATTTGTCTTAAGCTGTAAATTTACTCTCTGATTTTTGTAGCCCCCCGGCAAATTCAGAAGCCCATCTCAGAAAAGCAGACCAGACCACCTTCTCAGGGAGGACCATCTCTCCAAACAAAACAAAGTTGAAGATCAGGTTCATGTCATCCTCAGTTATAATATAAGGGAAAAATATGATTTGTGCATTTTACTTTTGCTTTCAAATTGGCGCCAATTGCTTGAATGGTGGGTTCATTATTGATCTTAATGTAAAACAAAATAATACAGTACAATGACAAACTTGCTTAAATAGGCGCTTTTACATTTCATTTTCAAACCTAAATCTTCCGTCATCATCTCGTCAGTCAGCTCCTCACTAACGCTGCATTGAGCAGACAATTTCAGGTTTTAAGTGTAGCGTCTGTTCTCTAACTTTTTCAACCTTTTAGGACCCACACTAAAACGTTGTGTTTTTGCTCACCCCCGAAAGTATCAATTTTAACATGTTATAAAACCAGTGTGACATCAAGATATGACAAACCTACTAAACTATAACAACCGCTTCATAATGTGTTGTATATAATTAATTATTTGGACATTTAAATCCTCTTTCTTTTGTATCCACAGGTTGATGACAAATGAGGTAATGGCCAGTTTCAATATGAAGTGTGGGAAGGGGAAGCTTGCCTTCACCAAGCTCCATCTTTACAATGTTGTCACAGGTAAAAAAAAAAACGTAAAAAAAAACAGTAACCTCATAGTACCTTTCCGTTTGATATCTTTAATTTTTCAGAACTCTAACGTAGGGATGGGCAATCTGACAATTTTATATCGTGATCGATCTTGAAGACGTCCACGTTCTACTTTTCAAGCGAGTCTTAGAGATCGCAAACTTTTATGTCCTCAAAACAGCAGGACTTTTATTTTGACAATAATGTGTCCCCAGTGAAGCTGACTTTTATTTTTACGAGCGACCCTGAGCACACAGCGCTCTTATTCTTCGTCTTCATTAGTTTATGGTCTCTGTTTAACAGTTTTGTCTAATACGTTACTGGATAGAACCTGTTGTTGGATAGAACAAAAAGTAAACTGTATATGAAAAAGTATTATAGTGTTTGCTTTTATATTATTTGTAACAGAAAGGCAAACACTATTAATACTTTCTCATTTACCATGAGCATTCAGCAAATATACGCATTTATATCATTTAACAAATCTTTGAATATTTAAAAAACATTTAATTTCACAATCCTTGCAGACTTAGTCGAATCCAGCTGTCAGATATTCTGAAGTGTGCATAGACGGTCAGTCCTGGTCAGTCCATGTGAATTAGTTCAGCTTCACTGGGGACACATGATCGACAAACTTTAAACCCTTGATTTCAAACTATGCTGGGGCTATATTCAGTTGCCCTCTGTCATATTCATGTCATTTACACTGTGTGCTAAATGTAAAATGAGTGTCACCATGTCTTTATTTGAAAAAATATGATTCCTAGTGCGCACAAACTTACTGAGTGCCCAGTTAAAGGACAAGTTCGGTGGGCTTTAAAGGTGGTATCAGTGATTTCAGGCCTGAGATCTGCACACAAAAACAAATGGTTTCACCAAACACTCAAAACAAAAACAAATAGTGTTCCAACCAATCACCGACAGGGGGAGGGTGTTGTGAGGTTTTGAGCCAGCTTCTTCTTCAGCTCTGACTTTGCGTGCAGCCGTGCACGAGCACAATGTTTTTGTGTGCAGATCTCAGAGCCTAGGCTGCCTACAGAGCAGGGATGGAAATTAGCACCCGCCACCAGCCAAATGCGGGTGATTTTGTGTTGTGGCGGGTAAACTCGCTTCACCTACCGGCCACCGTGGCGGGTAAATACAAATATACTGTTTCACACAGACGGCGGACACTTTTAGAGGACATAAGTGTACGCTGAAATAAAGTCTTTCACCTCAGAAAAACGGACTTTCTTGTCCTGTCACGTCAGCCGTTATCCTGTGCTCGGAGCGCACACTCTTCAATTGCACGCGCAAATGCGGCGGCGCGCGCTGTGTATCGCCTCACTGTATATAAAGTGCACAAGAAACTACGAGCATGCAACGCCGTTACGTTGTAAATTACACAAAATAAAAGTAATGCAGGTATGATTTTCATTCTGTTCACCAGGAGCAGTTTCCATGGTTCATTAACAGTTATTGTTAATATTGTGTATTCACCATGGCAACTGTCGTTTCCATATTAACCCCAAAAATGCCCCTTTATTTTTCTTTGTGTTATTTTTAATATTTTTAAATGACTCTAGTGGCTCATACCAACATTGTATTAACAAAAACTAGTTTGGGACTGCTATTTAATAGCTTTAGCATAGGCCTAATGTTTATTTATTAGTACTAGTCTTTACTATTAGTCATATTCTTACAATTTATGTTAAGTAAAGGGGGACAGTACTTGTGTGTGTGGAAATAGCCGGTTTCAATAAAACTACTTGTGACATGTCATATTTGGCTTTGACTTTGACTGAACATTTGCTCTCACTTTGCGGAAAAAATATCGGGATATATATCGTATATCGATATTCAGCCTAAATAATCGGGGTATGACTTTTGGTCCATATCGCCCAGCCCTAGTTTCATTGTTGGGACTAAAAACCTAAAACTGGAAGCCATAAAAGACCACGAATCATTCAAATGCCACATCCAGGTAAAAAAGAGAAATATATATAAGAGAGAAAGAGAAAATGTCAGTATTTCATTGAGACTTGAGATTAAATAAACTGCTTAAGTATTGTAGATCTTGTAGTATTAATTTTCACATGCAGTTACACATTGTCGGTTAAAAACAAGAAAGTGGCTGGTAAAAACATTGAGTGGCTGGTAGATTTTGAAATCCACCAGCCACAGTGGCCGGTGGACAAACAAGTTAATTTCCATCCCTGCTACAGAGACGCGTTTTTTTGACGGCATGCTTATGGGGCGGGCAGCTTGCGGATCGTTAGGAAAAAAAATAAAAATATATTTGGGCCTGAAATCACTGATACCACCTTTAAGTGTAAAATACAGAACTTGTCCTTTAATTACACTATTTTTATTCACATTTTTTTAAGCGATTTCTTTTATATGTGAAAAATTCGGTAATAGCCTATAATTACAGAATTAAGAAGTTACAATCTAAAATAAGGCTGTTTAATTTATAGATACATTTTTTTAACTTTTTAAATTAATTTTCAGATTATTTATTTAAATATGAATTCATATCTTAGTATATCAGATTGGTATCGGTCGATGCCAGTCTGAATTTTCTTGATGAGAGTTCATCTCAAATTTGGGAAGATCACGATTATGATCATGGATCGTGATTGTTTCTTATAAGATCGTGATTTGAAATTTTTGTAAGATCCTCCACCCCTACTCTAACTGTTGTTTTTACATTCATTCTGATGTCTTTTAAATGTTCATTTAGCTTAAGACACTCTGCAAAAACACTTAGGCTTTGCACGTGTGCATTCACATTTTTCTGCTTAGAATGTCTGATCGCTATTTGTGAACAGCATCAAAAGTTAAAATTTCTCTCTTTTGATGAGTTACAGCATGTACATGCAAGAATGTTACATGTGTATGGCCCTTAAAGCTAGGGTAGAATTTTTTTTCCAGAAACTGGTTGAAAGTGTGTTCCTATCTTGGTAGAGATATATATATATATATATATATATAGGATGTCCTACCTGTTTGTCAATATATACATTTGCATACCTCTACGCAACTTGTTTGCAAAAACAAACATGTCATCAGCGTGTTCATTGTGCAGAGAAAGTGAGAATAGATGCCAAACATTAGCAGTTCCTCTTGAACCAACAAGTGAAAAAGGTTTTATTAAAAAAAAAAAAAACTTATGACATTATATTATTGCAAAATGTTTTTTTTTTTTTTTTTAAACCTTTTTTTCATTATTCACATTCATTATTATTGTTATGTCTCACCAGTGAATAAGACATGAGGTAATCTAAAAGCGTTGCACTTTCCTCCACCAACTCTTGTCTCTCCTCCTGGCTCTTTGCAGAGGAGGCATGGCTTTGGAGACACTCTGAAGGGAGGGTGGGATCATATGTTTTCAAAGCTAGCTTGCTATTGCTAGCCTCTGTGAAATTTCCTACCCTAGCATTAAGACTGTTCGCAATATTTATTGTTTTAATGCTTACTGTAGTGCATCATATCCTATATTCCCCATACATTTTAATTTTCTAATATTTCTTACAGAGAGTGTCCAGAGGACTTCAAAGGAGACGGAGGCAAACATTGGAGCGGTTGTCGCCTTATGTTTAAAATATGCCCCAGACAGGGTGGGCGGAGATGGCAGGAAAAACATTTGTACGATTTTAGAATAAGGATAATGTTAAATATAAATGGTTATTGTTGAAATCCTTCTGTTAAAATAATGTAAATAAAATAAAATAAAAGGTTATTTTATAATCCATTTAATTTCTTTGTCATTTATCTAATAAACAACATTTGTGGATTCCAGTTTCACTAAGATTTTTAAGTTACTTTTCTGTTTGCTCGTCTTAAGATAAATACTTTTGGGTTGTCTCGCATTGGATCTTGCCCTCTGTTCGATCTTGTTGTTACATGAAGTTTCTTTGTATGTTGATTTTTATTTTACAACGAAAACCTGGCTTTGCCAATGGCAACAAAATAACCATATATTTCTTTAAGTTGGAATTTGACAGCTGATGTTGTGATTTGAATGATATCTGGCCCAACATGTGAGTTTGATGTCTAGCTTAACATTGGGTTCTGACGTCAAACTGATTTCCATTTTCAACCAAAATGCAATGTCCAACATGGGAGGTTTACCCAACATCTAGTTGACGTCATAACCCAACGTCAGACTGACGTTTACTTTCAATGTTGGACAGACATTGCATTTTGGTTGAAAATGATAATCGGGTTGACATCATAACTCAACGTTAGATTGATGTCTACATCAAACGTTGGATAGACGTTGCATTTTGATTGAAAATGAAAATTGGGTTGACGTCATAACCCAACGTCAGTCTGACGTCAATATCCAACGTAGGAAAGACGTTGCATTTTGGTTGAAAATGAAAATCGGGTTGACGTCATAACCCAACGTCAGACTGACGTCAGTATCCAACGTTGGAAAGACGTTGCATTTTGATTGAAAATGAAAATCGGGTTGACGTCATAACCCAACGTCAGTCTGACGTCAATATCCAACGTAGGAAAGACGTTGCATTTTGGTTGAAAATTAAAATTGGGTTGACGTCATAACCCAACGTCAGTCTGACGTCAATATCCAACGTAGGAAAGACGTTGCATTTTGGTTGAAAATGAAAATCGGGTTGACGTCATAACCCAACGTCAGTCTGACGTCAATATCCAACGTTGGAAAGACGTTGCATTTTGATTGAAAATGAAAATCGGGTTGACGTCATAACCCAACGTCAGACTGACGTCAATATCCAACGTAGGAAAGACGTTGCATTTTGGTTGAAAATGAAAATCGGGTTGACGTCATAACCCAACGTCAGTATCCAACGTTGGAAAGACGTTGCATTTTGGTTGAAAATGAAAATCGGGTTGACGTCATAACCCAACGTCAGTCTGACGTCAATATCCAACGTAGGAAAGACGTTGCATTTTGGTTGAAAATGAAAATCGGGTTGACGTCATAACCCAACGTCAGTCTGACGTCAATATCCAACGTAGGAAAGACGTTGCATTTTGGTTGAAAATGAAAATCGGGTTGACGTCATAACCCAACGTCAGTCTGACGTCAATATCCAACGTTGGACAGACGTTGCATTTTGATTGAAAATGAAAATCGGGTTGACGTCATAACCAAACGTCAGAATGACGTCAACTTCCAACGTTGGACAGACGTTGGATATTGACGTCAGACTGACGTTGGGTTATGACGTCAACCCGATTTTCATTTTCAATCAAAATGCAACGTTTGGGTCCAACGTCAATCTAACGTCATATTGACGTCCGGTGCCTGCTGGGCTCATTTACACCGCACACATCTGCGGCACAAGACGATACAGAGATAATGCAGTTCTCATGCTATACTTCTGGCACGATCATTTTATAGCAACAAATCCCACCACTAGTATGGTCTAAAACACAATTGTCATCCTTTTTATACCACAGGACAGCAAATGCGAGTAAATCTTTGCAGGAATGCAATATGGAAACTAGGGATGCAACAATACAGTTAGCCCACGGTTCAATACATAAATCGTTTTTTTAACCACGATTTTCGGTTCAGTTCTGATGGCTTGACACATAAGAGTGTTTTTTTTGTGTGTGATTCTGTGATGCTTAGGCAATAGGGAACAGTAAGAGGTTAAGGAGAAAAAAATAAAAACGATTTATTGCAATACTCCTTTATTTTACTTAAAAGCTAAGAAAAGTCCACTAGTTCCTAGTATATTGTATAATATAAAATTAACACTGACATCTCACTGCTGCTGGTAGCCCATGTACAAACTGGGGAACACATAAATTCTTAAATTTTGAAAATAAACATACATGTGAAGTTAGTAAACATAAATTGAACATTTCAAATAAACATATTTGTGCCTTCAGACAGTGATATTGCTGGGTGATGGCGCCGCAGATGTGCAGTCATGTTGGAAGTGTTTCCGTTTGAGTAGGCTACACGTGTAAAACAATGCTTGCACACAGTCATTTTTTTGTTTACCGTTTTTTTCTTCCTCGGCATTATACTCAACGGCAAACCCGAAATATCCCCACACCGCAGATTTGAAAGACGCCGGCGCTTCCTCGTACTGTAGCCTCACTTCACCGCCGCTCGCCATGTTAAAGTGTGGAATGATGGTTAAGCGCCCCCTAACTTTAGAGTATAGTGATTGAATATTTACTCGCGGGGAGGAGTTTCCTCATCTCAGCTGAGATGGTGCTCGATGCAGAGCCAAATGGGAGGAGCTAGAGCTCGAGCTCCCCCTTTTCTGGAGCTCCAGCTCCACCTCGCTATGTTTAGTGAGTGGGGATTCGCTGCAGCGTAAAATGGGAGGAGCTAGAGCTCTAGATCTAATCCCTCGCTGGATATAGTGGACAGAACATGATGCGCTATCAAGCCTTTTAATGTTAGTGCGAGTTCAACCGTGATAAAAAGACAAGTTTGTTTTGATGCGCAAGATGTTGACATACATAATATTGTATTTCTCTAATATTTGTCATGATTGATTAATTATGTATCGTTTCTGTGACAAACGCGTAAACACTTAATAAGACCATTGCTCACACTATGCGTGTGTTTTTCTAAAAACCGTTGAAACTTTGTTTCTGTGTATTATTTTCTCTTTATTATACGATGAACAGTTTCGTTGTTTTCCTCACTTTTTAAAGCCGATTTGTACAAAAGCGTCTGCTATATGATTATGTAAATTACTAGACTTAAAAGGCAATGTGAAAGCCTACTATCTGTGCACCCGTTTATTTTTTGTCCACTGCATTAACGTGTGTGTTATTTGTGAATTAATCTAAATCATCTGATTAATTTATGAAATAAAAATAATAAGACTAGGTTACCTAATCTACCCTTTTTGTACGTAAATGTAAAAGGCTACTCCAACAGGCCAGTTGTAATTTTTTTTGTTATATTGTAAATTTAAATGGAATATTGACTGTAATTTTGGATAGACTCAACCTTGATAGGCTATGCATTAAGCTAGTTTAATGAAATGGAAACAAGATAACAAAATGTGCTCTGAGATTATCCACCCAAATTTGGGAGAAGATAATTTAAAAGTCACTTGCTCCACTCTCCCACAAGTGTTGAGTTGGATTTATTTGTTTCTATTAGCCTAAATTAGAAAAATGTTCATCTAACATAAAATTAATCCTAAATCTAGATAAAATGTTATAAGATAAATAAATAAAAATTACATAAGTATATCCCAAGAACACAACACTTTTTTTCCACACAACATTTTTGGTATAATAAGATAAAATAATACATTTTATGAATATATTTCAAGAACACACTTCACATAACATTGTAATATTTTACAAAACTCAATCAATTTATTTTCATAGTACCCCCACTGGTAGATTCAAGTTCAATTTGATTTTATTTATACAGCACATTTTATAACAGCCACTGATTGACCTAACGTTAAGTGCTTTACAGAACTACAAAATTAAAAGGGAATAATACTTGCATAACAGCACAACACAGATAAGTGCAGCAAATAAGCTAAGAGCAGCCTTAAACAGGACAGGAGTAGCAAAAACATTATCGGACTTAAAATATAAAATAAGAAAACAGAAATGGCAAAAACAGTATCAGACAGACTTATCAATAATAAAACAGAGATGGCAGTGTCAGACTCCGGTAAAAAGGAAGGTTTCAGGCGTCATTTATGTGTGGAAATAAATCTGATATGAATTGGATGTGCATTTTTGACCTGCCAATTAAGCGGACAGATCGTACATGCTGTCAATGCGAGTCGTACGTCATTAAAAATGTGTCTTTTTATAACTGTTCGCGGTACAGATATCTATAACAAATGAAACAACTCTTGTTAAATAACAGAGTATTCATTTTGTTCATTTGTGTTACTGTTAAATAAAAATCGATCTGGCGCTGAAATATGTTGCTTTTGAAATCATGCTGAGTGTTCGTAGTCTGTCAATTTAGCGACAAGCAGTTTCTCTAAATAACGCTGCCTAGCATAATTATTTAGTCTCTCCCGATAGAGCCCGTTTCCTTACGCTTCCTCCTAATCCATATCTTTATCTTGGCCTCACTGTAGAAGTAACCATGGTAACTGATAGAGTTACCACCTAAAATGGCGTCGCCTTCCCGGAATGCAACGCTGCGGGAAAATATCGTGACGTAACTCTTTGATAGCGAGAAAGTTAACCTGCGCATGCGCGGCCCCGCCCACTAAATCCAGCGTGGTGAAGCTGGAGCTCTAGCGAGGGGAGGAGCTGGAGCTCTAGCTCCTCCCATTTGGCTCTGCATCGAGTACCACTTGTCTCAGCTCGTAGACTTACGGGCACACACAAACAGTCAATTTGGAGAGAAATAAAACGCACATAAATTATTTAAACGTAAAACCACAATTCACAAGCACGTATTGAACCGTGGATGTCGTGCCGAACGGTTCAATATTATATTGAGAATTGTGGCATCCCTAATGGAAACTGTACAAAGGAACATTTCTCTTCAGCAACACTATGAAAGTAAATAGCAGGCACAACAATGCCGTTATAACCATAGATATCTATGGGTTCAATATGCGTCACATGACTTAACGTGTCATCTTTTTCAAATACCTCCGTTTTCACAGTCCACACTACAACACCAAAATGGTGTTTTCAAATGTTATTAACTTTGGAGAGCTGTTTAAAAAAGCTCTGACTATGACAAAAACGCCGTCTCAGTGTGGACGCAAGACCAAAACGGAGAGAAAAAGATGCGTTTTCAAACAAAAGTGTATTACAAGGCCTATACAAGCTGGTAGTCAGACTCATTAATGAAGGTTTTAACAAGAACCAGGTGAAGATCATTTCCTGAATATCCCACTGTGGCGTTTAGGCATTTGCATGTTAGAAACATGGTGTAAAGTATTCGTCTGACCCAGACTGGAAGAGGCTGATCACTGTTTAAGGCTCCATTAATTCTCTCCATTAAATGTGTCTTATGGTGTAAAGTATCTCGGCGTGATTCGAGTCATTAACATTGTTTCCACTTCCCCTTTTTTGTCCGCTGTGGAAATCTTGGTTATGAGCCCTTGAGTCTGAGACACTCTGATCACATGTTTTGATTGTTTCGTGTGATGAGATAATGAAGTTTAAAGAAATATCTCACCCAAACATTTGCTCACCCATAAAGTGCTTCCAAACAATGACTTTCTTTCCTCTGTGAAACACTGGATATCTGAAAAGAAAGTCATACAGGTTCATATAACAACATGAGAGCTAGAGTTTTCTTTTTTGGATGAACTATCCCTTTAAAAATATTTGTGAACTTGTAAAACAGTCAGATTTGCTCTATTTCCTCTATGTTAGAAAAAGCAACTGCTAAATGCATAAAGGGAAGTTTTCTGAACTTAAAGCTGCTGTACATGTTTTTTGCACATAACTAGATTTGCACATTATTTGCTGTAAATGTGTTAAAGTGATGTTAAGCTGTGCAACCATCATGTTGCTATGGGTGTTGTGGATGGTGCTTGGTTGCTATGATGTTCTATATGTTTTAAGCATGTTGCTATGCAGTTGCTAGGCTGTTCTGGGTGATTAGTTGGCCATTGTCAAGTAGTGATTTGGGTGGTAACTTGGGACAAGTTACACATCGAAGTATAATACTGCTAATTTTGAGCAGTGGTAAGAGAGACATATTTTGCAATGCTAATGATTGTTTCCAAACTATTTTCCAAAAGATAGAACTAAAGATTAAACTATTAAAATTATTAAAAAACATTGTCGAAAAACTTAAACTTAACTTAAACTGTTGCCTCGACAAATATAACTGAAAAAAGTTGAAGTACTACATTTACTAAAACAAAACTGAAATATCAATAAAAGCTAAATGGAAATATATTTTTAAAAACACTCATATAAAGAGCAAAAGCACATTAAATGAATTAAACTAACATTAAAATAAAAACTGAATATAAAAATAAAAGTAATACTTTAGGTTTTATTTGGTAACATTAATTAACTGCATTATATAACATGAACTTACAATTAACAATACTTCTACAGCATTTATTAATCTTTATTTATCGACATTTATTAATACATATTAGGATAAAAAATGTGTGCACTGTGAACTAACATATACATTTATATGAACTAACAACAACAAAAGTTAATAAATGCTGTAAAAATATGTTTTGGTTATTGTTAGTTTATGTTAGTTAATTCATTAATTAATGTCAACCAATTAAACCTTATAGTAAAGTGGTACCTTAAAGCTTATTCAAAATATTAGTAAATACTACACTAGTCAATAAATGCTAAAATAACTCTGGTTGTAGTTCTAGAGGTAAAGCAGGTTTCCTCTCTCAGGACTGAATGATCTTCTGTCTCCCTCAAGAGGCTCAGGGAATGTTAACATCTCTGTTGTGGCTTTGACTGCTAAAGCAGAGCCTCGCTGACACAGTCTCCAAGGGTTTTCTTTCATTGTTTCATTGAGTGATGCTGACAACAATCGGGCATGTGAAGAGCCAAACTCATCCTTCTTCCCTCTTTCTCTCCTTCTCCTCCAGGTCCGTCTGACGTGCCTTTCTTGGTGAGGTATAATCGACGGCCCACTTGCCCTGATGCCAGCGTGGGGGTCCATATTCCCTCCACACCGCCCTCACGCCACAGAAAGAGCCACAGCCTCGGCAACGCGTGTGTTTTCTCTCCTCTTATGTTTACACACACTCAGGCCCTGTTTACAGCTGGTGTTAAGATGCGTTTCGGTCGATCGGATCACAAGTAGATGAGGGAGACACGTTCCCGTTTACACCTGGTGTCTCTTTTGTCCACTTTCGACCACTTCTGTCCTGCTTTCTTGAGTTAAATCTATGGGCTTTTTCAGATCTTTCGATCTAATGGACGAAATTAGCTCACGCAATTTACATGTGAACACGACCGGAGACAACAGAAAACATGTGGACAGCATCAGCTTTAGTTTCTGCTCTGACAGACACAAGATCAGCCGAACGCTGTGAGTGTGTGTTAGAAATCAGGAATGGTGAGAGAACATTGAGCTTGGTATGTTGTTCCTCTTCAAACCAAACTTTGGTCTTCAGCCGACAAAGTTTAAATCCCGTCTGGCTAGAGCTCTTCCCATAATGTTCATTCATTAGGTCAGTAGGAGGAGAGTAGACGGTCTTTTGTGTCTGTTTGAACACACTCGACCACATGAGCGTTTACAATACGAAAGCGATCCGGTCGAATGTGTTTTCATCTACCTCTGGAAGAGGCTGAAAGTGGAAAAGCTCAATGTTTTAGACCCCGTTTACTCCTGTATTTAGTGTCGTCCACTTGTGATCCGATCGACCAAAACGCTTCTTAATACCAGGTGGAACCAGGTGACAGTAAAGACATTTATAATGTTACAAAAATGATATTTCTAATAAATGTTGTTCTTTTTAACTTTCTATTCATCAAATAATCCTAAATACAATATGTCTCTGGTTTCCCCAAAAATATGAAGCTGCACAGCATTGATAATAAAGAAGAAAAAAGAATGTATCTTGAGCATCAGATCATCATATGAGAATGATTTCTGAAGGATCATGTGACACTGAAGACTGGAGGAATGATGCTGAAAATTCAGCTTTGATCACAGGAATACATTACACTTTACTATATAATCAAATAGAACATAGGTTATTTTTAATTGTAATAATATTTCACTGTTTTTACTGTATTTTTGATCAAATAAATGCAGCCTTGGTGAGCAGAAGAGACGTCTTTCAAAAACATTAACCTCAAACTTGAATGCTAATGTAAATATCAAATATGCAGCACTTTTCCTTAAGTCTGTTAAGTTTACCTCGCACTAGAAACTGGTTAAGACGATGTTGTTGGACCTCATGTCTCATGATGGTTTTCTGACTCTCCCTCTCCCTCTCTCAGTATGATGTGGCATTTCGGTGTGGTGGAGAGTAAAAGTGCGACGTTCCCCACAGAGAAACCCCGTCACCTGCTGGACGACAGCTTCTTAGAGTCTCAGAGTCCGACCCGGATCCATCCGCACAGCTCATCCGTGTCCAACGGCATCTCTATAGGTATCACAACAAGCTGATGCGCTTTACACAAGCACTGCATGTCCCGGGTGTTATCCCTCCACTTCAAATAAATAAATCCATGCATGCATACATACATAAAATGTGGAAGTACTTGGAAGTACACAGGCCTAGCGTGAATGTGAAACTTTTGGTTACACTTTGTTTTAAGGTGTCATTGTTACTGTCTAATTATAGATTTAAGTACTGAATAATATTAAGCAACTACATGTACTTACTATAAGGTTAGGGTAGGATTAGGATTTGGTTGAGGGTTAGTTGCATGTAATTATGCATAATTTACTGTTATTACCATGGTAAGTACATGTAACATGTAATAAGGACACTGTAAAATAAAGTGTTACCCTTTATTTTAATGTGTCTGTGTTACAGTGTAATTAAACATTTAATTACTTAGTGATAACAATTAACTATATGTACTTACTATAGGGTTAGGCTTGTGAATAGGGGTTGGCTTAGGGTTAGTTGCATGTTATTATGCATCATTTATAGTTATTATAATTGCACTTTATTTTACAGTACATGCACTTACATGTACTTACAGTGTACTTACCTAAGAAAGTACTGGTTAATATAAGGTAACTACATGTGTTAAGGTTAGGTTTAGGGGCAGGTTCAGGGTTAGAACTAGTTATTACCCAGTTATTGTAATTACTATAATAAGTATATAGTATGTACACAGGGAACAAGACTACTGTTATTACTACAGTAACTACATGTAACGTGTAACAAGGACACTGTAAAATTAAGTGTTACCAAATTTTTACTTTACTTCTTGTTGTGTTTCTGGTGTAATTCCTGAGGGCAGATTTCAGGTATAACTGCATGTATTGTGCAAAAGGTACTGTGCCACATGGCAACAAGGTTGAAAGACTAAATATAACTTTATATAGAGAAAATCAGTGAATCTACCACACAGATCACATGCAACACATACGGTAAAGTCAGTAAATACCCCATGTACTTCCATTGTTGAGGTATTTTTTTTTATTCTTCATGCTGATTGGTCAATAAAGTGTACGTCACTGTAGAGACCAACTATTAACCTTAATTATAGTTAGATTATCAACATTATTCCACAACTCTTTTTTTTAAACCTAGAACTTTATGCTGAACTGCTTTTGTACCTTATTGCTTCATTATCACGGTCAGAGATGAAGGATTGTGTGATTTGTGCTCAAATGGAAACGGTTGAGGTTTGTTTCTGTTTATCAGGCAGCAGTCAGAGTTCCTTCTGTGGTGATCTCTCCCCGGGACTCGAGAGGTGAGACTCTGGCATGTAGTTGTGTGTCATCTAATATCATCTGCTCACATTACAGCTTTATTATGGGTTACTCAGATCATTCTAGAGTAAAACTGAACTATTATGAAAAAGAAAATGTTTTTTTTTTTCTGGCCCAAAAGTCTGTGATTACTAATAAGAGGTAATCTAACTGGTAACCTTTACAATAAGGTCACATTAGTTTACAAGTTAATGCATTAACTAATAATGAGCAATACATTAGTCGGTAACCTTATTGTAAAGTGTTGCCATAAAACCTTCATATGATCAACTGCCATGTATCTTTTCATGCTAAAGGTTTAAAATGAGAGTTCTAAAAAGAATGGCTTTTATTTAATTTTTCATTCGAATTTCAACTGTATTTATTTTTGTTGTTGTTTAATTGTCGTTTCCCGTTCTAAATGTTTAACATCCATTTATGTCCATTCCACAGAAAAATGTGTAGATATACATACAGCAAAACACAATAACACAACTAAAGCAAACAAAAACTGCTCTCAGAACAGTTTAAGGTTTAAATGGATAGTTCGCCTGACAATGAAAAGTCATTTAATCACCCTTACGTCGATCCAAACCCGTATGACTTTCTTTCTTCTGTGAAACACAAAAGGAAATGTTTAGCAGATGTTCACGCTGCTCTCTTCCATGTGACCGAAGGGCTGTTAAACACCATGAAGCATTTCAATATCTGCACTAGTCTTAAGTTTGCACAGGAACATATGAATAAAGAAGACTTGATATATATAGTGTCGAATATTTGTCGAATGAACTGTAAAATTATGTTTTTTTGGAAGTTGAAAGTAATCACTGTACTGTATGTTTTAACTGCATGGAAAAGAGAAAGTGAGTAAATGATGAGAAATCTAATTGTTGGGTGTACTATCCTTTTAGCATTTGCACAGATTCAATAATTGTATTATTTTTTTCATTAGTCAGTGAGACTCCGTGTATACACTTAAAATATATATATATTTAGACCTACATTTAAGATTTATGCATTTGAATTTCATATGCAATTTCCATCCATTTGATTTACACAATTTTATCTAATAAACTTAATGTGATGCATATTTGTCAGTCATACATAAATTAAACGGGTAAGATTTCTGTGATTGGACTAATAAATTGAATGTGTTTAAATACACAATAACTAGGTTTATGTATCTATTATCAATAAATCCAATTTGTTTCATACATTTTATTTGCTGTTATACAGCTAACCATATGTTAACAGTATAACAATGCATAACAATGCACAGATTTATGATGATTCTGCTCAATTTGAATAAATGCATTTTTAGATTATGTGAATAAAATCAAAAAGATGCAAATAGCTAATAATAAAAATGTAAAAATTCTTACCCGTTTCTTTTAATTACGACAGACACATATGCATCACATTAAGTTTATTTGTTTATGTTAAATTTGTGTAATTCATACAGAGAGAAATTTTAGATGCAATTTGAATCCCTAAATTTAGGCCTAAATATTTCTTTTGAGTGCAGTTGTCGGCTCAAATTGCACTGACGTTAAACTGATTGTGCCGAATGTGCAAACAGGGGCCGCATGTACTCGACTCTGGGCCCTAACTGGAGGGTCCCTCACCGCAACTCCCCCAGAGACCGCAGCCATGCCCACAGGTACCAACTCCACGGGGTCAAAGGTCACCTTCTCCATTCCTCTGGGGCGTCGGGTTCACCTGTCTCGGCATGCAGCGTCTCTTCTAAAACATCCCAGTTTTCCCTCTCTTTCGGGTTTAGACCAAAGACTGTCATGTCTGTCATCCGTTTTCTCTTTTTCCAGATGTCAGGATGTTTATAGACCAGAATTACTGTATTTCTAGAAGAGAAAAGCTCTGTTCTGAAACCTAATGAGCTGCCTTACGGTCCTCTGTCCTCTCGGCCTACCTAGAGACTTCCTTCTGATGCAGAATCCTAACTGTAGTGACACTGAACATGGGCAGCATTCATATCACATTACTTTTACATTCAGTCATCTAGCACAGGCAGTGCCAGGGGGCGCAAAAAAAATTAAATGAACAAATAATAAAAAACATGATTAAAATAAATTAATTAATTAACTGATTAAAATAAATAATGACAATTAGGTTAATTTTTTTTTTATAAAACAAACAAAAAAGATTAAATAAGATTAATTCATTAATTAGATTACAATAAATAATACAGATATTTAAAAAATTTTATATAAAAATGTATTATTCTTTAAAAAATAAAAAAAGATTAAACTAAATTTAGTAAAATAAATAAACAATAAAAGCATGATTAAACTAACTAAATAAATAAACTTAGTAAAATAAATAAACAATAACACTAAGATTCATTAATAAAGTAAACAAAAATATTAAATAAGAATACATTTAAATGATTTGATTACAACGAATAAATAATAATAATAATAATAATAATAATAAACAGTAATTACAATAGGGACCTCACACCATCGGTGCTCGTATTGCTAATATTATAAATAATAATATTTAAATTAAAAAATAAATAATAATTCATTGAAATAAATAATACATCTAACAGAGCAGTACTATAATGAGTCAAAACATATATATATATAATATAATATATCAGAAACAAAATATTTTCTATATAATATTTTACACATATTTATAATATTAATTTTACACAATATAAATTGGGTCTTTATAAATGAAAGTATATAGCTGCTTTTTAAATTTTAGGATGGGGTCCCTCACACAAGGATGATCATATCTGGGCATCTAAAAGATTGAAAGCCGCAGATTTAACAGAAACTTTTATCCAGTGCAACGACACGTTTGAGTGCTTTGATTGTGTTTTCTTTGAGTGAAGATTCTAGAAGCAATGCAAGTGTGATACAAACACACAGGAGACTCGAATCCACACACTGCAACAGTGACTGTCCAATGATGGTATAGTGTAAAATGAAGGAGTTCATTGTAAAATATATCCAGATAGTGGCAAAAAGTGATGTCCAGAGGAGATATTTGTTTTTTTATCTCCCAACAAGTTCAATTAAACAATCAAAATATGCGGAAAATATGTAATAATTTTTACATATTCCAAATATGAGGGAAGAACAAAACACTAAACTTGGTTAATTATTTGGCAAACTACAGCTACAGGTTTTATTTGACTATTATACAAAAAATGCATAGATAAACAAAAAACTCACGGGGAAAAAGCATGCCTTGACTACAACATAATCCGTTATTAATATTCCGTTGGTTCTCACTTGTTTTTGCATGCGTTCATAATTTCTTTGTAAGACAGCTTGACCAAAAATGATGTCACACAAATTGGCATGTTCCATTGCGTTATCACAAATAAAACAATCGACTATGCAATATCCTTTACAATGACATTTTTTATAATATTTGCATAAAGTGTGAAGATGTCCAATTTCCTAAGCCGGACATCACCTTTGGCCTCTACTGTGTATGCAAATGTATCATAGTTTGAGAGAGTAAAGAAATGGGTAGTGTAGGTCTTCACTGGAAGTTCAGATGTGAAAGGCTGTTGACCTTCAGTGTTTACATTGATAGTCTGAATAAGATTCCTCGAGTTAAAAGGCTTCCTACAGGCAGCTCACTGGGTTTTGACACAGAGCCGGTATCTTTTGAGTGGGTGTTTGCCTGGTGAAGGGAATCTTTCTGTCCTCTTTACACTCGCACGTGCTCATCTTTACTCCACCGCATCCTCAGATCAGATGTGAACTGTAACTTCTGTTCTCTTAGGGCTCATTACATGGTTAGAGAAGCAACTATCACCATATGTCCACTGAACACACACACACACACACACACACACACACACACACACACACACACGGGTCGGTTGTTGTATTCGAGGTGTTCAGCTGATGTGTTTTCCCACTGTCAGTCCGTCAGTAGCAGAGTCCAGTGTGAGTCCCGGAGAGCCAGGCGTCACGATGGAGGGGCCGGTGAAGAGGAAAACCCTGATGAAGGAGGGCAAGAAGCCTACGGTAACAACACATCACACTGGGATGATACTTCAGAACACTAATAATAATATGTTTCATTTATATAGCGCCTTTCCCAAGCTCAAGGATGCTTCACAATAACAGCAAACAACAAACAGTCAGTTCATACATAATAAATGGACAGTAGATATTTGCCCAGTCCAAGACATGAGCGATTGCAGTTGCACATCACATTCCAGTCGAATACACACAGAAACAAAAACAACACTATTAACAGACAGACAGAAGGTGGGAGTTGAAGCAAAGGTCAGATTCAAAAGACTAATGGTATGTAGGATACATTTATGACTGTAATACAGAGTTATGGAAAATGTAGAAGAAAAAAAAATGTCTCTACTATGTAACTGTTTGTGTACAATAATGAGCGAAGACCTCATAAAACCATCTTCCAAACTCTAATCCCTAATCCGCTAAGCCTCGTATAATTATTTATATTTTACGGATTTCCTGGCTGCATACTTTCATCATTTGTTCATGCATGTTTACATCATAAACATAAATAAAGGAAAGAAAGGCTTGAAGCCACAAAATGAACCTCGAAACAAAAATAGTGTTTACAAGCAGAAAGGAAAAGCAACAGTACACATAATAAAACATCAATATATTACATATTTTACATAATAATACATATTTTGCATAGCAGCACATTTGCTGTGCATTGACTAGTTTCACAAAACACTGGTTACGTTGGTAACAATGTCAATCTCTAAACCAGCTTTGGTCTATTTGCCTTTAAATAGCCTTGCCAAGTTATAGTTTCCACTGTTATACACTGTGATCTGATATCTGATCTAATGTCAGCGTTGCCAGCTAACTTACTTTAAAACAATTGATTTCAACAAGTCAGAACTACAACAGCTATAAGCTACTTCCCTGCTCAGTTTTCAGATATGTGTATCTGTTATTAGAAGAGTTTTGGTGTCATTAGTGACATTCATACTGATAAAGTGATCATCTGTAATCATGAGCACAACTATAGCATAATTACCAAAACAATATTCCTCCGCAAGTAACCTGTGCTTCCACCGTTAGAGGACCAAAAGTCACGTACAGTTTAAATATTTTTCAGCATTTTCCAATATTTGGCGTATAATGATATTTCTGCATTTGCTCTGAAATGGTGTACACTAACTGCAGGATGCAGATCACATACTTCTAGAGCATGGAAATACAAACGGATACACTCTCCAGATGTTGATTTGCTGATTTGAACATACTTTACAAAGAAAAAAGGATGCAACGGGGCAAGTTTGTAGCTTCGACTTTATTTGGTGAAAGGTTGCATGAGGTTACAGGGCCTTACAGGGCCCAACGTTTGAGAACACATTCACAATTCCCATCAGGTGTTCCTGTGGCTCTGAGCTAAATATTGACTCAACCGCTCCATCTAGTGACCAACATCTACAAAAGCAGGCCATAATCTAACTCTGCTGTGTGCCTTCTTTGAAACAATGTATCTAGAAAGAATATCCAAAAGATTTCCCTTGATATTAAAATAATCAAGCCATGTTTTCCAATGACAGTTTTGAACTAATTTAACACAAAGTATTAATATTGCCAAAAGAGTTATTTACTGTTCAGTATGTATGTATGCACACTACCGTTCAAAAGTTTAACGCCTGTCATATTTTGAAAGAAGTCTCTTATACTCACTAAGACTGATTTTCTGATTTTAATCGAAAGTATAGTAATATTGTGAAATTATTACAATTAAAAAAAAAAAATTCTATTGTAATATATTGTAAAATGTAATGTGTTCCTGTGATCAAAGCAGTCCAGCATCATTACTCCAGTCTTCAGTGTCACATGATCCTTCAGAAATCATTCTAATATGATGATTTGATGCTCAACAAACATTCCTGATTATTATCAATGTTGAAATCAGTTGTGCTGCTTAATATTATTGTGGAAACCTTGATACATTTTTTTTGGATTCTTTGATGAATAGAAAGTTCAAAAGAACAGCATTTATTTGAAATATAATCTTTTGAAACATTATAAAAGTCTTTACAGTCATATTTGAATAAATTAATGCATTCTTGCTGAATATATATTGCTGAATATAAGTGTCACTTTATTTATTTTTAAAAAATCGTAGTGTATGTGGATTCTGTGTGATGTTTTATTTTATGCTTGTTCTAGCTTGCCTCATGGAGCCGGTATTGGATCTCACTGTGTGGTTCGACTCTGATATTCTACAGATCTAAAGCCCTGCGAGCCGCTGAACGGAAACATGTGAGTGTTTCTGCATACGCTGCGTTCCATGATTCAAGCTAAAAGAATGTCAGAGCAATTCCTCATTTAAAAATCGTCAAAACATTGATGGAGGTTTATGTGATTCTTTTAAGAAGAAAAAATCAAATCATTTGAAATTGCTAAATAAAGCAATTTGCTTTATTTAGCTTAAATTATGCTTAAATAAAGATAACACGTCTGAAATGTTCCTCCTGAAAACAGTACAAGTCTCGGGCGTGTAAGAAAGTGTCGGTTCTGGGCTGGATGGTTGTTCTGCCGGATGATCCCGATCAACCCAACATCTTCCAGCTCAACGATCCTGATAAAGGTACGTCTCTTCCACAGTAGTTTTATATGTCACTTCACAAATGACAGACTTGGTGAGTGTTAAATGAATGATAGTGAGATATATACCTGTGTGTGTGTGGGTGTATATATATTGTACATTTTTTAATATATATAACTGGAGCATAACCTCTGTGTTTCTTAGGGAATGTTTACAAGTTTCAGACTGGAGATCGGTTCTCTGCGATCATATGGCACAAGCGGCTGGAGGAGGCCTGTCGGAGAAGAAGACCTCAGGTATCCGCAAATGTGTTTTGACACAAATATTTACATGCTAGCAATAAAATTATTTTGCAATGGGACTGGACAGTATGACCAAAATGATCATGGTATGGTAATTTTATATCACAATAATGGTATATATTGCAATATAGTTATTTTTGATGGAAATTCAAATGAAAAAAAAAATGTGATGGACACATTTATTTTTTTTTGATAACAAAAGAAAGTCCAAATCCAAAAACAGTGTCACATAATGTTACACTTAAGTTCAATTCAAAAGTAAAATGGTAATATAAATATATTATTTAATAATACTATAATATAACTCATGTTGACTATAAATTGTAATAGTAGGCTATGTGTGTGTATGTATATATATATATATAACAGTACTTATTTGAGTTCAATGTAACTACATCACCTTAAAATAAAGTGTAGACAAAATATTTTTTATTTAAATAAAATACATAAAAAATGTAAAATCTAATATTGAAAAAAATGAAGACTCTAAATTCTGATTTAATAGTAATGCAGCAGGTTGTGACATTGCTCTGCTACTGTGATCTCCAGCATCATACAGTCCAGCCTTTATTATCTCAGCATTATAACTGCATAATACCATAGTTGCTCTTTCCACTTTTATAGATACCAGCGAATCTCATGTCATTTGAGTAAATGGACTTGTGTAGCTCTCGCCTGAAGACGTTTATAATGTGCCAAAGGCCCACAGAGATTGAGTAGAACATGTTTAGTTCAGCAAAAGGGCAAAGAAGAGAAAAAAACCTTCCATATTGAAGAGTCACTGAGCCGAAGGACTCGATCTGTTCCACCGGCCCTCCATTAGCCCGACGTCCACAACTGAGATCAAGATGTTTGTTACAGACCTGGACGTGGAGGTTTGAGCTGTAGTTCTGGGAAAGGATGTGGAAGGACATCAATTTACCCTGTTTCAGCTCTTCATGTCTTCAATATGGAGACTTTTGGATATCGAGGTGTTTGTGTCGCTGTCGTGGACGCTTCAGTGAGCATGTTACTTGAACACATGCATTGTGGGAATTAAATTGTACACAGAAGCTAGACACCCGTCTTGAAGTGTCCCCGTTGGAAATCATCTGTAGCCTAAGACTAAAAAGCCAAACTAACAGGCATTTGCTCCTACAAAGAGCCGTAACAAACAAAACACAGATGGATCCGCACAATTCCTCAAAGCGGAAGACTTAAACCAGCGAATGACTCTCATCGGTTCATGGTTTAGTTACACACACACAATGGTTGCCAAGATCTCTAACCATATCTCTTTTAAGCACAGTGATTTTTATTTGTGGTCAACGTTATGATGTGAAAATGACAGATCTAGCTGAAGGATATTTGTGAGTGTGACTTGTTTACATCAGGGATTCTGTATCCAGTTTCAGTTTTAGCCATTTTATACTCGGAAAAGCTAGTTTTGGGCTTTAAGTATTAACAAATTCTCGTGACTTTTCTGTAAAATGAAGGTTTTGCCTGATTTTAAGTAGGTTTAGCTCACAACTTAAACCAGCTGAAATATGTCCAACAAAAGCAAGCGGTTTGTGTTCGTCACATTTAAGTTTCTTTGAAAGTGTTTCTTGTAACGGGACAGAACGGTTTTATATCACTATCACTCAAATAATCATGTAAATTATCACAGACTCTCTGACTCTCTACTGACTCTCACAAAACCCTTCAAAAACATGTCTATGTCATATCTTAGCCACAAATGAATAGAAAGAAATTGGTTGTGCTTAAACATTTGTTGCATTGTGACATTATTTTGATGGCAATTAAGCACATTTAACCCCCAAATTGTAATACAAACTGTAATAAAAAAAATAAAAAACTGATATATTATTTAAATTGTAAGTATTTATACATCATGGTCATATTTATTGTACTCCCTTTAATTTATGCTTATTGATTTCTTTTTAAAATTATTGATTATTTTTTTTTATATATATATATTGTAATGCAATTGAAATGCTTAATTGTCAAGAAAATGTCACAAGGATAAAAAAATAAATAAAAAAGTAAGAATACGCTCAATTTTCTTAATGCAAAACATAATTCTTTATAGATATCTTTTGAGTTTTGCTGTGACATGTGACCTGGACATGTTTAGCTGAGATTTATCCTCCATAAACATCAATGCTGGAATACATGCAGAGACGTGCAGATATGACGGCTGTAATTAACTGAACAGAGTTTTGATTTTGAAGAGATATCTATTCTTTTATGTCTGATTATATCAGTTTAGTTAAGAATGTGAAGCATCTGACGGCAGGCAACGATGTTTTAGCGTTTAGTATTCATTAGAGATGTTCATTCAGATCGAGTGAAAGATCAACACTGGGTAATAATGTAGTCGTCTGTAAGTTTATTTCATATTTCGTTCTGTGCAGGACTGATGATATGAAGTGTGTGTGTGTGTGTGTGTGTGTGTGTGTGTGTGTGTGTGTGTGTGTGTGTGTGTGTGTGTGTGTGTGTGTGTGTGTGTGTGTGTTATAAGCATGTTTGAATGACGTTGAACTCTTATAAAGGTGCGGTGCATCTGTCACTGAAGGAGAAACACTGGACACACAATCCACAATCTCTGAGTACATTCATATCAGCTTCAGAAATAAACATAAAGCAGAATCAGAGGAATAATTCTCTTCAGAAGGAAAATTCTGTCATTATTTACACCTCATGTTGATTGATCCAGTATGCTGATTTATTATTAAAGGGCATATTTGAGTTTTTCCATATATTGACCATTTGGAGGTTTGGAACGGCATGAGGGTGAGTGAATAATGACACAATTTTCATTTTGGTAAGAATTATCCCTTTACAGTGAATTGTCAGATATTTTTAAAACACTCTTCTGAGTCTAATAATATCGCAGCACACAGCAAACTGACTAGTTATTTGTTGCGAGTGTTATTTATCTGGCATCAGTTTTGCCTTTCTGTGTATGAATTAAACTGTGTTTGTTGAAGAGACATGTTTTTATTTCTGTATTGTCCGAGCGATCGCTTTCATAAAACACACAGACACACACATGTACAGATGCGCTGCATGTACGTTATGACTGTGAATTCACTCTTGTTGTGTTGCCATGTAAATATGTTGCTAAATTATTTCTTGTTTGCCATCGTGGAACATGTGGTTTATCAGCTAAAAGGCTGATTCTTCTGTACAAACATTAAATGCAGTGAACACAGGATTGCCTTGGTCTACACTTGGTTTTTCACTTGACATCTGGAAGAAGTTAACATTTGTGGTTTGAGAGGATGAGAATGGGAAGGATCTGTAGTTATTGGATTTATCGGTGGTTAGTGCACTGGAGTGGCACGTTGGTGCAATCTGCTAAAACAATAGTGAAAAAAGAAAATTGCATTAATTCTTATACAGTACCTCTCAGTTGTATTGGCAAATCATAAAAGGTATTTGTCATGTAGATGTACAGTACCAGTTACTAATATAATTGCAATATGCATGTTTATGACATGATAATACAAGATAAAAACCTTTGCAGCAGAAATGTATGGACTGGAGAAGATTGATGGTATGTTTTATTTTTTGGTTTGTTTATAATGCTAGCTCAATTTAAATGTATTAAACATTATTTAATTTTATTTTCAGTCTCTCTTCCAGCTTCCCTCGTGATGTTATCTGAATCTGGAGCTCAGTAAAATATTAGTCTTGTGTAACCTGGTTAATGACTATCAACTTTCTTTCCAGCTCATTTCAACCAAGAACCGCCACTAAGACAGAAAGAGACTATTTGACTGACATGTAAACCATGTTTCAATATTTATTTACCCCTTTTACTGCATGTGCAGATAAGATGGCAGAAGAAAGCATAAACAGCCACCTGACATGCAAGTAAAGACCACTGCTTTTATATCAGTTATTCCTTACAAACAATGATTCGTATAAATTGTGACAAATCTCTGATCTGTCCTTTACAGTGTCAACTCAAGGACATTTAAATTAAACTTTTCTTTGTGGATTTTTTGTTTATAAAGACATTCTAACTTGAGCGATGGTCCGTGTTTATGTCACCTCAGCACTCTGTCAAATTCTTTATTAAAATCATCTAAGTTCATATTATCTGTTCAATACATCCTCGGTTTTCAGAAAGTTACACTTTTATATATTTTGCACACAGAAAGACTTAGGGCCCTATTTTAACGATCTGAAACGCAAGTGTCAAAGCGCAAAGCGCAAGTAACTTTGTGGGCGGGTCTCGGCGCTGTTGCTATTTTCCCGGCGGGATAAATGACTATTGCGCCAGGCGCAAATCTAAAATGGGTTGGTCTGAAGTAGCTTCATTATTCATAGGTGTGGTTTGGGCGTAACGTGAAATAAACCAATCAGAGCGTCATCTCACATTCCCTTTAAGAGCAAACGCGCTTTTTCCATAGCGGATTGCTATTGAAACGGCGGATTTGCCAGGCGCGCGCCAGGAGCGGTTCACAGCCAAGGAGAGCAACGCTCTCGTCACGGCCGTAAAAGAGAGAAGTTACATTGAAATGGAGAAACCCACCCAAATTAACTTCGGTTAAACAGGCGTATGATAATTTGGGTAAATGTGTAAGCTAGATGTATGCTTTTATAATAAATAGTCTATCTATCTATCTATCTATCTATCTATCTATCTATCTATCTATCGTAATAATGTATTCAAAAATGAAAACTGCTGCTTCTGTGTAGATGAGAGAATCAAAGTGTAGGCTATGTGCGTTGTGCACACGCTACATTGATTATGGCCAAGCATGCGCCCTTAAAATAGCATATGAATAACATGCGCAACGCGCCACTGACTTTAAACTATTTTTTCCTGGTTAGTGGCGCAATTGTTTTCTAAACCTGCAAAATAGCATGAATGAACGTTTGCGCCGGAACACGCCTCCTCTTTGCGCTGAACCGCCCCCGGGAGCGCAAGTGTATTTCCTAACTTACCGACGTGCTTCTGTGGAGGGAAAAGTCCGCTTTGCGCGGGTGCAAAATAGGAATGATACATGCGTCGGTGTACAAAGTCACTTGCGCTGGGTGCAAGATAGGGCCCTTAGTATTTTTGGCCACAAAATTTAAAACCTAAAACTGACTTCATGAATGAAATTCACATTCAAGTTCCTTCCATTTTGTGCACATAAGGCTGTATGTACTATTCATTTCAAGGACAACACGTGTTGTGGCAAATTCTAAGTCCTCAAATCAGGTCTCGAAGAAATCTCTCAAGAGTCGAAGTTCCAGGTTTCAGAAGAAGTAACTTTATTGACAAGCAACAAAGTGAGATGCAGCTGTCCATCTGATTTGCAATGGTCGGTACCTCAGGTCTTATACCTTTTCTTATCACTAGGTAGCCAATCAGCTATCTTTCTCTTCTTGCTCCACCTCAAGATTTCGCTACCGTTAGCATCATCTTTCCCGGAGACATTATTCTATTGGTGGAAAAATCTTTGGCCATACCTATTTTTAAAGAATATCTTTGGTCACATGATTCTCTGCACCTGCAGTGTTGTAATGCCATCCATCATTTTTAATTAACGTTTTTAGTACCATCTTATCAACTACCTATACACATCTTCTCTCTGAGCTTGTTAGGTACTCTTCCATCCTCACAGACCCCTTGACCTAATTTAACCTGATTTATCCTGATTTAACCTGGGTTCTGACTGAGACACAGCAATACAGACTTTTACATGAGGCAAAGGAAAATCTCCAACACACGTTACACGTTTTGTAGATAAAATGCACCCAGTGTGTGGCACTTTAGATGACAGGTGTATGCGTTTTGGTGAATGGTGTATAGTGTTCCTGTTGCTCAAACAGTATAGCATGGTGCTAGCAAAGGCAAGGTCACTGGTTCAATTCCCAGGGAATGCATGATCAAATTAAATATATACCTTGAATATTAATAATGCAAGTCACTTTGAGTAAAAGTGTTTACCAAATGCATAAATATAAATGGTAATTTAAAGACACTGTTAATACTTACCTGTTAATACTTACCTAACAAACACATAACCTGGCCTACTGGAACAACCAGTTATGTGGAACATTGGTGAAATAAAGCCTGGACACTTCCTTCAACTGCTTTCAGACACTTGAAGTTCATAGTGGATTAAAAGCATTTACACACACACTGATTGTAATGGATCATTAAACATCTTAGAAACATGTATAGTCATAACAGTTGATCAAAAAAAAAAAAAAAAAAACTTTTATGTAAGTTATGTACAATTATGTACAATTCACATCAAATTATCCAAAAATTGGACTAATGACTTGTTGTGGGATGTCACTTTACTATAGCCACTAGCTACTGATATTCCCCACTGATTGGCCGGCAGTGGATCTATATCCTCACACAGCGAGCGATTCTCTCTCCTCAGCGAGCGATTCTCTCTCCTCACACAGCGAGCGATACTCTCTCCTCAGCTGGCGACTCACTCTCCTCACACAGCGAGCGATACTCTCTCCTCAGCTGGCGACTCACTCTCCTCACACAGCGAGCGATTCTCTCTCCTCAGCTGGCGACTCAATCTCCTCACACAGCGAGCGATACTCTCTCCTCAGCTGGCGACTCACTCTCCTCACACAGCGAGCGATACTCTCTCCTCAGCTGGCGACTCACTCTCCTCACACAGCGAGCGATTCTCTCTCCTCAGCTGGCGACTCACTCTCCTCACACAGCGAGCGATACTCTCTCCTCAGCTGGCGACTCACTCTCCTCACACAGCGAGCGATTCTCTCTCCTCAGCTGGCGACTCACTCTCCTCACACAGCGAGCGATACTCTCTCCTCAGCTGGCGACTCACTCTCCTCACACAGCGAGCGACTCATTCTCCTCATACAGCGAGCGATTCTCTCTCCTCAGCTGGCGACTCACTCTCCTCACACAGCGAGCGATACTCTCTCCTCAGCTGGCGACTCACTCTCCTCACACAGCGAGCGATACTCTCTCCTCAGCTGGAGACTCACTCTCCTCACACAGCGAGCGATACTCTCTCCTCAGCTGGCGACTCACTCTCCTCACACAGCGAGCGACTCATTCTCCTCATACAGCGAGCGATTCTCTCCTCAGCTGGCGACTCACTCTCCTCACACAGCGAGCGACTCACTCTCCTCAGCTGGCGACTCACTCTCCTCAGCTTGGTGACTCACTCTCCTCAGCTGGCGACTCACTCTCCTCAGCGAGCGACTCACTCTTTTTTCCATGTTTATCTGTATTGCTTTAATGCATTGTAATGTTTAATAAAAATTGGGAGCTGAGGAGAGTGAGTCGCCCGCTGAGGAGAGTGAGTTGCCTGCTGAGGAGAGTGAGTCGCCAGAAGCTATATCATCTTCCGAATACGTTCCGGTTGGTCTCTTTGTCATTCTCGCGGAGAGATCTCGCTTGAGTCTGCACAGCTTTTGGGTTGGCAATATTGCTCCTCACTGTAGCTGTGTGTCAAGGAAAAACAAAGATACGCAATTTTGCGTTTGACTTGATTGGATTATTGGACTTTATTGGATTGTTTTCAGACCCATTGGTTATCCAGGGTCTTTACAAACGCAGTGTTCCGGCCACTGGAGTTGAGGTTAGTGTTGTAGAACTTATTGGTTAACCAGGGTTCTTTTTGTCACAGTGTGCTTTCTGGGCATGCAATTGGATTCCAGGGGAATGAGAGCTACCCTCACGGAAGGCAGAAGGCAGGTGTTGCAGAGAACCTTGTTAAAGTTTCAGGTCCATTGCAAGCTGCCCTTTATCAGCTTCCTAAGACTGACAGGTCTTCTCACAGCGGCGTCATCAGTCATTCAGCTAGGCCTGTTGCATCTTCGTCCGTTCCAACACTGGTTGATAGCCAAACGTTTGTCACCGGTTCACAATCGACACACGCTGGTTCGGGTCACGACCAGTTGTGCAGCCTCTCTGAGACTTTGGAGTAGGGACCATTTTTAATCACGGATGCCCCCCTCAGTGGGTGGGGAGGACTTTGGCATCACCAAGGTATCCGGGGCAGTTGGGACCCACAGTTAAGGGCTGTGCATATCAATCTGCTGGAACTGTGGCAGTCTTTTCACCCTGAGACATTTCAAGCAGGAACTATCAGGGAGACACATTCTGGTGAGGACAGAAAATACCACAGTGGTATTTTTAATCAATCACCAAGGGGCCACCAGGTCCCTACCCTGTCTCCAGTTGACAAGAAGACTTCTATTGTGGGCAAACAGCCACTTTCTTTCAGTCAGAGCTACTCACATCCCTGGTCGCTGCAATAGTGTAGCAACTTTCCTGTTTGGAGCCGATACCAGGGGAATGGTGTCCACACAAGGAAGTTGTTCAGTCAATTTGGAGGAGCTACGGATTAGCGTCCGTGGACCTTTTCGCCAGCAGGATAGCAACTTACTGTCCGCTATGGTTTTCAGCGCAGGAGGAGGAAGGTTCATTGGGCCAGGATGCCATGGCCCACGAATGGCCAGATCTTGTCCTCTATGCCTTTCCCCCAATTCCACTCCTTTGGTCCGTCCTGAGACGAGTGCAGGAGAAGCATCACAGGCTCATTCTGGTGGCTCCTTGTTGGTCAGCAATGCCTTGGTTCAGTCTCTTATCAACTCTAACAATGGGGCCACCTCACCCCCTGCCACCGCGGAAGGATCTGCTGTCACAGATGGGGGCGGCACTGTAGCATCCCTTTCCAAACCGGCTGAAACTGTGCATCTGGCCCCTGGGGTTGAGAGGGTGCTATCTCAGTGTTCAGCGGTAATAAGGAATAGTGATTATGAGTGCTAGAGCACCTTCAACACGTCATACTTACGCCAGTAAGTGGAAACTGTTCGTCTCTTGGTGCACAGATCGTGCCCTTAACCCAGTTGATTGTTCCATCAGTGTGGTGCTGGACTTCCTTCTGTACTTGTTGGATACTTGTTGTTCGCCAGCCACACTTAAAGTGTTTGGGGCTGCCCTGTCTGCTTATCGGGATCCTATGGAGCAGTCGTCAATTGGTGCAAATAGGCTAGTGGTGGCTTTTCTCAAAGGAGCTGTATGGCTAAAGCCACCAGTACGGGTAGTGTGTACCCAGTGGGATTTATGGGTGGTGTTGGACAGGTTGTGTTCAGCACCTTACGAACCTATTGAACAGGCAGATATTAAAAGCCTTTCTATGAAGACAGCATTTCTGTTAGCCATAACATCATGCAAAAGGTTCGGTGAGTTACATGCTCTGTCGGTGAGTCCACAGTGTCTCAGGTGGGGGCCAGAGGGCAATCAAGTTACACTTATGCCGAACCCAGCATTTCAGCCCAAGGTATTCGCATCAATTCACCAACCTTCCCATTCAGCTAGAGGTGTTTATAGAAGAGGACAAGGCGGCTCTATTTCCAGTCTGTATGTTAAGGCAGTATGTATGGTGTGTATGGCAGTATGCGTGTATGGCAGTATGTATGGTGCCCCATGGCGTACCACTGACCAGCTAATGCTGCCACTTCTTGGGCAGCATTATGTGGTGTGCCTTTCTCAGAGATATGTGCAGCAGCTACATGGGCATCACCTTGCACATTCACAAGGTTCTATAGAATGAATGTGGCTCCTACAACTTTTAGTTCTGCTATATTGCCAGAAAATGCTTGAGCCTTCACATCCTCGTGACTTGGCTACATTCATCTTCCACCATGTATTGACCGTCTCTGGCGGTCTGGAACAGTGAAATAGAACGCTGGTTACTGGTCGTAACCGTGGTTCTATGAATTGTGGAAGACCGCTAGAGTCTCTGGTCACTCGGATTGAGAATGACTAAAGATACAGACCGTGACGTATTCGGAAGCTGATATAGCTTCTGACATGTCAGTGGTCGAGGTCACATGTGACTGAATTGATACAAGATTCTCGATGTAATGCGCGAGACGCGACTCCTTCCACCATGTATTGACCATCTCTGGCAGTCTTCCACCATTCATAGAACCATGGTTACGAGCAGTAACCAGCGTTCAAAGAGTAAGTACATGGCCATGGAAATGTAGAACCTTGCAACAGAAAGTTTCTTTTTGTATTATTATTTTTTATTATGCAATCAAATACTTACAGGTGACAGATACAACAAAAAACACCAAGGCCAACAAAACATGCATAACAACAACCAACGTGTGAGTGTGTGTGTGTGTGTGTGTGTGTGTGTGTGTGTGTGTGTGTGTGTGTGTGTGTGTGTGTGTGTGTGTGTGTGTGTGTGTGTGTGTGTGTGTGTGTGTGTGTGTGTGTGTGTGTGTGTGTGTGTGTGTGTGCAAGTATGCAAGGGTAACTGGGTGTGTGAGTGGAAGTATCTTAACAGAGTAACATCTTACAGAATTTGTTTAACTAAATAATAATAAATAAATAAAAATATATTTATGATAATAAAAATAATGATGATGATAATAGTAAAAATAATAACTTGAGGATGTGGAACATATGATAATATAGTCTTATTTGATAATACAATAATATTAATGGTAGTAGCGATAATAATAGCAACTAGACTTTTCATCAGGAATAAGGGGGAGGTTGGACGACAAGGAAGAGGACAAATAATAATAATAATAATAACAGTAGTAAGGCTATTACTAATATGGTATTAAAAAGGCTGCCTCCGATCCCTCCTTGGCCACGGCATAATTTAGTCCCCAACCCACGCCACACTACAATGGGCCACCAAGAAGAGGAGCTGCAGGGCCCAAGCCCCCCATCCCCAAGAACACTCCCCACCTCCGGCTGCCACGCACGTGCCATGCTTACCCTGTTTGTTTGCTGTGGGTTTTTTTTTTCTCTTCTTCTTCCCTTTTATTTATTTTTTGCTCGTGATAGACATATATGTATGTCAGCTAGTGTGTTGCAATAAAAAAGCTAGACATGCAGCGTGGAACCAGCTCCGTGCAAAGCCCAGGTCACCACGCCCATGCCACACTTATCCTGCGTATGTGATTTAATATATATTTTTTTATTATTTATTATTACTATTATTGTTATTATCACCACTATTATTATTATTATTATTATTTCTTACCCCTTGTTAAAGCTCCCAATTAATGTGTATGTATCTCATCTAATATTTGATGCATTCAAAAAAACAAGACGTAGTGCTGAAACAGCCAGAGGCAAGAAATCCAGGGCGAAAGAATATAGGACTTTTATATTTCTATAAAAAATCTAAATAGTTGTTAAGTCTGCCCTGTGAATTAAAAAGTTGTCCAACTAAAAGAAGGTAATTTTTGAACCAGTTGTCAAAAAAAAGAAAAGGGAAAAAAAGTGATTTATTCTTGTAGAGAATATCCTTATTGTTCCATAAGTAACATCTGTGTGGGGAAAAGTTGTGTTTGTATATTAGGGACCATGCCAAGAGCATCTGCTTATGACAATTTAACAGGGGTTGACAGGGATCTTTGTAACATTATAGTTACACAATAGGAGAACATTCAGGCCACCTACTTTTGAGAAAATATAATTAGGGATAATATTCCAAAGTAAATAGGGATTATTAAGGGAATTTTTAAGACAATTCATTTTAAAAGTGTTGTTTAAGGTAGTAAAAAAAAAAAAAATCCACCCCCAAAATTTAGTTTACATATTGTTTTTTGGTCTTTATTAATTACAATTCCTAACTATGTAACTTGATCTTTCACAGGGATATTGTATATAGAGGGAACATTAAAGCTTTTAATCGCCATTAGCTCACATTTGTTGATATTTAAATAAAAACCCGAAGCTCTGGAAAAGGAATCAATAAATCTTAAAGCTAAAGGGATTTGAGAGGCATCATTCAAAAACAAAGTGGTGTCATCAGCCAGCTGGCTAATAATAATTTCTCTATCGTCAATTGTAATACCTTGTAAATTACTACTGGAAATATGCAGAGCTAAAAATTGTTAGGCAAGCAAGAATAAATACGGAGATATAGGACAGCCTTGTCTTACTCCACATGACCAATCAAATCTTGGTGAGGTTCCGAATTTTAATTTAATAACACTATTATTATATATGCAAGTCTAATGTGAACGCACAAGTGTTTTAATGTGTTTTGCAAGTGTTTTAATATGTTTTGTCCCATCCGGCCTCCCATAATAAGTCCTATTTTTGGACCTTCCGGCCTGCCACAGGATCCAAACTGGAGCTGACATACTCTCTAGTTACCTCAGGATGGGCATCCCAAGATAAAACAGAGAAGACTTTTTTGCAGAGGTAGACTTTTTTCCACGATGTCCTCTTTGAAACAAAATTTTGACAAAGTCTAAATTGGTGTCAATCAGCACTGACATTGCACCTGCGATGGTCGGCCATTCGAACGCATTCATTGCCAAATGCAAGGCGTCGGATTATTTTCCCAACTTCCTTAATAATCATTGTTATACACCAACAAGCTCTATGCAAAAATGCTGAATATGAAAGAGACAAAAACAAAAACGTGAATCTGTGAAGACGCTGACGTCATGCACATGCGTATTACATGTTCAGTCTATAATTTTCATCGCCATATAATGGCCTGACAGCGAAATACAGATTTTTTTTTGTCGTTTTCGCGGATCCGTGTGAACGGGGGTCTGTACGCGGAAAACTCAAAGGAAAAACTTCTCCGTTTTAAGCATATCGTTAGTGTGTAAACGTATACCCTCAAATGCATGTTTGAGCTGTTTTAAGCTTTATAAAAGCTACTTAAATATCCTAATTGAACTAAGGCCTACTCCTGGCTTAATCTAAACCCTGTCTGTGAAACCAGGCCTTAAATGAATAACATTTCTATAATCGTTTAACAACAATCGTTTACAGTGACTGACAGAACCATAATATACACCAAAACACAACATAAATAGAAAGTGTTGATGTGGAAGTGGATGTTTTTAAGGAACAAGATTTCATAAATTATATTTATCATTTATGAAATCATGTTCCTTAAAAACATGCACATTTTGATGAACTGATATTCAGATGATTCTCTAGGTACTCTGTTACAGAGACACACATAGGAAAAGTGCTAAAAAAAAACTTTTTGCATGTACATTTTCATCATGACAGTTATGTTATGTCTACTTTAGGTTATGCACTTTGTTGATTTGCCAAAATGTACAACTACTATCTATTATTTATCTAAAGATTACCAGTAAATTTAAAATGTGTCCCATTTAATTGATCCAGTGCATACATTTCAAATTCAGTTCCTGGAGGCCACAGTCCTGCAGTTTAGCTTCAACCCTAATTAAACACACTTGATCAAGCTAATCAAGTCCTTCAGGGTTATTTTAAAACTAAATGTATGCGTGTTAGAAAGAAACTCTGCAGGATTGTGGCCCTCCAGGAACTGAGCAGGGCAGCCCGTGGCATAGGCGCCTGGTTGGGTGCAAAATGGAAGGGGGGCGCTGCACAAAAGGCAGGTCTGGTTCTACAGCGGTGCTAGGTGGTTCTAAGCACCCTCAACGAAAGCAAGAGCACCCTCAGGTTAATACTATAATAATATCATATTGGAGAAACTGATTTACAGACGCTCCGGTGTGTATTTGTGTTTGCCTTCTGGAGAGTCAAAGGGTTTCTATTTACAATGTGTTTTTGCAGCATTGAGCAATGAAGCTATTCACAGACATGTCTGTTGATTTCTTGAACGCAATGGCCAATCAAAGGTGTTAGTGGTGTAAGTTAGTCAGACTCCACTCACCATTCAAAATGCCGGAGTATTTGTACAGCAATAAGTTCTGCATGCTCACATATCCTCTCATTATAACAAAGTGTAGTCACGATTTAGATAAGAGAGTAATTATGCAGTGCAGACGCCTTCACTGATTAAAACAGAACTTTCTGAGATTGCGATGAAGTCTGAGATGAGTGACAGTTTTATATTGATTTTAATATATTATGCCAAATAACATCCTTTTAGCCTACTTTAGATTACAATATGTTTACCATAACAAATTTGACATAAACTTAAAACATTATAGTTGACAACATGTAATTATAACCCATTAGTAGGATTCAACACCGAAAAAAAAAAAAGAAAAGGAGGAAAAATATCTCCTTAGGTCTGAGCTCAAATAAATAGAATCACAACTTATTATAATAATATCTGGAGTCACAGGTTTGGGGTCTCACACCTTGCATTAATCAAAAGACACAAAATTGATTAATAATTTTAAATGTGTGTCTGCACTTGTTTAAATGTTTATTTACAGTACTAACTAGATTAAATATATATAATTAAACCAATGTATAAAATAAAATATGAAATAAAATGAATTAATGAATTATAATAAAATGAATTAATGAACAGTTCAGTTCACTAAACAGTAACTGTATTCACTGAAATTTCTCTCTGACACTTCAATTCAACACGCACTTATCACTTTGCACACATCACATGAGACTATCTTTGTCCTTTACAAATCACCACTTGAAAACAAAATATATCATTCATCAATGAAAATCAAATAAAAAAAATAATAAAGAATCAACCTGTATGTGTACACTGAAGTCTGAGTGCAATGCAATTGACTGTTTGTTTGTGTGGAAGTGTAATTGACTCAGTTCAGTTAGTGTGGAAGTGACTCAGTTCAGTTCGAATTAAAGGTGCTCTAAGCGATTTCACACATTTTTTAGGCCAAAACATTTTTTGTCACATACAGCAAACATCTCCTCACTATCCGCTAGCTGCCTGTCCCCTGAACACACAGCTGTCCCCTGAACAGACAGCCCAGGCTCCACAAACGGCAATAAAAACAAACTGGCCCAGCCTGGACCACGAAACATAACAAACAGTGTTCCAAGCCAATATATGGATGAATTTCTCCTAAGACTGAATTCAAGAATTAGAAAAAAAAAGAAAAAGAAACTCACTAATCTGAAGAAGGGATCTAAGAGACAGAGAGCAGACCACAACTGGCACAATCTCATTCCCCCACTGTTGCTGTGTCTCTATTGCCAGGTATGCTGACTCTTTGAAACTGTTTTGATATTACATTTGGAATTGTGTTTCTATTACACTACAGTGTATATGCTGATCAGTTGTGTACTATGTATTCTTTAAAAAAAAAAAAAAAATTATAATCCTCCCTGGCAAAAATAAATATTAATCTTGATTTATTCTGCCAGAAAAGACATACTATAAAGAGTACCTTCGACCACGACATTGTATTCCGTTTTTGGGCCAGTGGGTGGAGCTTACAAAGTGGTGACCCAGACGTGATCTCCCAGTCTCAGGCAAGTGACATCTTTCGGCATGACAATTCAGATCAAAATGGAGCATGAGGTTTGAGCTTCTCCTTCTCTGTCTCCATTTGGTAAGTACATTTTGTCTGTATCTTTTAGAAAGGGAAAACTTAGACGCACCTCATATAGACACATTTGTAGAACAGGTCGATATACCCAGGATAGACCGGATATACCGGAGACCATAGAAATCCGGTATAATTTGAGATTACTAGAAAAACATCTTGGTTATGTATGTAACCCTTGTTCCTTGAAGGAGGGAACAGGAGACGTTACGTCTCTATACACTTTGAGCTAGAGCAGTAGAGCGTTGGCGCTGGCGCAAACAGTAGAGCGTTGGCACTTGTAACGCCAAGGTCATGGATTCAATTCCCAGGGAAAGCAAGAACTAAGAAGAATGTAAATGTGTACCTTGAAATACAATGTAAGTCGCTTTGGATAAAAGTGTCTGCCAAATGCATAAATGTAAATGTACAGAACGAGCAAATTAATGTTGGTGTGCATGAATCGCGTCACGCGCCCCGCCCCGCTGTGCGGGTATAAACACAGAAGCGGACGGACGCACCTTTGTTTTTCCCTGAGAAGCCGAGATCTTGATGGCCGTACAGCGATGGTCACCAACCGTGGCGAAGGGACATAACATCTCCCGTTCCCTCCTTCAGGGAACGAGTGTTACATACGTAACTGAGACGTTCCTTTCAGTCGGTCACGTTCAAAGTTACTTCGACGTGCCAACATAATTGGGATGCCTATAGAAAATTCCAAGGTTGCTGCCACAGTGCCCTACGCAAGACTCTCAGACCCCCAACTGACTGGGGCAGAAGGCCTGGGTAGAGGGAGTTCAAACTGCTGTTCCCTTATAACCCACACACTGGAACTCTTGGATAACACTGGGAAAGCATGCCTTTCCAGAGGAGAGGGACGCTGCGGAAGCCACATCCTGGTGTAACACATGAAGAATACACATATGGACTGTCCGGGTAGGGGCAGTACAACATATGGAATGTCACTGAGGGGGCTCCAGCTTGAGAAGGGGGAGACTACACAGGACAGTGACAGCAGAGTGGACTCTGCCAAGGAAAAGACACGGGCTCACCGCAGGGAGAGTACACATATGGTATTGCCGCAGGGATCACAACATATGGGACCCAGCCTAGCACAGGTTACACAAGCATATGAGTACTAGGCCTGCCGAGGGGTGCAGATGAACTCTACAGGGTTCGCCTAAGTGGGGAACTCGACTGGAGCAAAAAGCGCACATATCTGCTCCATGTGAAGGAGAGTGGCGCAGCAAGCAGACACTAGAGTGGGAACCATTGGTGTAACTGGCTGGTTGAAGCGAGCACACAGAAAGAAACCGGCTCAACAAGTAGGCTATAAAACCTAGCCGACGTGATAGGTGTCACCCAGCCCGCAGCTTTACAGATATCTGTCAGTGAGGCGCTGTGTGGCAGCACCCAGGAAGAAGCGACACTCCTAGTGGGCTCTCAACCTGAACGGGCAGGACACGCCTTGGGCTTTGTAAGCCAAGGCGATGTTATCCACTATCCAGTGGGCCATCCTTTGCTTGGAGAAAGCCTTTCCCTTCTGCTGGCCTCCGTAACAGACAAAGAGCTGGTCTGAGGTCCTGAGACTTTGCATTCTTTCCACGTAAAGGTAGACTTGTAGTCAAGACCGCCTAAACCGAGACCAAGACACTACCAAGACCAGAGGGTATCGAGACCAAGACAAGACCAAGACCAAGACCAAGACAGACCAAGTCAAGACCAAGACCAAGTCGAGACCAAGACCGAGACCAAGTCGAGACCGGAGGGGAAAAAAACAGACTAGTGTTGAAGCTAAGCAATAACTTGTATGAATTCAAGAACAGCAGCATACTAGGGTTCAGCCGCAGTTTACATTCAATACATATTAGATGGTATAACTTCAACTACACAGGCAGAACAATACAGAGACAGACCATGTCATGTGTGTGACTGTGAGCTCACTGTAAATGTTTTTGCAGACTGGGTGAGATCAACTACGTGTAGAAATTGCATGACGGCTGTTACTGCACTATTAGAGGATTGAGACTCCCTTAAAGGAGAACTCCGGTCAATTTTAACATTGAGCTCATTTTTTTTTTGTAAATTTGGAGTGCTGTCAATACAGAGAACAATGACAAAAATCGGTGTTGCCTACACCATGTTATCCTCTTTTTAAAATTCGCACCCTGTTGACTTCAATGGGGCCAGTTTTAAACCTGCTTTTAGCCTCTTAACATCCTTGATGTGTCATTACAAGTGCACAGCCAATGCGAGTGATTCCTTCAGAGTGAACACGGGGAATCTGACTGCAGTAGATGTGAAAGATATGAATAAAAATGAAGTTATTTTAGCCAGCACACATACCTGTATTTACATCCTGTTTTCGGTCGAAGTCCATAGTAATCGATTGTCGAGTTCACGCGCATAGGTTTAGTTACCTATGATCACGCGTGTGATCTCGACAACCGCTTGAAGTGTTATCACAAGCGGAAATCGGATCAAAATAAGATCTAACCTTGGAGGCTGGTTAGTTAACATCCTTATTGATAACGGTGCCATCTATTCTTGCACAAACATTCCGTTGCCACTAAACCACTAAGTAGAGAGACTTGCTACTGCCAATATATTCACAGACATTGCTGTGAGCATGTAAGCACTGCTCTGATCGAGCAAGTTCTCCTGGAGAGAAGAACACCACTCAACGAACAGGTTTGCCTGCTAGAGGGGGCTCTAGCGGGAGTTATGGTGTCAACTACCGTCTAGGGTAGGTCACCTAGTCCAAGGACCATACATGGAGTTTCCAGAGGTCTGGACGCGGGTATAATACCACCAATCTTTCATTTGAAAGCCACGTTTCTAGCATATGTAAAACCGCATTATTCCATCTTAAAAATATATCTTAATTTCGACATATGCTTTCAATGACAAATGCGGAACAGTTAGTTCATGCATTCATGACCTCAATGCTAGATTATTGTAATGCTCTAATGGGTGGTTGCCCTGCACACATAATAAACAAACTACAACTGGTCCAAAACATTGTCGAACCCATGCCTATAATAGAGAAGAAAAAACCTTTTCTAGAGAATTTTTTAAAAATAAAAAAGGACCGTTATTTTAATTGTCATCTAATATTTTAGAATCAAACGATGGAAAACCAAGCGGTTTCCCCTTTTTTTCCGTTGATGCATAAAAATGAAAGTGAAATTATTAGATTTTTTTTTTTTTTTTTTTAATGCTGAACCACAGAGCCATACGTCACAGCAGTTTCAGGACAGCTCCAGGCCAGCTGTTTATGCAGTCTTAAGATTTGCACTATACGCAGTGGCTATCTGTAGTGTATAATTTGTAAAGTGTATTATTACAAATACAAATAACATGTATGTGTTTTAAAACGCATACGTGTTTTTATTTCACTAAAGACACACCAAGCTCGGTTTAATATCCTTGCCATCATCATTTCATTTTGTAGAAATTGTTTATCCACAGATCTGAAGAGTATGTTTTTCTTATAAATAATCATTCTAGAAATGGGACAAACCGCCACACAGTATGAACGAATTATCAGCGTGAATCAGCGACTGTGCCGCACGTTGCATTCATAGAAATAGCTGCTGTTGATTATATCTGCGTGAAATAAAAACATGTATTTACAAATTTTACACTACAGATAGCCACTGCGTATAGTGCAACTCTTAAGCCTGGCGCTGTCCTGAAACTGCTGTGATGTATGGCTCTGTGGTTCACCATTCAAACAATACAAAATCAAAGCATTTTTTCTGCTTTAGTTTCTTTTTTACTTTCATTTCCATGCATCAACGGAAAAAAGGGGAAATGGCTTATTTTTTCTGTCGTTTGATCCTGGAGTATTAGATGATAATTAAAATAACAATCCTTTTTCATTTTTTAAATTCTCTTTCTAAGATGAAAATCAAATGACCAAAAGATACACGGACCACTAACCATATACTTACATCAAAAAATGGCTTGTTAATGCATTATTTTGTCATGACTTTACTTGAAGGGGCACATCATAATTTATTCACAAATTCAGCTCATGATTTATCATAAAATTACTATCAAATACTCACAAATACTTCTGGGTTCGAATCCGCTCTCGTATGGTTTTATTTTTCTCGTATAACGTTAGTTTTTTTAATTTATTTTTTATCAAAACCGATTATGTTCATCAGTGGTTGTATATCAAACAGGGACACATTTGTGTGCATTATGTAATAGCGCGTCCAAATGCAGACAGTGCGGCGTGTGCGCGAGCCACACGAGAAAACACTGTAGGCCTATCCGCGCCACTGATCGCAGCTGCAACGAGCACTTTGATCACTTGATTTAAAAAACACATTTCAGCGCTAGATCGCCTGTTATTTAAAAAAAAAAAACGAACGAAATGAATGCCCTGCCAGTTAACTGGAGATGTTTTATTAATTTGTAGAATAGATACATTCGTGCCGCGAGATGTTTTAAAAAGTGGTGGAAAAAAAACCCCATAAAAAAACAACAACAGAAAAACAGCAGGATTGCGAGGCCCCCTATTCATGGATTTCATTAGGTCCCTTTCCACAGGTGTATTAATCAAGCACAATGCAGTCTGCATTCATAATCTAGGTGCTTGATTTTAAACACCTGTGGAAAGGGACCTGATGAAACCCATGAATTGGCGCGAGGCACTGTGCGGTTGCACAGTTCGCACAGTCTATGCGACGGCTCTGTACAGTATCATTATGGCCTGTGTCTGGATGGAGAGTGATCTTCTGATCCCAGCAAACGTTCCCCTGACCTCAGTTCATGTTTCCTGTTTGGTTATTTTTTTGGGAACTGTTTCCTCAGGAACTTTGTTAGTCACAGTAGGCTGAGTTTGATGGCAAAGAGAATATCACAAAACAGATTAAGGCCTTTTAAGATAAATGATTAGTGGATTTAGTGTTTTCTATGTTTGATAAGGAGGAACAGTGAAAATATGAAAAACTATTTCTGTGCCTTTCAGTAATATTTATGACGAAGCTGCAGATGTTAATAGTTTAAAGTATAACAATAAATTGTTTACATTTATTTCAAAGTCGAAATATTTATTATTCCTTCTCATGTAACCTAATTGATTTAGTTTACTCCTAAATGTTAATTAAAGCAATAACTATCAAACATGTACTAACATGTAGTTAAGGCTGCTGTTATTCAGGCACGAATCCTTATGACTCCTGTTGTAGTCAAGATAGCTCTGCATTGCCTCATGATTAGTTCATTTCTTCACTAATTGTTGAAGTAACTATTAATTCAGGTATTGATTATTCATGTACTGTTATTATTGTAAAGTGTTACCAACATGTTTAATTAATTAGAATATGAATTCCATGTAGGGATACATGCAGTAGTCCCAACAAGCATTTGTATTTTTATGAAACTGTGTTTTCATTAGTTGGTAGATCTTATTGAGTTGGTCATTTAAGGGAGATCATCAAGCAAAGAAGTGTGGCCTGGTTTAACTGTTTGTCACACAGTTTATTTTTGCATCAAATAGAAAGTGTTATTAATAAAAACACCTCAAAATGATGTGGAAGTGAATGTTTTTAAGGAACAGGGATATTTATCATTTATGAAATCATGTTCCTTAAAAACATTAACATCATTCTGAGGAACGCTCAGGGTTACTTAAGTGTATATGGCGTTTTAAAATGTAATCCTTAAAACCTACTAGTCTCTATTTGCATGCTACTAGTACTTATTTTTTAGATAATAGTATCTATTCCATTAAGTACTAGTACTTGTTCATTAGCCCATAGTGCTGCTTCTTTAGGTACTAGTGCCTATTCTTTAGATATACTTAATACTTATGTATTAGCCCCTAGTGCTTATTCTTTAGGTACTAGTGCCTATTCTTTAGATACTAGTACCTTTTTAAAAGATACTAGTAGCTATTCATTAGATTCTAGTGCCTATTATATTGGTACCAGTACTTATGTATTAGATACTAGTGCTTATTCATTAGTTACTAGTACTTATTCATTAGATTCTAGTGCCTATTCAATTGGTACTAGTACGTATTTATTATATACGAGTACTTATTTATTAGTTACTAGTACTTATTATTATATTCTAGTATTATTCATTAGATACTAGTACTGATTAAATAAATACCAGTACTTATTCATTAGATACTAGTACTTATTTCAATAGTGACTAGTAACTATTCTTTTGTTACTAGTAACACATTTTTCTTTTTGCCATTGACTTCTATGGGGATCTGTCATTCAGATATCAACTATTCAGTTCTGACTAGTATGTATTACAGTTGTGATTAGTACATACAGTATATATTAGATACTAGTAGTTATTCATTAGGTACTAGTACTTATTTTTTAGATAGTAGTATTTATTCAATAAATACTGGTAGTAAGTCAATAGATACTAGTACCTATTAAATATATACTTGTACTTATTCATTAGCTACTAGTAATTATTCAATAGATACTAGTACTTATTCATTAGATACTAGTACTTATTCATTAGATACTACTTATTCATTAGATACTAGTATCTAATTAATAGATACTAGTATCTAATTAATAGGTACTGGTATCTAATGAATAAGCAAGAAGACCTCAGACAGCTTGTGATGTCGACTCAAGGACGTGAGAGCCCGGAGTGTCATGAGCATCCAAACTATAAAAGCTTATGAACGTGTACGGAGAGGACCATCCTGTCGCATCACAAACAAGTTGTAAGAGGGCACCCCTTGCCAAAGCAGTAGAGGAGGCAACCCCTCTGGTGGAGTGAGCCCTTAAACCCGTTGGCGAAACTTGACCGCGCGCCTCATAGGCAAGAGCACTAGCATCCCTGACCCAATGTGACATGGTCAGCTTAGTGGCAGCAGCCCCTCGGTTGCAGCCCCATAACAGACAAATAGTTGCTCTGACTTACGCTACTGGCTAGTGTGGTGGACGTAGGCCTGAAGAGCACGGACTGGACACAGTCTGTGAGATCTCTCCTGTTCTGGCGTTCTGAACGGCGGAGGGCAGAAGGTCTCAAGAGTGACAGGATGTACAGTCGAGAAAGGCACCTTAGGCAGGTAGTCAGGATGAGGATGCAAAATCACTTTCACCATTCCTGGGGCAAAGTCTAAGCAGGATGGCGAGATCGACAGAGCCTGCATATCCCCAATTCTTTTTAAAGAAGTTATTGCCATAAGAAAAAACATCTTTAGAGTCAGAAGTTTGTCAGACGCTGATTCTAGAGGTTCAAAAGGAGTCTCAACCAGACCCTCTAGGACTATTGCTAAGTCCCATGAAGGGATCTTGGTTCTTACAGGAGGCCTCAGTCGTCTGGCCCTACGAATGAAGCGAGCGAGCAGAGGATGTCTCCTGAGCGGCACCCCGTCAACCAAGGCATGGCAAGCCGAAAGAGCGGCCACATAAACCCTGAGAGTTGCGAGGATGTGCCTGTTGAAAATTTTTCCTGCAAAACTGAAGCAATCTGGCAGTTGACCGGATCTGCATTATGTACAACACACCACCTTTCAAAGATTTGTTGGCATAACTCTTTCTAGTGGAGGAAGCCCTAGCACTTAGAATGGTCTCAACAACGTCAAGTGAAAGCCCAGTGTCCCTCAGTTGGTAAAAAAAAACCCACATAAAAACTTCTTGAGCGCCAGGTAAACTGCGAATTACACGACAGACAGCTCTTTTCAGAAAGTTCCCCGCATCTCCAATAGTGTAAAGGAAAGAGCCAATCGCAAATAATCTTAGGGCAATGCACACAGTTTGTGCTGTTGTTAAAGCCCGACTTCGACGAGTTGAACATTAATGTGCGTTTCCAACAAATGAACCCTGTATGGCATGACTTTTTGTTTTTTGGGGAAAACGACACCCTCACGAGAAAAAAATATATATCTCAGAAAGTACACTATCAAGCTATGCTAAAGGACTTCCCGTATCAGCTACGAAGCCGCAATCTAATCTACATGAAATAAGACTGCTCGGGAGCAGGTTTAAATTTACGGACCTGTTGCTATGACAGCAAGTCCAGGATGAGCGTCGAAGAACAATCCAAGATCATGCTAAATCGCCAACAATCAAATCCAGCTAACTGAGTTAGCGACATACGAAGAACGGACCCCAGGTCACTACATTATCTTTATGATCAACAAGTAACCAACACCATCTTGATCACATTTTCTCTGTCTGCTGTAACTGTGTTTGGCAAAAAAAAAAAAAACAGCAAGAGAAAAACTGATGTTAAAAAGCCAAGTCAACCTGCCCAACAAAAGCAAACTAATCACAATACTGGTGACGTCAATTTAAACTTATTTTCAATAAAATTTCAACATCTTGACCCCTGAAAGAAATAAAGTCAAACTGGTTAGTAAAAAGTGAAGCTGGTAATGCTGTTTGTAGTGATGTTACGTCTGACACCGACGCTCCGAAGCTTGCTTCAAACTCGAACGGTCCTTGCAATAAACCACTGCTTCGGAGCTTGTATCATTACGTCACTGAAAATGACTTCACACTGGTTCACTCCTGTAGTGAACCACCAGACTGCTTTGACAGCCCAATCCAGTGTTGATGGGTTTGAAACCTGGCGGCTATATTTCTTATAAAAGTGAAGCCAAACCATGGCAACACCGTGATAATATTTCCAAAATGATATTTCTGAATAAAAACCATACCATTCAATGAACACTTTGTCTAAGCCTTCTGCATGTACCCAAAGCACACCCTCTGCCACATTTTTTTTATTATTAATTAGAGAACATATGAACATTGTTACATAAAAACATGCATCAAAGACAGAAACTTCAAAAACCCTCTGCTACATTATACAAGTACAACCAGTTGCACAAGAACATCCTTTTCAACATACAAAAATATCAATCCCACCAGTTAACAAGTTATAGAGTTCTGCTTCCCACAGCTAAACCAGATAAAGCTTTCACACATGATACTGCCTTGCTAAAAAAACCTTAATGGTTTTCATGGGAATTTTATTGGTTGTAATGGGAATTATAGTGGTCTCTGTGGGTCTCTACTGATATGTGTTGGGTTCTATTGGTGGTGGCATTAAATCCTAATGGAATATGTCCCAAACACACAACAAAATAGAATTCTGTAGTGGTTTAAATGGTAAAAGCCATTGGTTCCTATTGGTATTTTAATAGAAACCATTAGAATTTCTGTGATGGTTGCCAACTTTTTTTAAGCTGTCCTTGTCTAAAAAAATAATTACACACACACATCATGCTTAATGTTTTATTATCAAGGTGAACACATGAAATTCATCATTATCTGTAAAATTCACCTACATAAATGAGTTTCAAAGCACTAACACTGTTTCAGCTTTGATCGCCCCGGTAAACGTAATAAACGGGGCGTTAACATATAAGCCTACTTGCATTTTATGGTTGTCAGCTTTGTTGCATTACATTTACTTCACCAGGAGATGGTGCTGCAATTTCTATCTGAATGAAGCTTCGAGTAATGAACCAATTTCGACACAATTGTATCAGAAAGCAATAATGCTTCGAAACACTTCATTTGGCCATCACTAGCTGTTTGTGGAGTTGTTTTATCCTCCTTTGCTAAGATCTTAGAGATTTAATGTCGTCTTATATCTTCAGATGATTTCATCAAGGCTGTGGCTGGAAGTTCTTGTGTTTCTCTTTTTTTCTGTTCTTCTAGTTTTAATGATTCTTCTTGTTATCAGCAGCTGTATTAAATACTCGTCAATCATCACCTAATTAATAACTTAATTATCTCATTAACTTCAACACGCTTCAGTGTTACTTTTAACACCCTGTAGTGTAGACACACATGTACACTGAGGAGTGTTCATTTAACACTGGGGATTTTGCTCTAGTCTGAGGGGCCAAAGACAATAACTTCCGTTCTATCTTTTTTAGACAAAAATTTTGGTGCATCAATAGTCTAGGCCAGGGCTGTACATCGCGGCGAAAAAATTGTTCTATGCAATGAATATATTTACCACAGTAGCACACGTGCAATACAGTTTTGGGTGTCCAATCCTGCTTCTGTTCGAGTCAGGTAAAAGTAGTGGACCACTGAGACCTCACAGCCCATTGCTTCAGCCAAAGGTTCATTACTTAAAGCTTCATTCAGCATTGCTCACTAGTGACACCTAGCTACTGTGCAAAGAAATAGCAGACAAATTAATTAATTCTGAACCAGTTCTGAACCTAATTCTGAACACCGGTTCTGTTTTATTTATTTATTTATTTTCTTCTCACTGTTAATGTCTGTAACCTTCCATTTGCAATAATAAAAAAACCTGAGCAGACATTTGTCCATTGCCTGGGTATAATATAAAATATGTATCTTTCTCTGTCTGAATTTACTTGTGCAGAGCTGTCACACACACAGTTGATTAATTATACATAAATTGTTTGGATAGTCAAGTCAAGTCAAGTCAAGTTTATTTGTATAGCGCTTTTCACAATACAGATTGCATCAAAGCAGCTTCACAGTATTAAATTAAAATAATACAACAAAGTTTGTTTCAATAGGAATTTATTGATTGATAAAATTAAATTAAATATCCCCAAAATATCCCCAACTGAGCAAGCCAAAGGCAACAGTGGCAAGGAACCGAAAAACTCCATCAAGTGACCTAATGGTGTCCTAAAACTCCATCAGGTGCCTTAATGGAGAAAAAAAAACCTTGGGAGAACCCAGGCTCAGTCGGGGGCCAGTTCTCCTCTGGCATTGGATAGAGGCCGGATTGTAGTTTGAACTGTAGGATTATATGAATGCCTGGCTGAAGAGATGCGACTTTAATCTAGTTTTAAACTGAGAGAGCGAGTCTGAGCAACGAACAGTATCAGGAAGACTATTCCAGAGTTTTGGAGCCAAATGTGAAAATGCTCTCCCTCCTTTGGTGGTTCTGGATATCCTAGGTATGACCAAAAGCCTTGAATTTAGTGATCTCAAAGAGCGCGATGGATTATAGGGCGATAGAAGATCCGTTAAATAGACTGGAGCTAAGCCGTTTAGGGCTTTATAAGTCAGTAGCAATACCTTGTAATTAATACGGAACTTTATAGGTAACCAATGCAGTGATGATAAAATCGGTGTTATATGATCATATTTTCTTGATCTCGTAAGAACTCTAGCGGCGGCATTTTGGACTAACTGTAGCTTGTTTATTGAGGATGCAGGACAACCAGCTAATAAAGCATTACAGTAATCCAGTCTCGAGGTCATGAATGCATGAACTAACTTTTCTGCATCAGAAACTGATAGCATATTACGTAGCTTAGCAATGTTTCTAAGGTGGAAAAAGGCTGTTTTTGTAACATAAGAAATATGATTTTCAAAAGACAGGTTGCAATCGAGTATAACACCCAGGTCTTTTACTGTAGAGGATAAAGTAACAGGACATCCTATGATGTTAAAGTTGTATTGTGCGAGGTTTTGTGGGCGGTTTTTTGAACCGATAAGTATTACCTCTGTCTTGTCTGGATTTAATAAAAGAAAATTACGCGTCATCCAATCTTTTATATCTTTAACACACTCTGTCAATTTGGAAAATGTAGCGTTTTCATCCGGCCGTGATGAAATATATATTTGAGTGTCATCAGCATAACAATGGAAACTAATTCCATGTTTCCTTATAATATTTCCAAGTGGCATCATATATATTGAAAATAACAGAGGGCCTAATACAGATCCCTGCGGCACTCCATAGTTTACTGGAGTTATGATCGATTTTTCTCCATTTAAATAGACAAAATGGTAGCGGTCAGATAGGTATGATTTGAACCAGCTTAGTGCTTGTCCTTGAACACCAGTATAATTTTGTAGTCGATCTAAGAGTATTGTGTGATCTATAGTATCGAACGCAGCACTAAGATCAAGTAAAACTAGTATTGAGATACAGCCTTGGTCAGAAGCTAAAAGTAAATCATTTGTGATTTTAACGAGCGCAGTTTCAGTGCTATGATGCGGTCTGAATCCAGACTGAAACTTTTCATAGATATCATTTTGTTGCAAGAAAGAGCCCAGTTGAGCGGACACCACTTTTTCTAATATTTTAGACATAAATGGAAGATTTGAAATGGGTCTATAATTTGCTAGATTATTATGATCTAATTGTGGTTTCTTAATGAGAGGTTTTATAACTGCCAGTTTAAATGTTCTTGGAACATGACCTAAAGATAAAGACGAGTTAATAATATTGAGGAGAGGCTCTTCCACTACAGATAACACTTCTTTCAGTAGTTTAGTTGGTATAGGATCTAATAAACATGTTGTTGTTTTAGATGAAGTGATAAGTTTATTTAACTCTTTTTGTTCTATAGTTGTAAAGCACTGTAATTGTTCTTTCGGGGTGATAATTGAAGCTGAATTGTAAGGCGCGATTGAAGATTGAACGTTTATAATTGTGGTTCTGATGCTTTCTATTTTCTCAGTGAAGAAGTTCATGAAATCATTACTACTGAACTGTAACGGGATATTTTGTTCGGGTGACGTCTGTTTATTTGTTAGTCTAGCCACGGTGTTAAATAGAAACCTTGGATTGTTTTGGTTGTTTTCTATTAGTTTGCGGAGGTGCTCAGCCCTGGCCGCTTTTAGGGCCTTTTTATAACGTGACATACTGTCTTTCCACGCGATTCTAAAGACCTCTAAATTAGTTTGTTTCCATTTACGCTCTAAAATACGGGTTTCTCTCTTTAAAACATGCGTAGTATTGTTATACCATGGTGCTTTATTTTTCTCTCTGACCTTTTTTAATTTAATAGGTGCAACCACATCCAATGTTCTAGAGAGAATGGTGCTCATAGTGCTAGTTAGTTCTTCTAGTTCATCTGTTTGTTTGGGTTCAGGCAGAAGCTGAGACAGATTAGATAAGCAATTTGTGACAGTATGAACAACAAAATGGAAGGTTACATACATGGGATCACATTTTATGGATTTAGATTTTGTTATTGCCAGACTATTTTGTGTATACAGTATGTGAATTAAATAGTTCATAAAGTTACTTTATCACCAGAAGAACTTGTAATGACCATAGCCAAATACTTTAGGGTTAGGGTTAGAAAAAAACAAAACATTTTTGACACTCCACACTGAGCAAAGCAGACACTTTTGCCTGGCATCTCTATGTAATCAGTCAGTGTCAGGGCCCATTTCAATGCTGACTCTCTTTGAATCGAGGGGGCTTAACCCCCCAAATAACCAAAACTAAGTTATTTTGACCTATCATGGCACTTTGATTTAGAAAGTTCTGTCAAACTGAAGTTTTAAGGTGCTTAAATAAAATAAATACATCATATCCTATGTAAACAAGTATTTGTTAACTAGGCTATTACTTTATTGCAGTATGTTATCAACGCAAGATGATACTTCAAAACACCATTTCCCAAAAATAAATAAATAAATAGATAGATAGATAGATAGATAGATAGATAGATAGATAGATAGATAGATAGATAGATAGATAGATAGATAGATAGATAGATAGATTGATTGATTAATAAATCTCATTATGGAGCATGACCCGGGAAACCGCTAAATGGTTCACACTTCAATCCAATGTTCAAACCAAAACTACAACCCTGTTTTGTGTGTGTGTGTGTGTGTGTGTGTGTGTGTGTACAAATGTATGGCCACCATCTCCACCCCTAATGATGCAGTTTAGTTTCAGAGCCCTATAAAAGGGCATCTTCTGCCTTGTCAGAAAGAAGACGGCTGCTGTGTTGTTGAAGAAATCACGATGTTACAAGATTTACAAGACAATACAAGAATAGTGAGTATATAATTTAAAGCTTTATGGTGAAACTATCTATATTGTTAAAGCGCTATATACATTATAATTAGAATGTGACAGCAGTAGATTTAATCAATCAATGCAGCCTTTTTCAGTAATTAGACTAAATAACATAACAGAGATCTTCACTAATAACACAAGTGCATAAATACACAATCAGTTTGAGGGTGAAAAATATTGTGGGGGATTTTATTTTCAGGATAAAACACTTTTCCATACATCAACATCTGTGCAATGTTACTTAAATATTCAATAATTAATTGTACGTCTGAAACATACTGCTGCAATTTTGAACCTATAATCTGAACATAAACAAAACAAATAATTTTTAAAATGTGTTTATCTGACTCTATTTAAGAATACAACTGGTATAAGTGAATGTGTATGTATGTATGTATGTAGAATAGCTTATATAGACCATGACTATAATGAATTATAGCTCCATTTGTACTCATTTATAAATAAGTATTACTATTTTATAAATATATTTTACAAAGACTCATTAAGACCTATACTGCATTATAAGAACAGTTATAGTTACATTTATATTATTTTTATTATGACTTATAAGTCATGCATTTGCTTTTACAATATGCATGCTCATAATCCATTATTCACTAATTTATAAGTATTAATTAGTCAGTCATATGGTTCCATGAATGTATTTATAAAGATGCAACCTGCATTGCTATAATGTTGTTATAATTACAATGACTTTTTAATAATTCAGATTTACTTCTGTCAGATAAGTAAATATATTGTTATTAATAGCCGTGTTGTGTTCTTATAAATACTTATTGTGAGTGACAGTTACTAACCTCTATAATTGCAACATTGATGTATTTACGTAAAGTGAAAACATACAGTAGAAATCATGAAGAAGTGCTCATTTTACATTTTAAGTTGTTTATTTGTAAATGTAACTAAAGAACAAAACGCAAAAAAACACGTAAGAGAAACGAGTGTTTGTTAGCGAGTCTGTTAACAGCTCTGATAATCGAAAGCTTGCTAGACATATGTGGAAATTGTTGGACTGGTCTAATTATCAGCAATGGATGAATGAACAGCATGTAAAAAAATTATACTACAAGGCAAGCAAGCGCAACAACATAGAATGCAAACAATTTTACAAATAAGATATTTATTTACTGGCCACTTCATGCGTTTTCTCAGATCGGATTTCTGATTTATCAAAACGATTCCATTTACACCTGGTCACATAAATGTGTTTTTGCGAAACGGATTTAAATCCGATCTTCAATTCCCGCGCTATGCAGATTTAATGGAGTGCACTTCTCCGAAAGCAACAGATATGAGCTGCATTTTATTGATCATCAGCTAAAATTTCAAAATCAAAGACCGCAATAAGAGAGAGCGGCAACAGCCCTGGTAAGATCATTTCGTTTCTTTACTTTTAATGATGATGATTGTGTGATAAGTGTCTGCGACTTACTTTCACTTTGATTTGCGATAGTTTGCACGTTGTCTTGATGAATCGATGCTCAGCTGCGGTAATGCGTGTTCCAGTAGCGTCGTCATATCTGGCAATAACATATACTATAACACGCTCTCACACGTTTTTTTATTTATTTATTTTTTTACATTTTTGGGAGGAGTACAATTTACATATGTGGTTTCAACAACCAGATGCATTTACACTTGTCCAGTTTCGTCTGGAATGCGGCACAGACCTCCTCCTGAAGTGGTCTGAGCGATCGGATTCAAATCTGTCTCGAGTGCGTTTCGGAGGACATTTACACCTGGTCTTTTCACGATCAGATAGCTATCCGATCTGAGAAAACGCTTGAAGTGGCCAGGTTTAAACAGCCCCCATGACAAAAACATACACACGAAAGCCGAAAACAAACGCTAGTTGGCCTCTCACGTCCAAATTTGAGGAATTGGTGGGGGAAGTGACGTATGCCGTAAAGCAGTCGAATTTTGTAGTTCTTTATGTGCTCGGGTTACTACCCGAACCCCGAAGTTACGTAGTGTCAGTAAAAGCGATACAGGGTCTTGGAAATATATTATGAAGGTTGAAAAGCTATAGTGTTCCTTTAAAGTTACATACTAGCAAAACAGCTGCAACAATATTTTTAAAGTATAATTCCAAACTGCTATAGGTTTGGAATTAGGGCTGAGGAGATATAGATTTGAACAAATCAAAATTACCATTCATGATCTCTAATGCAAACATTAGTCATTAAAGACATTGATAACTAATTGGTACAGCAAACAAGTGTGTCTTGTTACTATTATATTTGGTCATTTATAAATTAGTGCATAATTGATTATTAGCATCCGCATTGAAAAAGCAAATGCATGAAATAAGTAATTATAAAAATAATATTAATGTAACTATAACGTACTCGGTTACTAACGTAACCTCGGTTCTCTCTAGAAGAGGGAACGAGTACTGCGAAGTATCTTACGCTAGGGGAAAATCCCTTTTCTGCGAGATATTGAAGCCAAAAAATTATCCTTAATTTTGTATTATTGTAAAACGCGTTGCGGCAGCATACAGACATAGGCAAGACGGCTTGCGTGCCTATTGGCTGTTCTGCGGCAACTGCAGCAGCCTATCGAGCGAGTCCTAGCGTGACGTCAGACCCAATGAGGGTGCTTCAGAAAATATGATCATATAACACCGATTTTATCATCACTGCATTGGTTACCTATAAAGTTCCGTATTAATTACAAGGTATTGCTACTGACTTATAAAGCCCTAAACGGCTTAGCTCCAGTCTATTTAACGGATCTTCTATCGCCCTATAATCCATCGCGCTCTTTGAGATCACTAAATTCAAGGCTTTTGGTCATACCTAGGATATCCAGAACCACCAAAGGAGGGAGAGCATTTTCACATTTGGCTCCAAAACTCTGGAATAGTCTTCCTGATACTGTTCGTTGCTCAGACTCGCTCTCCCAGTTTAAAACTAGATTAAAGTCGCATCTCTTCAGCCAGGCATTCATATAATCCTACAGTTCAAACTACAATCCGGCCTCTATCCAATGCCAGAGGAGAACTGGCCCCCGACTGAGCCTGGGTTCTCCCAAGGTTTTTTTTTTCTCCATTAAGGCACCTGATGGAGTTTTAGGACACCATTAGGTCACTTGATGGAGTTTTTCGGTTCCTTGCCACTGTTGCCTTTGGCTTGCTCAGTTGGGGATATTTTGGGGATATTTAATTTAATTTTATCAATCAATAAATTCCTCTTGAAACAAACTTTGTTGTATTATTTTAATTTAATACTGTGAAGCTGCTTTGATGCAATCTGTATTGTGAAAAGCGCTATACAAATAAACTTGACTTGACTTGACTTGACTTCGCGCCCGCTGCGTCACGTCCCGCCGAAACGGGCGTGGCTTAGGCCTATAAATCCAGCTCGCAGGCAGCTGATATCTGGTTTTTCATCGCCGAAGCGAACCAGAGCGTGTGCATGCACGGCAAGATACGCAGTACTCGTTCCCTCTTCTAGAGGGAACCGAGGTTACGTTAGTAACCGAGTACGTTCTCTTACAAGAGGTCTCTCGTACTGCGTAAGTATCTTACGCTAGGGGACCCAATGTAAAATGCCGTGCATGCTGGGATCTGACACCAAAGACCCAAGGGCGAAAGCCCGGGGTTCATATAGTGTACAATCACCAAGGGAACTCACAGGGAGTCCGGGAAGAGGGAGGGGCGGAGCCGCGCTCTTCCACATATAGCAGCGTCCCTCAGACGCAAATTACATCATACAGACAGGGCGGAGTACGGCCTGAGTTGATGGAAAATTGTGGGTCTTATTCATTTGCCCATAAGCATTTTATGGTCGATCAGCGAGAAGTGCTCAGCGGACACAGTATTCTGAACCGATAGCATCAGAACAGACAGTACTGGTTTATTTAGACCGACAACAGCCTGGCCTGTAAGGCGGGAACCTCTAGGCTATAAAACCTTATAAATGTAGACGGGGAGGCCCAGCCTGCCGCCATACATATATCTTACAAGGCAATCCCACTTGACCAGGCCCACGATGAAGCCATGCTTCTTGTGGAGTGCGCTCTGACACCCAACGGGCACTGCATGCCCTTGGAAGTGTACGCCAGCGCAATGGCGTCAACTATCCATCCTTTCGACGCGTCTAGTCCCTTGGAACGTCCGCTGAATGAAACAAAGAGCTGCTATGGCCGCCACATAAAATTTGAGCGTGGAAGGGGTCCTGCCCTTATCCAACAGCTCTTGTAGGAAGGAGAGAACCTCCGTCACCCCACAGTCTGGGGGTGACACGCCACAAGCTGTGCACCAGCTGGAGAACACTGACCATTTCGAGGAGTAGAGCCGTTGCGTAGACGGGGCTCTAGCCTGCGTGATCGTGTTTAACACTCCCTTTGGGAGGTCAGCGGGTACCCGTTGATGGCCCAAACATGAAGGGACCACAGCTCTGGGCGAGAATGCCAAATCGAGCCCTTGGCCTGAGAGAGGAGGTCCCTCCTCACTGGCACTGGCCATGGGGCAGTGCTCGCTAGCTGCATCAGAACTGGGAACCAGGTTTGGTTTTTCAGAACGGCGCTACGAGTAGCACTGAGCATCCTTCTTCCCTGATCCGTTCTATCACCGGAGGCAGGAGAGAGACGGGAGGAAAGGCATAGAGCGGGCGGTGGGGCCATACATGAGCCAGTGCGTCCCTGCTCTTGGAGAAAAATTCCAGACAGTGAGCGTTTTCTTGAGACGCAAACAGGTCTACTTCCGCTCTGCCGAATTTCTTCCACAGCAGCTGGACTGTCTGTGGGTGTAGAGACCACTCGCCTGTCGGAACATTGTTCCTGGACAATCTGTCCGGTCCTACGTTTAGGAGCCCTGGCACATGCGCTGCTCTCAGCGAGAGCAGGTTGCGCTGAGCCCACACCAGGAGGCGTTCTGTCAGCCTGTGCAGGTTTCGGGACCTGAGGCCGCCCTGGCGATTTATGTAGGACACCACTGACATGTTGTCCGAGCGGACCAGGACGTGGTGTCCTCTTATTTGGGGACAAAAAACGCGTTAGCGCATTGTCTACTGCCAACATTTCGAGGCAGTTTATGTGCAGAAGCTTCTCCCGTTCTGACCATTGGCCGAAGAACGGTCTGCCCTCGAGCAGCGCTCCCCATCCCGAGGTGGATGCGTCCGTAGACACCACCCTCACACTCGAGGAAGTCCCCAGGCTTACACCTGATCGGTACCAGTCGTTTGGTTTCAGAGCTGCGATGCATTTCTGATTGACCTTGAGACGAAGCAGACCGGAAGCCCGCGCTCGGCACGGTACTCGCGCTTTCAGCCAGAACTGTAGCGGGCGCATGTGAAGCAATCCTGGCTGAAGTACTGATGATGCTGAGGCCATGAGACCTAGCATCCTCTGAAATTTCCTGAGCGGGACCGATGTGCCGCAGCGGAAAGAGCTCGCTGTGCGCTGAATGTCCAGTACGCGCTGTGGTGACAGTCGCGCTATCATAGACAGCGAGTCCAGTTCTGTGCCCAGAAAAGATATTATCTGTCTGGGGGACAGAGAACTCTTCGCCCAATTGACTCTGAGACCCAGATTCTCGAGGTGATCGAGTAAAATGGTCCTGTGCTCTATGAGCTCCGAGTGAGATTGAGCTAGAATCAGCCAATCGTCCAAGTAGTTCAATACTCGCATGCCCTGTAGTCTGAGGGGTGCGAGCGCTGCGTCCATGCACATTGTAAATGTACGGGGTGCTAGGGACAAGCCGAACGGTAGGACTGTGTACTGATATGCCTGGCCCTCGAAGGCGAATCTCAAATATCGCCTGTGACGTGACGCTATCTGTATTTGAAAATACGCGTCTTTCAGATCTATTGACACAAACCAATCTCCTCTGCGAATCTGCGCGAGGATTTTTCTGGTCGTGAGCATTCTGAACTGTCGCTTCGCAAGCACTCTGTTCAGTTGCCTGAGATTTAGTATGGGTCTGAGACCCCCGTCTTTTTTCGGTACCAGGAAGTATCTGCTGTATAGCCCTCCTTCGCTCTGAGCTTGAGATAAAGGCTCTATGGCCCCTTTGCTCAACAGTTTCAAAATTTCGGCTCAAAGTAGGTTTGCTACTTCTGAGTTTACCGTAGTTTCGACGCGTGTCGCATAGCGGCGAGGGCGTCGGCGAAACTCTAGCGAATAGCCTCTTTCTAATGTCTAGCACCCACTTCGAAACCCCGGGTAGCCTTGCCCATGCATCTGCACGAATGGCTAGGGGTTGAATGCGGAGCGCGCTCTGGTCGCTCAGCGACAGAGGGGCTTCGGTGTGCTGCAACATATGCGTCGCGCTTATGACATTCGAGGCAGGGGGCTGCAAAATACACATCTGCAGTCGCCTTTTCAGGGAACTGACAGAGCGAGCATTGACGGCATAATTTTATCTGCTGGTTGACCCGGGATCAAACACGGGTCTCTCACGCAAAAGCCTGAGAATCTGCCACTGGGCCACAGGGGAAGACACATAGGCATTCAGTTAGCGCGAGTATTATCAGAGAGCGTCAACATGCTGGCGTTTGTTTGCAGGCATGCGTGTATTACAACAGGCTCGCTCACTGCAATATTGACATTTCCAGTCGCCTGAACTTCAGAGGGGAATGAGAAATGTGTGAGAAATGGAGGTCGGCCCGGCCGCAGCGGGACTAAAAGCACTCTTTTCTCCTTTCGCCAGTGACGCGCGGGAACCATAGAAACGGTGTTTGGGTGCAGGCGAGCGAGTTGTACAACGCGCTCGTTGGCTGCAAAATGCACATCTGCAGTCGCTTTTCAGGGAACTGACAGAGCGAAGCATTGGCGACATAAATTATCTGCTGTTAGACCGGGATTCGAACACCGGTCTCTCGTGCGAAAAACCTAAGATTCCACCACTGAGCCACAGGGGGGGAACACAAAGGCTTTCAGATGCACGAGCATATAAGAGAGCGTCAACATGTTTTCTTCGGCGTTTGCTTGCAGGCATGCGTTTATTATAACAGGCTCGTTTGCTGCAATATTGATATTTCCAGCGCCTGATCAGGGAACTGAGAAATGTGTGAGAAATTGAGGTCAGTCCGGCCTCGGCGGGACTAAAAACACTCTTTTCTCCTTTCGCCGGTGAGTGACGCGTGAATGGGGCGCAGGGGCAGGGTAGCTTTTTATTGTAACGTAAAGAAAAACTAACCCCGACCGTCCGCTTCCAGCCTCCCTTGTGAACGGCGCAGTTTGCGCGGCTCGAACAGAGGGAGAGAGAAAGCTAGCCCCGTGACCGTCCGCTCTTGACATCCCCTGTGAACGGCGTGGTTTGCGCGGCTCGAACAGAGGGAGAGCAGGTATCGTCCCCCAAGCAGGCAAGGCAAGCGGGCACCACGCCCGTTTCTGAAACTTTGCACATGTCTGCTGGCTAATAAATGTGATGTGTCTGTCGAGTTTCATGCAATTTCAAGCATGCTAAGAGTCTCAAAAGCATCAAAAAAGAATATTAAAGTTTGATGCGTTGCCATGGCAACAGTATCTAAGATATCAATAATCCTTTCACAGGTCTACATCTGCTGTGTGTCTACATTATACACATAAAGTTTGAAGCAAATCGGGTAAAAATAAGAGAGTGATTTCAAAGCATTTTGAAAGTGACAAACTTCCTGCAGCCAGTTGGTGGCGCTATAACTTTTACTCACAATAGTCACATCCATGTGATCGGCCTCTTACAACGAACACACTGCAGAAGTTTCATCAAGATCACTTTATGTATGCAGAAGTTATAACACACTTCCTGTGTCCCATTATTCGCCATAAATTCGTTTCCTCGTCACGGCCAAACCGTTCGAGATATCAAAAATCCGTTGACAAGAATTCATCCTCAATGTCTTGACTTCATTCACACCGAGTTTGGTGGCGATCGGATGAATTCCCTAGGAGGAGTATTTCACATTCCATTGTATGCGTTTTCCAAACAATGTATAATAACCGACTTCCTGTTGGGCTGGCGTAAAACTTAGAGCACGAAAGTTGTTCGGCTCGATGAGATCTATATGTGTACTGAGTTTCATATTATTACATGCAAGTGTTTTTGATTTATGGACCAAGTTTTCGGACCCCATTCCAGGGGGCGCTGTCGAGCCCCCCTGCCACGCCCCGGTACCAGCTTCAGCCCGGCCCTGATGGCCGCAGGTTCTGACGTGTGCCCAAAAGTGGCAAAAAGGAAACAAAGTAAAGATGAGTTTGACTGATAATTTTTTTTAAAGGGTTGTAAAGATATCGCGACATGTCTTTACCGTGTATTCTTTTGGCCACGATAACCAATGTCGTGGTGTGAAAAATCTGATATTGTGAAAGCCCTAGTTTGTATTCATTCACTTTTACTTATAACCACATAATCAACAATATATGTACCAATTTGCTGTTAGAAAAAAAATTACTTATCATATTAGTTTTTTAGACACACTGTACACATACATTTTTGTGGGATTCAGGACCCCTGGTGGTTTTCAAAAGATTTTCAAAAGTAATATCAACTCTTCTGTTTTATAGCTGAGTTCATCCAAACTCCAGGAAAGGTATGTAATCCAGCTCTGATTCCTGCAATGATGAAGCAGTGCACTTTATTACATATACTGCTACATTACTTACACAATTAAAGTGTATAACAAAATGGATCATTCTGAGAATAACTGTTCAAATTAACAAATTGTATTCAAATCAAGAATATATGTGTTACACATACAAATATATTAAATAGCAGTGCGTGATGATGATGTTCATGGTCGGTCTGTCTGTGTGATCGCTGCAACAGTGAGGTGAGAATCGAACACTCTCTGAATAAGAATGAGGAGATGTTTAGAGTCAGAAGGAGAAACACTGTTCAACAAAGCCTGCAGAAACTTGGCATACGCTGCAGTGTGGTAAAACATCTTATACTTTATATATCTGTCTGACTCCGAGGTCGCGTTAGACTTTCGCGTCTGTTTCGAGTCTGTTATTTTGATGGACAGGATCGTCAATATTTTCACATTTTAATGATAATAAGACATTTAATAGCTTCTTTTTTCGGTCACATTTTTATTCACAAACTTACAGGACAAGCATATAGGCTAGGCTATGCATTTATTTATATTATGAAAATAATGTTGAAAAAGAGGCACTTGTCGTGGATCATGAGTGAATCCGATCATCCCTTCCTCTTTACTACATTACAGAACTAAATAAACATGAATGAACATCAGTAAATATGTTTAAAGATACAGTAGCCTACAAATTACCAAAATCACTGTATCATGTCTCGTGTCATCGCCAACGCATTCTCATCCTAGGGCGTCATATACTGACGCTTTTGACATTTCGTCTACATCAAACGCACATGGCACCCTTTAGCGTCATTATGAGACGCACAGAGCTTTGTTCGGTTATGGGTAGGTTTAGGTCTGGGGTAGGGTTAGGGTTAGACCGCTAGGAGGCGCCTTCTGGCCCATATCTATCTGCGTCTCATATTGACGCTAAAGGGTGCCATGTGCGTTTGATGTAGACGAAATGTCAAAAGCGTCAGTATATGACGACTTGGGATGAGATCGGGCTGTAATCGCTCAATCAGTGTTGAAAACAATGTCAAGTAACATTATACCTCAGAAAAGCCCTTCGTAAACTTAAACTTGATAATCCGCAAGAAAAAATAACTCTAGAGAGCAGTGTTTTGCAAAATATATAATGCACAATATTACATAATCTTTCTTTTCTGTTCTTTAATATTTAATGCATGCTTGAATGAATCCATCAAGTTTTAATGACAGTCACCGTTTAAAACAAAACAAACGGTGTAATCAAACACATTGGCTTGGACAGACTTTTTGGTTGAATCCGAAATCGCCCCCTAAACCCTCAATCACTATTCCCAACGCGAGTCCACTAATACAGTTCACTTAAAGGAGTGAATCAAAACTAGTGAGCGAATTCAGACAGCCATTGAGTGTACATCAGTTGAATGACACCAAAATGGCTGTCCCCTTAAATAATTCCCTATTTGAAGTGGGCGATTTCTCGTGTCAGTTTTCATTTTAATCTGGAGACTGAACTTGCGCTCTACTGCCGCACTGGAACACACTCGCCACCAACTGGGAATTACAGTTACATGTTATAATAGGCGTATAGATATCCCTCAGTGTAATCTGTAAAAATGACGGATGGCGTTCAGATTTTTCCATCACTGCTAAAAAATGTTTTGGTTAATGAGACCTCTGAGTCTGACTATTCCTTCTTGAAATAACCTACAAAATGTTTTTGTAGCTGCTGAATATCAAATGTTTGCAAAATGAAACCGTGTGTGTTTCAGGATGAAGTGCGAAACATTGCATTAGTGGGTTCTGGAGGAGGAGAAAGAGCCATGGTGGGTTTGCTGGGATCCCTGGTTCAACTCGATAAAGTGGGACTTCTGGACTCCATCCTTTATCTGAGCGGAGTCTCTGGATCTACCTGGTACGAACCCTGAGAAAGAACACACACACACACACACACACACACACACACACACACACACACACACACACACACACACACACAGAGACACACACACACACACACACACACACACACACACACACACACACACACACACACACACAGAGACACACACACACACACACACACACACACACACACACACACACACACACACACACACACACACACACACACACACAGAGATGTGGTGAATGCCAAAAACTACAGCATCATGTTGTTCCTCTGAAGGTGCATGGCCTCCTTATATCAGGAACCAGACTGGTCCACCAAACTAGAGGCTGTGAAAGACAAGATCATCCAGAGACTCAGCGGTCCTGCCGTCAGCTGGGGAGATGCATTTGCCAAACTGAAGAAATATTACTATGAGAAAGACATCTTCAGCTTGACTGACTTCTGGGCAGCGATGGTCGTCACAGCATTTGTGAAAGAGGTCTGTTACTATTCATAATACAGCCTTCATGACTTGCGTGATTTATGAGAAGGTCACATTTAGGTTTAACAAGTTCTATGTGTTAAATAATTTTAATAGATTGTAATATAAATATTTAATCAATAGTATAAATATTTCAACATTGATCAGATTACAAAGTACTACAAATCTACCTGCCATCCTCTGGTAAAAGAAAACATACTTGCAAAAAATGAAAATATGGGATTCATAATCTAATTTTAACCTGGAAATAAACAAAGTTTTGTGATTTCAAATAAATATGTAAAATAACATAAGTAATAAATACATTTCAGATTGTGCACTAGTTAGGTCACTTTTCTTTTATAAAGATAATTTGAGTAAGTTTTATCACTTGAACTTGCTTGTGATTGAAGAAATTTTTCTAACTGTCCCTGGTCTCCACTACAATAACATGCAAAAACTGCGTTCTCTATAGATCGATGAACACACACTCACAGAGCAGTGGAACCAGCAGAGTAAAGACCCGTTTCCCATCTACACATTGATCGACAAGCAATTCAAACAGAAAAAGGAAGGAGGTCTGTGTGTTTGTTTGTTTGAAAGAGACAGACAGTTAATTTGCTCATGCCGGCTGTTATATGGACGTGTTTCTGTCTGCAGACCCCTGGTTCGAGATCACTCCACATGAAGCAGGTTTTTCCCTCACTGGAGCATTTGTGGGAGTCTCCAGCTTTGGCAGTCAGTTTGAAAAAGGCTCTATGATCAAGAAGCAGCCTGAAATTGACATGCTGTACCTGCAAGGTAACAAACGAATAGATCGATAGTTTCTGTGATGTATTGATCCTTTGATCGGGTCTGTAATAGTTATTCATTTCCATGTCAAAACTGAAATGTAAACAGTAACATTATGACTAGAAATATCAAAAAATCATTTGGACCTCAATTTCAACAACACATTGAGTATTTGAAGAGGAATTTATCATGTCCAATATATTATCAGGGGGCCCAAGCCACTGCCCCTTTGCCCTCATTCAGCCCTTGGTCAGACCTTTCCTTTCTACGGGCTGGAGTGCCCTTACAAGTGTCCAGTCACGTTGTTGTTGCAACGGATGCCTCCAGAACAGCCTGGGGTGCTGTGTGCAATGGACATGCAGCTTCAGGCTCCTGGATGGGACCTCGACTGTAGTGGCATACAAATTGCCTGTTGCTGGCAGTGGTGCTCGCCCTGCGCCGGTTTCAACCATTGCTTCAGGGCAAGCATGTGTTGGTCCGTACGGACAACTCCGCGACGGTTGTGTACATGAAACGCCAAGGCAGGGTACACTCAGGGGCGCAACTAACCAGTGTCAGAGGGGTATGCAGCAACAATTTTGGCGCTTTTACTTTTTTAGTAACAGTGTCTGTCTACATTACACTACTACATAATAATAGTTATAATATTAATCCCATGATAGGGCTAATAGCCATATATTGTAAAACAAATGCACTGAAAAATAAAGGAAACTTTCGTAATTAGTTTTGTACTAATTTCTATACTTCACATTAAAGATGGGATTGGGCCAGCCCAGTGTCAATCAAGAAAAGAACCAATCGTGTTGGTAATATACAAACGCTGATCTACGTGTTTAATGAAAAACTTTTTTTTTTGACCAATGCATTACAACGGCACTAACCCAGCGCCGCCAATTAAGCAAAACAAAACAAAACGAATGGCATCAATTGACATGCCATCTCCTTTTCCCTCTTTCTTTTTCTATTTTTAATCCCGACAGGTTTTTTTGCTTTATCCATCTTTTTCGACTTGTACCTGCTTTCTCAGTGCTCACGGCGCCCCCTCCTGCTCGCGATATTATCTCCCCCTCTCTATGTCAAAATTATATGATGGAATCTTATGAACATCCTATTCTAGCCTGTTAGTCCTCTAAAAAGTTATATACTGTAACATTGAGGAAATGCAGAAATTATTTAGAAACGCACAACAGCAGTTACATATAGATTTTAAAAATTTTTCTTTATCATCGCTTTGGCGCCCCTCTGGTGCTGCGCCCTATGCGCCGCATATAGCGCATACCCACTTTTTGCGCCACTGGGTACACTCACGTCACATTTCACAACTCGCTCGCCATCTCCTTCTCTGGAGTCAGCAGCAACTCAGGCCATTCACATTCCAGGCGAGCTCAATTTTGCGGCCGACGAGCCCTCACGACAGATCATGCTTCCGGAAGAATGGAGAATCCATCACCAGGTGGTCCAGGGGATCTGGAGTCGATTCGGGGCTGCACAGGTAGACCTTTTTGCCTTCCAAGAGTCCTCCTACTGCCTGCTTTTTAATTCCCTGACCGAGGCATGGAGACATGGAGGACTTGAGTGACCGGCGGTGGTAGACACTATCACTTAAGCCAGAGCTCCCTCTACTAGGTGAGCTTATGCTTTGAATTGGAGTCTGTTTACTGAGTGGTGTTTTTCCCGTCGGGATGAACCCCAGAAATGCCAGATCAGCTCTGTGCTTTTCTTCTTGCAAGAGAGGTGGGAGCGGAGGCTGGCCCCCTCCACCTTGAAAGCGTATGTTTCCACCATCGCAGCACATCAGGATGCAGTTGATGGTAGGTCGCTGGTCATTAGGTTAAATCCTCCCAAACCGTGCCTCGTCTCCTCCTGGGACCTCTCTGTGGTCTTTTCTAGTTGGCAGAGAGCTCAATTTGAGCCTCTGGAGTAAGTAGAGCTTAAGATCCTGTCTCTAAAGACAGTGCTCCTGACCGCACTCACTTCCATCAAGATGGTACCTGAGGAGGACCTGCAGGCATTTTTGGTGAGCGAATTGTATACTATGAGTTTGGGCCAGTCTTATCTCACAAGATCCTAAGACCCTGGCCTGGATATGTGCCCAAAGTTTCCAAAACTCCTTTTAGGGAGCAGGTGGTGAACTTGCAAGCACTGCCCCCAGAAGAGTTTTGGGTGAGTTACTACAATTTGACAGTTTCGAAAAATGTGCCAAAGCAATTGAGAAAAACTGTAAGTAATATTAATTACTATTAAAGGGCTGTTATAATGCCCTTTTCACAAGATGTAGAATAAGTCTCTGATGTCCCCAGAGTGTGTATTTGAAGTTTTAGCTCAAAATACCCCACAGATATTTTTATATAGCATGTTAAAATTGTCGCTTTTTGAGGGTGAGTAAAAACGCACCGTTTTGTGTCTGTCCCTTTAAATGCAAATGAGCTGCTGCTCACGGCACAGGGGGCGGAGCTTCAACAACTTGTGTCCTGAAAGTTTCTAAAACTTTTAGCATTTTATGTTCAAACCGGAGTCAGACAAAAATGGAGAGACTCAAGAAGAAGTGACAACATGTAGACCACATTTCTAAATGGTTAGTTGATGAATTTATGTAGATTATGGCCATTATGGTTATGGGGTTTGATAGTGCCTGACAGAACACACATCCACTGTGAATGTAATGTCTGAGGATGGACAGAAAGACGACTCATAGTTAATACTTGTGATAGCAATCCGTCAAAATGTTCATCTTTGTTGCTGCTTCTTCTTGGGTGAGCGTGATTTTAACTCGAATAATATCCCGTAGTCTAGTAACTTTTCAGTTAAATAACAAAAAATGTTAAAAAATTTACTGGAAAAATGTTATATGGTCAAAAACGGTATCGCTTCAATATTGCATCACACAAAACTAACAATCATTGCCGGAAATGAAATCAGCGTCAATACGAAATATTATATTACACATATAAAATGATTTACTCATAATTATTTACTGATTGCTTAATTCACACAACTATTTATTCCAAATCTATAAAGAAACATAGGCCTAACTTATGGCTCTTACAATAGAGCCTGCACTCGAGAAATGATGTGAACGGGGCTTTTAGATTAAAAACTGATATGAAAACCTTTAATGTCCATCATAAAATCAATTTACAGATCAGTAATATCCAATAACAAAAACAATTGATCATTAAACCTCAAAATTCGATTAAATGTCACAGATAAAAAGTCAAGCAGAATAACTCAATAAATGTGTTGAAATGTGATGTCTTACTCCACCTTACCCTATATATCTGAAAACTGTATGTTGAACTAATATATATATATATATAAAGATGTTCCTGTTTGTTGATATTGTGTGTTTTCTGCAGCTCTGTGTGGCAGCGCTTTAGCTGATGGAGACGAGATTCTGAAATTCATCTGGCAAAAGATAAAAGGTACAGTTGCATTTGTTCTCAAGATTCACTTCTGCCTAAAAATGCCAGTCAATTCATCAAGGGCATATCATTTACTGTATTAGGAACACTAGGGACATGTACCTACCAATATCCAGCGACTACTGAATTGTCCCTAACAATAATTTTGATCAAACAATTTAAATATATTTATATGCAACCACTGTTGTCGAAATTTTGGCCGCATCTGAAACGGGTCTTACCATTGACATTACCTGAGAAGTCAAAGTAAATAAGTTAGAAAACTGCATGCGCTCTTTTAAAGGACATGCGTGACCTTAAGGATAATGCATGAATGGAGAACATAAGGTAAATGTTTAAACAAGTTTAACCTTTACCAAACTTTAACTTTATTGTTAAACAATATACAAAGCAAACTGTTAGTCAAAATATCCTTAAAGTAAAAACAACATTGAAATATGAGAGGTTTGGGGGATGGAGGATGTGTAAGGTGCAATTCATTGTCATATGAACTCTTTTTGTTTTTCAGATTTATTTGAAAAGAAAAAAAATATACTTGAGGAAATGGGGAAAGGTAAATCATTTATTATTGATTTTAGTTTATAATAAGTTACATGTAGTACAATATTTGATAAAAAAATTAAAAAAAATTAAAAAATAAACATTTTAGTGTGTTAATGTTTGTTCAATGTTTTCTTCAGAAGATCCAGACCCATCTATAGACAAGTGTTTCCAGGTGATCTTGGACCTTGTGGACATGAATCTCTGTGTTTTGGATGGCAAAGATCCTTCTGCTTATGATAAATCCATCAGAACAACACTGACTGGTAAACCTTTTATTAAATTGCAGTAGAAATCTTATTTCTCAGGATTACATTTTTACTTTTTTTTTTTTTTTTTTTTGAAGAGACACAAACAAACAAACAAACAAAAAATCTATTGAACATTTCCCCAAAAAATATTTTATATTGATGCCAAATAAAATGAGTCTGTGCCTGTTCAGACGTACTGTTCAGTGGTTATACTGTCAGGTCACGTCTAATATCCACAGTGTATGTTTTCTTTAGTTTTTGTCCTCTTGTTTTGTCGGCTGAATGATTGACACAAAGTGCACAACAATACAATTCATTGACTGGACAGTATGTCCCTCACAGCCTTGCGTTCAAGTCAAATTAAATATGCCATCTACTGTCCATAGTTAACACATTATATGTGGTAAGTTGTCACAACAGGAACCTGCTATTTATTGACCGTGATTTAAGAATACCTTTTATTTTTTTAAATATTAAATACTATTTCAATTCAAATATAGCTCTATCTCACATCGTATCGGTGTTTAAAATGTATTTTCCAGCTAAATTTAAATAAACAATTAATGCAACAACGAAAATGGATATGGCAACATGTAAACATATCAAACCTCTGACTGAGGTTAATTTACTTTAATTTTTAATAAATGAAAAATTCGGGTTGATTCGAACCCATGCAGACAGTTGATCAGAACTGTGTAAAGACATCAAGTTGAGGAAATTCACTCTCCAGACTCCAGAATCTCTTTCAAGGAGTATACTGATGATAGTTCAAATGCAGATAAGTTTGATTTTTATATGCACGCACACTATATTACATCAGGAAGGTCAGGGCTCTGCCAACAAACATGAGATGAAGCTGATTAATCCAGAAAACAGTTCACTTTCACTGCATCTGCTCAGCACCCCTGTGCTACTTCCTAAAGGCACAGGATCTGTGGTGACATTGAATAATTTGATTGATCAAACAGAAATCCACTGTTTTGGCCAAAAAAATTATAACTCAGTTATGTTCTTCTCTTTTTACAGACCTCGCTGGAGGCATAACTCAGCTGATTTTTCCAGAGGGGAAACTGGATCTCGCTGATAAAGAAGCTGCAAAACTGTATATGGAGAGTTACAGCACGGATGTATGCAACAATTTGAGTGTTCGGTTCAGTTTCTGGCCGTTCGGTAGGTTGAACTGATATATACAATGTACTTCACTTTTGATTTTCAAGCCAAATTAATGCATAAAGAACAAAGCATTTTCATATTTTAAATATGGCCATAACTGAGCTTCCAGTTTGAACCAGTGTAATTTAATACCTAATGCCCAAACTTTCTTATACTAGGACCCTAGAGATGCATCATTTATCTTGAGAACCGCTTTACACATTTTAGTGTGTTAAACTCTCTTTTAGTTAATATTTTTATTTTCCTTGTCATATTATTGAGAATGGTACCCTACCCATGTGAACTGCAAGCCAAGTACTGACAATAAACCAGATTAAAATGATAACTTATCCTATTTATTTATTTAATACAAAATAATCACTGTCAGGACAGACCATAACAAAGTAACACATTACATATATATGGTAACACTTTATTTTACAGTGTCCTTGTTATAAATGTAACATGTAGTTACCATGGTAATAACAGTAAATTATGCATAATTACATGCATGTAATATAACCATTTGCATACTAACCCATGCATGCAACTAACCATCAACCAAATCCTAATCCTACCCTAACCATATAGTATGTACATGCTGTTGATTATTATTACTCAGTACTTAAATATATAATTACACTAGGGCTGCACGATTTGGGGAAAATATCATATTGCGATAATTGAGGTCAATATTGCGATTGCGATTGCGATATGCAATATAATAAACAAATGGTTTCATGAGTCAACTTGCTCAAGGAAAATAAATGCACACACAGATTAGTGATAATCTGCCTAAAGAAAAAAGTTATTTAGTCAAGAGCAGTGAGTGTTTTTCTCTGTTCCCTTTGTTCTTTGATTAACTTTAGCGACAGATATAATTAGTGGCTACTGTGTACTGTCCCTTTAAGACCAGCCGCTGCTGACAGAGACGCGGATCTCACACGCGCCTCATTCTCTCACGAGTCACAACTCTTCACGTTCATCATAAGACTACTCTTATGTTATTAAGATACTCGACAAAAAGACATTTTGGCATAATTGTGCGTGTTATTGTTCGTTCAAGCTCGAAAGAGAACTGTATTCTGGCATGCTATTTTGTGCGCACGCACGATATTAGCGCGAGTCTTTCTGTGTGTCACAGTCAGGACATTCACAGGCAGCACGTTCATTTTGGCATGTGTGTTGTTCGTTCTACCGCGAAAGAGAACTTGATACTGGCGCACGTCTATCTGTGGGTCGTGTGTGTGTGTGTGTGTGTGTGTGTCAGGAGGACGACATTCACTGACAGCGCGTTCTTTTTTGTCTTATCGCGCATGAATGGTTTAAAAGCATTTGCATGAATAAGAGTGGGATCATGTAACACTAGCCAAAGGATGCCAAAAATTAACAGATGCTGCGTTAATTGCGTTAACAGCGCTAATTTGTTTATTTAATATAAAATCGCCGCATTTTGAGTCATATAATCGCGTAGGCTTGACATCGCGATTGCGATACGATTAATCGTGCAGCACTAAATTACACTGTAACAATGACACCTTAAAATAAAGTATAACCATATATATTAGCTATATACATTATAGATAATATATTATCGCTGCCATTTTAATCACTGAAGCTGCCAATTACAACGTGAGGTACACAACGTTGCACTGGAAAACTCCTGTTATTATCAACGAAGCTGTCTACTCTCTGCAATGAAGCTCTTATTGACATTGTGTAATGAAAGGATTCATGAGTGTGCAGAACTCGCTCTGAACAAACACTCCACAACACTCCCCCGTTTTAGACGGTGAGTGGATTCTGACTAACTTAAACACTTCTGATTGGCTGTTGTGTTCACACACTCAACATATATGCCAAAGATCAATGCTGCAAAAATAGTTTGTAAATATAAACCTTTAAAGCTACACTGTGTAATTTTTTTAGTTGATTCTTAGCAAAAAACACTTAGTTCTTTAAAAAATATATGTGCTCATTAATGTATATTTACTTCTTTCAAGTAATAAAGTATCCTCGTAAGTTTATAATCTGCAATTGAAAGTACATACGGGTGAGGGGTTCGAATGCCGGTTGCCATGTTGCCCCTCCATCTTGAAACTACATTAGCCAAAGAGGGACATACCTGTAAATTCAAGCTTCGCCTTTCGCGCTTTACACTCAGTGACGAATGCGAGGGGGAGATTACTCGCGACTGCCGGCAGATTTGAAAGATTGCTGATGGAGGATCACGCCTATTTTCGAGGACATGTAGCAGAGTCGCCAAGGAAGCAAAAGAGAGAATTAAAACATCAACGCAACAGGCAAATCAGCAAGACCAAAGTCAATACTGGAGTAACTTTTCCCAGATGGAAAGAGGTCGAGGAGCAACGATTTTAAAACGGACGCCGAGGTTGCCTGCTTTCCTCTCGAGAGGTAATCCAGCCTATTTGTGTAAATTTGAAGTTTTATAGTTGCTTGTCTAACCATAGCATGGTTGTGCATGACGCCAGAACGACCTCTAGTATAACTTGCATTACTTTTCCTCACGTCAATGGTGAAAAAGTATTGTTTACCTTGTAACATAAATCTGTGCTGCGACGGATCACAGGTGATAGTTTTAAAGGCGCAATTGGACGAAGTCTAACTGGAAGCCATGTTAATCTTGAAATAATACGGCCACCGTAGGAGTTAAAACGCCCTCGAAATTGAAAGGAACAGAAACTAATATTCACTGGGTAGTCATATACAATTTCACCGCTAGATGGGGGAAAATATCACACAGTGTAGCTTTAACACTCTTAACAGAACACTTACACAAAGCATATTTTCTTTCTTGGTGCTTTGCTATGTTTATCAGTAAAGGACTCATCAGACTGATTCAAACCACGAGTCTGAATAATACAATAAAAGGACCAGCTGATGGTTAATTTGAGTCTTTTGTTCATGAATCGGACTATAGGCCTACAGTTCACGCTCTGCATTTGTGTTGTGTTTGCAGTCTATGAGGAGTTGGATTTATAGACAAACCTTTTGAATTTCCAATTTTTAAAAAAAAATGTTTGTAGTTCTTTAGAAAACCAGCTATGGCTATGTACTAGTTCTTTAAAGCTAAAACAAATACAAAACACTGATTCGAAGAACCTATAATGAAACATCAGGAACTTTTTTTAATCTCCAAAGAGCCTTATAGTCAAGTCAAGAACCCTATACGTGCAAAGACTGTCCTAAGAACCCTTTAGGTAACCAACAAACCACTGAAGAAACTTTCAGTGTATGAGTGTATTTGTCAATATGAGTGTATTTGTCGTATTTGTCAATATGAGTGTATTTGTTGGACAGATTTTTTCTACAGCTTTTGTAGATGCATCTTTCAGTGGATTTGGGGCAGGAAATATTACTTTCTCAACAACATGACAGGTGAGAAGAGACTTGCTGATTACTGGCAATTCAATGTGAATGATAAAAAACGAATGTCTCACTTTGATCTCTCCCTAAAATACTGTCAGCTAAAGCAGTGCCCGCCACTCTACTGGAAAGTGAAATGAGAGACTATATAGACGCTGGACTGTTGCTCAACTCACCCTATTTCTCAGTGCTGAGAAAAGAGAGAAACATTAACCTCATAATTTCCCTGGATTTCAGTGATGGTGATCCTTTCACGGTATTATATATAATTCTCTCCAATATAATAATGCACACTTACTGTCATATAACCTCATTTAAAGGATTAGTTCCCCTAGAAATGTAAATTCAATCATCAATCACTCACACTCATGTTGTTCCAAACACCTATGACTGACTTTCTTCACAAAATTAGTTTTTTTTTTTGAAGAAGAAGAAGAATCTTGCTGCTTTTTTCTTCATGACACAGTGACCACCAGAGGTCACGCTAAACTTAAATGTACAGAATAAAAATAATTTAAAAAACACTGACAGATACTGAAATGCTGTGTATCATTTTAATAATAAAAGACAACAACATTTCAGCATGTTTTAATTTAACCATCTTTACATGGTATATACAAAGAAAATCTAATGGAGAGCTATCTGTTAGCATTACCATTCATCTGAGTGTCAGTTTCTCGGCTGACACATGAACCCCTGGAAGTACTTCCACTTTTAATAAAGTGATGCTGCAATGCTTTTCCTCTGCAGACAGTGAAGGAAGCTGCCAAGATGTGCAGGGAACGAAACATCCCTTTCCCTGAGGTCATCATTCCCAATGGACACTCAGAGAAACCGAAGGACTTCTATGTGTTCAAAGGCCAAAACGCTCCAACCGTGATTCACATCCCTCTCTTTAATGTGGTCAACTGTGGAGGCAAGTTAAAATCTTACAATGTCCTGAATAAAATAGAAATATCAACTGTGTTCTGATTTAAGTGTGTCACTGTTTCTTCAGATGAAATTGAGGCCTGGAGGAACAAATATTGCACGTTTCAAGGTGCTTACAGCGCTGAGATGATCACTGATCTTATGGAGGTCACTGGAAAAAACATCACAAACAATAAAGCAAAAGTGGTGGAAGAGATTCGTGCGATCATTGGGCTTCCGGAGTTCCATGATCCAGGATCCAGCCGATAACATGACTAAATTTAACACTGTGACTAAACACGATTAATGACAATCAAAATACATACTAAAATGATCTGCATATAGTTAATTTAACAAGAAATAGTGTTTAATTTAATTTTCTATCTTTAATAATCACTTAACATTATTATTACACAGCATTTTTACCTTTTCTGCAAACTGTGATTTGTGTGCTATTATTATCAGAGGTTGGTAAAGTTTGTAATTCATTTCTCTTTATATTAAAAATGTTTCTACATGATTGACCTTCATTAAAAATAGCTGACCATCATTGATCAAATCAGCAATAACAAACTGGATTACAAGTATAACTGCAGATTTAAAAAGTTGTATTACTTTTACAAATATTGTGTTCTTGTCCATTATTGTTTCTGTTCCAATGAAGTTGAAATATTAAGGTTCTGTTGACAAAATAAACATAATATGATCACTTTACAATATTATTTTCATTTTCGTGACAATATTTTAGTGTAAACAATACAATCTGTGGCAGTTTGGAGGCTTCATAATAAAAATATTACACCAACATTGAAAGGATTTTTAATTCGTGTCTAAAATGTCTCCTAGCACAGTGGTTCCCAACCTTTTTTTGTCTGAGACCCCCTTTTTCTCAAGAAAATATTTTAGGGCCCCCCTTCACATTTAATGATATTTTCGCTCTTGTAAGTTTGCAGCAAGGATGACAAAATATGTTGTTTTCAAACAAATGGTATGTTTACTATAAACAGATATGTTTATGCACAAATAATAGCCTATAATATTGAAAATACAATAACAAAAACATTAATTTTTGTAATTTTGTAATTTTTGCCCTTTGTAATTTAAAAATGTAAGCCTAGGAGTAGCCTATAAATTTGCCCTATTTTAAATGCAATAACAAAAATATCAGTATTCACACTTGTGTGTAGGTAAAAAAAAGAATGAATATAGGCTATTATTACTAAATGACTTCTGTCTGGGGCCTCAATACTTGCATGTTATTTGTGAGGCTTTATCAATGTGAGGCTTTATTTTTGAGGCTTTTGGCGCTATAGCGAGCGATAATAAACATGCGTTTATTAACAGAATAATCCGTCTTTCGGAAGAACATTGTAGCCGGAACTACTTCTCTCTGTGTGCGTCTATGACGAGTCACGCAGGTACTGGGCTACTCCGCAGCGGCAGCGATCCGAACCAGGGTAAAATAGTCCCAATGTAATCACTTATTATAGGTGTACCATAGTGATTCAGAAGACAAAAACACGGTTTGGAAAATGGATTCATGATGAACTCGCTCATTATATAAATTTTGAACAGAAAAAAGTTTTCAAAATATGACGCGACCCCCCACAGAGCTCGCTGAGGCCCCCTTGTGGGCCGCGACCCCCCTGTTGGGAACCGATGTCCTAGCAGACACCTTGATCCTTTACTGCTTCCTGTAATTTCTAAACTCAATATTACTAAACTCTGTTTGGGTAATGTTAGACATTTCTAAGTGACCGCCTAAATGTCCAAAATCCTATAAATGTAAGTACAAGTGATAAAAGGTTATTAAGTTATACACAATAGCTGATGTGTTTTATGACTGGAGCTCTGGATTAACCAATCAGCATCCAGGACCACACCTCTCAGTTTTGTAATAATGAGCATTTGTGCTGTTTGCTATATGATATAAAATGACCAGGACGAAACATATTTTAAGTCATAATCTTATTGATGGCAAATGTGGCACAAATTAATCTGGAGGAACAACCTTGTTTTGCTACACATTAATATTTGACCTATTTAGATTCTGAACTCATCACCATTGTGTAGATTGATGAGTAACTCAACACACCACATTGTCTCCAAGGTGGGAGAAAAAAACTTATTTTGAAATCATGTTTTAGTAATAATGTGTATTAGCATACATGGTTGAACCTTACAACACTGTTGCTATAGTTACTGTAAAAAACTGCTAACAGTAAGCTGTGGCTGTTTACAGTAATTTACTGTAATTTGTGGTTGGAGTTACGGTAAAACAAATAGTAAACTATTCGACAATATCAAGCTGTAATTATCATGTACAGTAAAAACTGACTGTATTTACCATATTACTGCTATTAAATAAAAAATATATATATTTAAAAAGGTCCTTCATTCGAATTCATTCATATTCATATAATATTCCCATGTATAAAATAGTCATAGTTACAATAATTAATAAAAAAACACATTGTTAGTCCTACACGATCCAGTCGTAAGTGGACGACGCTAAATACAGGTGTAAACAGGGTCTAAAACATTTTGAGCTTGTCCACTTTTGACCTCTTCCAGAGGTAGTCGAAAACACATTCGACCAGATTGCTTTCGTAGGGTAAACGGTCATGTGTTCAATGTGTTCGAACAGCCACAAAAGATGCCTACTCTCCTCCTACTTGCTACAGATCTGCCAGGCTCTCACACCAGCCAATCACAGCGCACTCCTTCTCCTGAATTCTGATCACACACACCTGCACCTCATCATCACCCTCATCACTTCCACTATATATGCACACACTTCACCCCAGCTCATTGTCCGGTCTCGTTTTATATGAAGTGGACACTTACCTTACTTCCTCCAGCGATCTCTAAGATATCTTAAGCGAACCTTCTCCAGTGTCTCGTCTCCATTCTCTCGAGTGTTCATCATTCCTCCATCTCTCCGTTCCCACCTGTGTGCATCAGCTCCGTCATCCATCTCTTCATCTCCCAGTCATTGAACAAGTAAGAAGGAACATTCCATTCACCGCCAGAATCCCGCTCTCCAGATTATCATTGAACTTCTCACTGCTTACTGCTTATCTGCTCATTAAGCAATAAAACAATTGCACTTGTCAATAAAACATCCTGTTAACTTCTGTAAGGGTGGAATTCCTGCAGTGGTTCAAGCTGCAAGAACTGCCGAGTGACTAAAGAAACGTTATTAGCAAGATGGTAGAAAACTGCAAAACTGGAAATAAGCGCAGTTACAATAGCTTAATATTTGTGGGAGAGCGTTGCTATAGAGAGTGATGATATTGTATTGCAATATGTAGCATTTCAAAGTCAATACCAAATCAAAACTAGTTAGCACATTAGTTGTAATTGAAAAGGTTCAATGACAAAATATGGTTATGGTTACACTTAAAATAGTTACAAAATAGATGTATGAGATGATGATAACTTATATTATTAATTGTACCCAGCATATATGAAAAATGTTACCAGAAAGAGAGAGAGAGAGAGAGAGAGACAAAGAAGAGAGGAGGCAAAAGGAGAGAGCCCCAAGAATAAGAAGAGAAGGGACCTGGAGAAGAAGAGAGCCAGAGCATCAAAGAGACAGAGCAACAGTTTCAATCTTGTTTTATCCTTTCCTTGACCATGTGACTAAAACCCAACTGTGAGACATTCAAACTGACCAATCAGATGATTACACTCCCCCTACTGTACTAAAGTTGTGACAATTCATCAACCCCCAAAGTACAAACATTTTGCTAGATCACTATCAGCCCTTCTGTGCCTTTAGGAACTCCAAATGGTCATTGTGGTAGAAAGAGGGGGTAGAAAAACAGTCAAGCTTGGATTACTTTCAATTCTACACTTCCACCTTCCTCTCCTGAGTCTGCTTCCATAACACTACTGACTTAATGAGTAAACATTATGAAGCTCGTTAACCAGACGGGATTTAAACTTTGTTGGCTGAAGACCCAAGTTTAGTTTGAATATGAAACCAAACCATTCCTGATTTCGAACACACACACTCACAGCGTTCGGCTGGTCTTGTGGCTCTCAGAGCAGAAACTACAGCTGCTGCTCTCTGTATGTTTGTCCATCGTCTCCGTTCACATTTATATGTCAGTTGCGTGAGCTTATTTCATCCATCAGATTGAAAGATCTGAAAAAGTCCATACATTACTCAGGGCCGGTTCTAGACATTTGGAGGCCCGCACCCCTCCACCTTTCAAATGAATAAAAAAAAACATGTGAAACATAGGCCTATATGAAATTCTTTCATATTCTTGTTTAAGGTTTATTTATGTACCGTGTTTTGCAACACGCATTGTTTCAAAGTGATTGGCACTTTCATACACTATGAAAAATGTTAAATGTGCACATTTAAAGTGAGCATTAAATACAATCGCTCTTCTTTTCAATAATTTCTATTGTATCAGTTTCAGATTAGTATCAAGTCATGCATGTCAAATGACTACAATTTCACCATATTTGGTTGATTAGCGCATTAACCACCAGAAAATATTTATTTACACCTTTTATTGCATGTGCAGCTAAAGTGTCAGAGGAGAGCGTTATGAACACCTGACATGTGAATAAAGATCATTAATGTCTATATCAAATATCCCAAGCACATAAAAGAAGGCTTCAAAGACTTTTAAAATATTTTGCTAACACAAACTAAATACAAAACTATTAAAAATATTGAAAATGCAATAACAATTAACTAACTAATTGCAACATAATTCCAGATACATTTGCTCGTTACATTTTGAGACTATTTGTCTATTTAGGTGCATCGATTGCCTCATTATTGTAGATTCAGTGATTTCAGGATCACATGTATGTTGATGATGTGATGATGCTAATCTAGTGGCTTTACCTTTAAAGTGTTAAAAGCTACCAGAATGACTAGAAAAAAACATTTCAGTTCACATTTTACACATGTAATGCATGAAAATGCAAACTTATTTTTACAGATGTGACAATGTTACCATCAAACAAGTGGCTTCAGTATAAATGATTTAAAGAATGTATAATATTCAACAATATTATTTATTTGATTGCAGCTACACTTGGATGGGAACTGACCTGAGCTGGATGATGACATCACTGTTTTTCTGCAGAACTACTTTATAGATTAAATGAACTAATTTAATAATTGATGATTAACTGAGTTCAGCTGAACAATGACACTTTTTTTCTTTTAGAGCTGCTGTACAGCCGAAATGAACTCTGTTGATTCATCGAATAATTTTTCCTGTTATCATTATAAAGCTGATTTGATCTGTATTGTATAAAGCCCTATACAAATAAAGGTGAGTTGACTTCAATGTACCTTCTGTTCTACTGCCAATTAGCTAAATGTATATCAAAGGTGAAGTGCCATGCAGTAAGTACAAGGTGAATTACAAATTATAAGGATGTAATGTCAAACTTTTCCTAGTCTGTTTTTTTTTTACTTTTCTTTTTTTTTAAATGTATGGGAACCATCTCCACCCCTAATGATGTAGTTTAGTTTCAGAGCCCTATAAAAGGGCATCTTCTGCCTTGTCAGAGAGAAAACGGCTGCTGTGATGCTGATGAAGTCTCAGGATTCACAAAACTATACAGGAATAGTGAGTATATCATTTAAAGCTTTATGTTGCTAATGTCTTTTCAGCAATTAAAAGGCTTAATGTCATTATAATTGGAACTTGACAGCAGTAGCTTGAATTAATCCATGCAGCCTTTTTCAGAAATTAGATCTAATACCAATTAAATAACATAATGATCTGCACACTAACAAATGTGCACAAATTCACAACCAGTATGAGGGTGAAATATCAGGATTTCACATTCCATAAATCAACATCTGTACAATGTTACTTAAATATTCTATAAATAACTGTATCTGAAACATATACTGCTGCAAGCCAATAATCAGAACATAAACCAGTCGAAGAAAAAAAAAAAGAAAGTTGTATTATGGCCATTTAATATTATTATTATTATTATTTAAAAGTCACCTTAATTATTGTTAAAATAAACTTTTCAAATCATGTTTATATTTGAATAACAGTAATTAAATGATTTAATTGTTTAGCAGCTTTTTAAGCTGAAACATTTATATTAAGCTTATCGTCTCCTTTATTTACTTTTGGCCATTAGTCTAGGTTTGTATTCACTTGTACTTGTATAATGTTGACCTTTTACAAATTTCATTTTTTTTCCTCAGAATTATTATTTATTTATTTTGCCAGAAGTTACTGATTTGCTATTTTGATAAACTGATTAATTCTTCTGTTTTATAGATGAGTGCATCCGGTATGGAAGGCATTTTCTGCCAAATTTAAATAAATAAATTAAATGATTAAAATTTAAATTAAAACCAGATTAACGATTTCATTACAGAAAACTGTATGCAAAAAATTTGACAAAATTGAGAATGAAATTAAATGATTTCATTTTCACAGCATTATCCCTGTCAAATTGAAAAATAAAATGCAATTGGTGATTTCACATTTCATTTTCACTACAGTATCGAGGCAAGACTGCCAATATTAAAATGAAAAGCCAAACGTGAAAAAGAAACTACAAATACAGTTTTTACAATGCTCTTTAGTAACGCTCACGCAATAATAGTGACACAATTCAAATACAAATGTAAATTTTCGTTTTCATTTTAATTCCTCTTTTATTTCACAGTTTTCATTTTCGTTTTCATTTTCAAAGACAACCTGCATGCAAATTCTATGTTAATGAGTGGGTGTGGCTTATTCTAGTAACGGCGCTGAGACACGCTTTCTGTAAAGCGAAGTCGTCGACGTCCCGTGTGCATGATTTGAATGTGTGAAACGAAATTATTTAAATGTGATTATATTGTAATCGAGACGACGAGATATGGCGAAATCTGTTAGTGAGCTTTTGCGGGAAGCTGCCGCAGCATTAGAACATGGAAACAACCAGCCTGACCATGTTAGTTATGATGTTAGACTCAGACCATAATCGACGATGAGGTTCATTCAGAATCAGAATCAGAATCAGAAAGAGCTTTATTGCCAAGTGTGCTTGCACCCACAAGGAATTTTTCTTGGTACTGAAGCTTCCAGTGCACATATACAAATACAAATACAACAAGAAACATAGTAATACAAATTCTAAGAATAAAATATATAAAAAAATAAAATAAAATAAAATAGTATAAAAAGTAAAAAAAAGGGGTCACAGTTGGGTTTAGTCTGAATAAACATTTACAGATTATGAACATATTTACAGTATTTTGAGAAGTATGAATAATATAAATATAAATATCACCTGAGTTAGAGAATATTACACTAGACAGTGGGAGTCTAGTGCATGTTACAGATTATGAACATATTTACAGTATTTTGAGTAGTATGAATAATATAAATATAAATATCACCTGAGTTAAGAGAATATTGCACTAGACAGTGGGAGTATTGCACTTGCAGGCATATGCCTTGGGGGGCATGTTAAGTGTTCAGAAGGGAAATGGCCTGTGGAAAGAAACTGTTCCTGTGCCTGGATGTTCTTGTGGCCAGTGATCTGTGTCGCCGTCCTGACGGTAACAGTTCAAACAGGGGGTGTCCAGGGTGAGTGGAGTCTGTGATGATTTTACCTGCTCTCTTCCTCACTCTGGAAGAGTACAGGTCCTGGAGGGTTGGCAGGGGGGCACCAATAATCCTCTCTGCTGTCCGGACTGTCCGTTGTAGTCTCCTGATGTCCGATTTGGTAGCTGAACCAAACCAGACAGTGATGGAAGTGCTTAAAACAGACTCAATGACGGCTGAGTAGAACTGGATCAGCAGCTCCTGTGGCAGATTGAACTTCTTCAGCTGGCGAAGGAAGTACAGTCTCTGCTGGGCCTTTTTCACAATGGAGTCAATGTGATTTGCCCACTTCAGGTCCTGAGAGATGGTAGAGCCCAGGAACCTGAATGACTCCACTGCTTCCACAGTGCTGTTCATGATGGTGAGAGGGGGAAGTGCTGGGGATTTTCTCCTGAAATCCACAATCATCTCCACTGTTTTGAGCGTGTTCAGCTCAAGGTTGTTATAGCTGCACCAGACAGCCAGCTGTTCAACCCCCAGTCTGTAAGCAGACTCGTCACCATTTTGGATGAGACCGATGACGGTGGTGTCGTCTGCAAATTTCAGGAGCTTGACAGAGGGGTCTTTAGAAGTGCAGTCATTAGTGTACAGGGAGAAGAGCAGTGGGGAGAGAACGCACCCTTGGGGGGCGCCAGTGCTGATGGTGAGGGTCCTGGATGTGAGCTTCCCCAGTCTCACTCGCTGCTGCCGGTCTGTCAGGAAGCTGGAGATCCACTGACAGATTGAGGATGGCATGGAGAGCTGAGTCAGTTTGGCTGTGAGAAGATCAGGGATGATGGTATTGAAGGCCGAACTGAAGTCCACAAATAAGATCCGTGCATAAGTCCCAGGTCTGTCAAGATGTTGCAGGATATAGTGCAGTCCCATGTTGACTGCATCATCCACAGACCTGTTTGCTCTGTAAGCAAACTGAAAGGGATCCAGAAGGGGTCCAGTGATGTCCTTCAGATAGGCCAACACCAGTCTTTCAAACGACTTCATGACCACAGACGTGAGAGCGACAGGTCTGTAGTCATTAAGTCCAGTGATTTTAGGTTTTTTGGGAACCGGAATGATAGTGGAGCGTTTGAAGCAGCAGGGAACTTCACACTGCTCCAATGATCTGTTGAAGATCTGCGTGAAGACTGGGGCCAGTTGGTCAGCGCAGGCTTTTAGACAAGCAGATGAGATGCCGTCTGGGCCTGAAGCTTTCCTAGTCTTCTGTTTTTTGAAGACTCGGCTCACGTCCTCCACACAGACCTTAAGCTCAGGTTGGATGGCAGAAGGGGGGAGGAGAGGGGTTGCAGGAGGTGATGGTGGATGTGTGAAGTGCACATCAGAGCGGGTGTGAGGTGTGAGTCTGGGCTTCTCAAACCTGCAATAGAATGCATTGAGAGTGTCAGCCAGTTGTTGATTCTCCACAGATCGGGGGGATGGTGATTTGTAGTTGGTGATGTTCCTCAGGCCTCTCCAGACTGATGCCGGGTCGTTGGCTGAAAACTGGTTTTTCAGCTTTTCAGAGTAGCTTCTTTTAGCAACTCTGATCTCCTTTGTCAGTCTGTTTCTGGCCTGGTTATACAAGATTTTATCCCCACTTCTGTAAGCATCCTCTTTGGCATGACGAAGCTGTTTGAGTTTCCCAGTAAACCATGGTTTATCATTAGTGAATGATAAGAATGTCCTGGTAGGAATGCATGTATCCTCACAGAAACTGATATATGATGTTACAGTATCTGTGAGCTCATCCAGATCGGTGGCTGCAGCTTCAAAAACAGTCCAATCAGTGCAATCGAAGCAGGCCTGTAGATCCTGCTCTGCTTCGTTGGTCCATCTTTTTACAGTCCTTATTACAGGTTTAGCTGATTTCAGTTTCTGCCTGTAGGTCGGTATAAGATGAACCAAACAATGATCAGAGAGCCCCAAAGCTGCCCGTGGGACGGAGTGATACGCATTCTTTATCGTGGTGTAACAGTGGTCCAATATATTACTGTCTCTGGTAGGACATGTAACATGCTGTCTGTATTTTGGCAGTTCACGGGAGAGATTTGCTTTGTTAAAATCCCCAAGAATGATTAAAAGAGAGTCTGGGTACCTTTGTTCCATTTCAGCTATATGTTCAGCCAGCTGTTGTATCGCCGCGCTCACACACGCGTCTGGAGGAATGTAAACATTCGCGAGAATGAATGAGGAAAACTCCCGCGGCGAGTAGAAAGGTTTACAGTTTATGAAATGTGCCTCTAAATTAGGAGAGCACATCTTCTTCAGTGTTGTTACATCTGAACACCAACTTTCGTTAATGTAGAAACACAATCCACCACCTCTCGTTTTCCCCGTTAGTTCCGCGATGCGATCCGCTCGGAACAGCTGAAAGCCCGGCAGATGTAGTGCGTTGTCCGGTATGGCTTCACTCAGCCAGGTTTCAGTGAAGCACAGAGCAGCGGAGTTTAAAAAATCCTTGTTAGTGCGGGTGAGGAGAAGAAGTTCGTCCATTTTGTTAGGAAGAGATCGGAGATTCGCAAGATGGATACTGGGGAGTGCAGTACGGAGGCCGCGCTCGCGGAGTTTAACCAGCGCGCCAGCGCGCTTCCCGCGTTTGCGTCTGACCGCGCGTTTGAACAACACCGCTGCCCCTCCGACGAGAATGTCCAGTAAAACGTCTGAGTAATCAAAATCTGTAAAAAAGTTGTCTGGTGTGTGTTTCCTAATGTCCAGTAGTTCGTCTTTGGTGAAACTGATAGGAAAAGAATGACTAAACGCAGAACAAACCAACAAAAACAACACAATAACTGGAGAGCTCCACACCGAGGCAGCCATCCGCGGCGCCATCTTGGATATGTTATATCATGTATTAGGCTGTTTTGGAAATTCAACTATTTGGGTGTACAGAAGTCTTAGTAACACAATTTCTACAACAATTATAGCCAGACATTAATACCCACTGGCTTTAACCGAGAACCTCGGCCAATGTTTCATATTCGCGTCGTGCCTAACAACGCCCTTCAGCCGTGACTTATTCAGATACAGCACTAGCCTAGAGTAGCCTACCTTATTGATTTTATAAAACGGTTACCACGCAATACAAATATTAATCCCGAAACATATGTATCTATGCAACTATCATGAAGTAAAATGAATCACTAAAAGCCAATTCCTTCCGCTGGAGAAAAAAAAATAGTCCCTGACCATAAAGCAACAGAAGTTACATTATTTCTCCATTAGATGGAGACAAAGACTGTCTTAATGAGTGAGTCAGTCAGTCAGTAGAGAAGACTTTTGAAATGACTCAAACTTGTGATCACGGAGAAGAAAGACGCAACTGACATGACTATAGGCACGGACAACCCCTATTAACTGTTAAAAGTACAAGATATCACACCGGACATTCAAACGGATTGTTTATTATGAATATAGCACTGACCTGAAGGAAAATGCTATATCTAGCCTACTGTAAAGGTACACTCGCTTTCTCGATCTCATCCAGAAGTTGTTACTGGAAATGAAAATCAGCATTGTGATTCTTTTTGTACACAAACTTAAAATAACCAAAAGACACGTAACAGTTAAACAGCGGACAGATACAGGCTAGTGCTGTATCTGAATAAGTCACGGCGGAAGGGCGTTGTTAGGTACGAGGCGAATATGAAACATTGGCCGAGGTTCTCGGTTAAAGCTAGCGGGTATTAATGTCTGGCTATAATTGTTGTAGAAATTGTGTTACTAAGACCTTTGTACACCCAAATAGTTGAATTTCCAAAACAGCCTAATACATGAATGAACCTCATCGTCGATTATGGTCTAGTCTGAGTCTAACATCATAACTAATATGGTCAGGCTGGTTGTTTCCATGTTCTAATGCTGCGGCAGCTTCCCGCAAAAGCTCACTGACAGATTTCGCCATATCTCGTCTTCTCGATTACAATATAATCACATTTAAATAATTTCGTTTCACACATTCAACTCATGCACACGGGACGTCGACGACTTCGCTTTACAGAAGGCGTGTCTCTAGCGCCGTTTCTAGAATAAGCCACACCCACTCATTAACATAGAATTTGCATGCAGGTTGTCTTTGAAAATGAAAACGAAAATGAAAACTGTGAAATAAAAGAGGAATTAAAATGAAAACGAAAATGTACATTTGTATTTGAATTGTGTCACTATTATTGCGTGAGCGTTACTAAAGAGCATTGTAAAAACTGTATTTGTAGTTTCTTTTTCACGTTTGGCTTTTCATTTTTTTTACAAATGTTTTTTGTTTCATTATTAATAATCTGGTTTGCATGATCTCTCTGTCAACAGTAGCGCTACACTCTTAAAAATAAAGCTTCTTTGTTGACATCGATGGAAACGTACTCGGTTACTAACGTAACCTCGGTTCTCTCTAGAAGAGGGAACGAGTACTGCGTAAGATATCTTACGCTAGGGGAAAATCCTTTTTCCGCGAGATATTGAAGCCAAAAATTATCCTTAATTTTGTAATAATGCAAAACGCGTTGCAGCAGCAATGCAGACATAGGCGAGACAGCTCGCGCGCCTATTGGCTGCTCTGCGGCAACTGCAGCAGCCTATCGAGCGAGGCCTGGCGTGACGTCAGACCCAATCAGGGCACTTCGCGCCCGCTGCGTCACGTCCCGCCGAAATGGGCGTGGTCTAGGCCTATAAATATCGCTCGCAGGCAGCTATTATCTGGTTTTTCATCATCGAAGCAACCAGAGCGTGTGCATGCACGGCAAGATACGCAGTACTCGTTCCCTCTTCTAGAGAGAACCGAGGTTACGTTAGTAACCGAGTACGTTCTCTTACGAGAGGTCTCTCGTACTGCGTAAGATATCTTACGCTAGGGGACCCAGTGTAAAACGCCGTGCGTGCTGAGATCTGACACCAAAGACCCAAGGGCGAAAGCCCGGGGTACATATAGTGCACAAACACTCAGTGAACTCACAGAGAGTCCGGGAAGAAGGAGGGGTGCAGCCTCACTTTTCCACATAAAGTAGCGTCGAAGGGACGCAAATTTCATCATACAGACAGGGCGGGGTACGGCCTGAACAGATGGGGAAAAAATGTGGGTCTTACACAGTTTGCCCAGCTTTAAACTGTCGAAAATTGAGCTGTGCTCAGTAAACGCAGCATTCTGAGCTGAACGCATCAGGTCAGATAATACTGGTAGTCTAGACCGACAGCAGCCTGGCCTGCAGGGCGGGAACCTCTAGGTTATAAAACCTTATAAATGTAGACGGGGAGGCCCAGCCTGCCGCCATACAAATATCTTGCAAGGCAATCCCACTCGACCAAGCCCACGAAGAGGCCATGCCTCTTGTGGAATGCGCTCTGACACCCAAAGGGCACTGCATGCCCTTGGAGGCGTATGCCAGCGCTATAGCATCAACTATCCATCTGGATAGGCTCTGTTTCGACGCGGCTAGTCCCTTAGAACGTCCGCTAAACGAAACAAAGAGCTGTTCCGTCTGTCTGAAAACAGACGAGCGAGACACATAAGCTCGTAATGCCCTGACTGGGCAAAGGAGGCTCGCGTCTCTTTCCTCATCAGGGACCGGTAGGGCTGACAGAGAGATAATCTGCGCCCTAAACGGTGTGTTGAGGGATTTTGGAACATAACCGTGCTTAGGTTTGAGTATAACTTTGGAGTCATTGGGCCCAAACTCCATGCACGCCGCGCTCACAGAGAGCGCGTGCAGATCCCCTATGCGCTTCACCGAAGCGAGAGCCAGCAAAAACACCGTTTTGAAAGACAGGTGTTTCAAATCGATTGACTGTAAAGGCTCAAATGGCGCACCTTTCATGGCTTCCAGAACCGTAGAAAGGTCCCATACGGGGACTGAGGGAGGTCTGGGAGGATTCAGTCTCTTAGCTCCTTTAAGGAAGCGGATGACTAAATCGTTCCTTCCTATTGACTGACCAAGCGTTGTTTCTGAGAACGCTGCTATAGCCGCCACATAAACTTTGAGCGTGGAGGGGGCCCTGCCCCCATCCAACAGCTCTTGTAGGAAGGAAAGCACCTCCGTCACATCACAATTTGTGGGTGACACACCACGGGCTGTGCACCAGCCCGAAAACACTGACCATTTCGAAGAATAGAGTCGTCTTGTAGACGGAGCTCTAGCCTGCGTGATCGTGTTTAATACTCCTTTAGGGAGTCCAACATGTACCCGTTGATGGCCCAGACATGAAGGGACCATAGATCCGGGTGAGGATGCCAGATCGAGCCGCGGGCCTGTGAGAGGAGATCTCTCCTCACTGGTACTGGCCACGGGGCAGTACTTGCTAACTGCATCACGGCTGGGAACCAAGGTTGGTTTTTCCAGAACGGTGCTACCAGCAGTACTGAGCATCCTTCTTCCCTGATCCGTTCTATCACCTGAGGCAGGAGAGAGACGGGGGGAAAAGCATAGAGCGGGCGGCGGGGCCACACATGGGCCAGCGCGCTCCTGCTCTTGGAGAAAAATTCTTGACAGTGAGCGTTTTCTTGAGACGCAAACAGGTCCACTTCCGCTCTGCCGAATTTCTTCCACAGCAGTTGGACTGTCTGTGGGTGTAGGGACCATTCGCCTGCCGGAACATTGTTCCTGGACAGTCTGTCTGGTCCTATATTCATGATCCCTGGCACGTGCGCTGCTCTGAGCGAGCGCAGGTTGCACTGAGCCCATACCAGGAGGCGTTCTGCCAGCCTGTACAGTTTCTCGGATCTGATGCCGCCCTGGCGATTTATGTAGGATACCACAGACATGTTGTCCGAGCGGACCAAGACGTGGTGACCTTTTATTTGGGGACAAAAACGCGTCAGCGCGTTGTCTACTGCCAGCATTTCGAGGCAGTTTATGTGCAGGAGCTTCTCCCGTTCTGACCACTGGCCGAAGAACGGTCTGCCCTCGAGCAGCGCTCCCCATCCCGAGGTGGACGCGTCCGTGGACACCACTTTCACCCTCGAGGAAGTCCCCAGGCTTACACCTGATTGGTACCAGTCGTTCGCTTTCCAGGGTTTCAGAGCTGTAACGCATTTCTGATTGACCCTGAGGCGAAGCAAACCGGGTGCCCACGCTTTGCGTGGGACTCGCGCTTTCAGCCAAAACTGCAGCGGGCGCATGCGGAGCAGACCCAGCTGGAGTACTGACGATGCTGAGGCCATGAGACCTAGCATCTTCTGAAATCTTTTGAGCGGGACAGACGCGCCGCAGCGAAAAGAGTTCGCTGTGCGTCGAATGTCTACCGCGCGCTGTTGTGATAGTCGCGCTATCATGGATAGTGAGTCCAGTTCTGTGCCCAGGAAAGATATTTTCTGACTGGGTGACAGGGAGCTCTTCGCCCAATTGACACTCAGACCCAAATCCTCGAGGTGATCGAGTAAAATGGTCGTGTGTTCTATGAGCACTGCGCGAGATTGCGCTAGAATCAGCCAATCGTCCAAATAATTCAGCACTCGCATGCCTCTCATTCTGAGGGGTGCGAGCGCCGCGTCCATGCACTTCGTAAATGTACGGGGTGCTAGGGACAAACCGAACGGCAGGACTGTGTACTGATATGCCTGGCCCTCGAAGGCGAATCTCAAAAATCGCCTGTGACGTGACGCTATCTGTATTTGAAAATACGCGTCTTTCAGATCTATTGACACAAACCAATCTCCTTGGCGAATCTGCACAAGGATTTGCCTGGTCGTGAGCATCCTGAACTGTCGCTTCACAAGCACTTTGTTCAGTTGCCTTAGATCTAGTATGGGTCTGAGACCCCCGTCTTTTTTCGGTACCAGGAAGTATCTGCTGTATAGCCCTCCTTCGCTCTGATCTTGAGAGAGGGGTTCTATGGCCCCTTTTCTCAATAGTTTCGTCACTTCGGCTCGAAGTAGATGTGCTACTTCTGTTTTTACCGTGGTCTCGACGCGCGCCACATAGCGGCGAGGGCGTCGGCGAAACTGCAGCGAATAGCCTCTTTTTATAATGTTCAACACCCACTTCGAAACCCCGGGCAGCTTTGCCCATCCGTCTGCATGGATAGCTAGGGGTCGAATACGAAGGGCGCTCCGCTCGCTCAGCGATGGAGAAGCTTCTGTGTGCTGTAACACAAGCGTGTCGCTCGTGACATTTGAGGCATGGGGCGCGCTGATGACAGCGGGCAGATTGCCCGCGCTCGACTCCTCTACGGTGGTTAACCGCGAGGGGGAGGGCTGGGCGGTTCCCGTGGGAACTGTCATGTCTATGTGTGGATGTGGGCGCGGGACAGCGGGCACATTTATCACACCGAAAACATCGTTCGCTTGCGTGAAGCGAGTGCACGTTGGTTTCGTTTTTACAGAAACCGTGAGACATGCATAACGTGGTGTTAGTGGGCACTGGGTAGTGGGCACATTCACCATGTTTGAAGCGCAACCGACCTGAGTCGGTTTTATGTGCGCGAGCCCTGTGTGACAGGCTGTGCTTATGTGTAGGGATGGGCACTGGGCAGTGGGCATTCTTACTACATACGAAACACCATCGGCCGTGGCCGGGACACCAGAAAATACGCTCTTTTGGGGATTTATCTGGGTAGCCGTGAAAACGGCATTTGTGTGCAGGCAAGCGGGTAACAGAACCGACTTGTTGGCTGCAGAAAACACTGGAACAGTCACATTTTCTGGAACTGGACGAGCGAATAGCTTTGGTGTGAGTCCGGCCGCAGCGGGACTGGAACACCGTCGTTTTCCTAGCTGTGCTAGGACGACTTCGGGGCCTCGGGCTTCACCGTAACCTTAGGTCGCGGGCCGCGTCCTGCGGGGCGGCGACCGGATGAGCGGGAGCGCGGTCTCGCGCTTCTGGCCTGGCAGCGCTGTGAAGTGGAGGCGGTGGACGGTGGCTGTGAGCTCTGAGCAGACGGTTTCGCACGGCCTGCTGCAGAGCTGGAGCGCTTCGGGAGGAAGTGCTTCATAGCCTGGGACGCTTTCTGTACCTCTGCGAATCTCTCCGCGAAATCTTTGACGGAGGATCCGAAGAGGCCTGCGGCGGAAAGCGGGGCGTCGAGGAACGCGGTGCGCTCAGACTCGGCCATTTCCGAGAGCGTCAGCCATAGATGTCTCTCAGACACGGTGAGAGAAGCCATAGTCCGTCCAATGGCTTGCGCTGCGGACTTAGTAGCACGAAGGGCGAGGTCCGTGGCACTCCTTAAGTCCGGCACGCAGATCGCGTCAGGTCCTTCCTCATCCAGCTTACGGAGGAGATCGGCCTGGAAGATCTGGAGCGTTGCCATGGTATGCAACGCTGACGCAGCTTGCCCGGCGGCGGAGAAAGCGCGGTGGAGCAAGCTCGACGTCGTGCGGCAAGCTTTAGAGGGTAGGGCCGGCTTAGCGCGCCGTCCAGCGGAGGGCGGGCATAAGTGGGCCGCTATCGCCTCTTCAACCGGCGGCAGCGAGAGGTATCCTTTGTTCTTGGCATCGTCAAAGGCAGAGAATGCCAAAGAAACAGCAGGACGCACTCTAGCAGAATAGGGGGCGCTCCAGGACTTGGCGACTTCTTCGTGTAACTCAGGAAGAAAAGGCGCCGGTCTGGACACAGGTGAAGCGCGCTCCCCAGGCAGGAAAAATCCATCCAGCCGGTTGTGAGCGGCTGCTCAGGCGAAGACCACTCGAGGCCGAGGCTCGCCGCGGCCTGTGCGAGTACTCGCATGAGTTCCGTCTCGATGGAAGCTCTCTTGCCTGACGAAGTGCGGGCAGGGGGCGCGGGGTCCTCAGAGCCCGCCCAATCCTCACTGCCTGACGCCAGGATAGAGCAGGAATCATCCTCTCCCAGCAGGGCTTCCTCATCCGCGATATCAACGGAAGCGGCGGCAGACGGCGGCCGCTGTCCGTCAGGAAGCGAAACAGAAGAAGCCGGGGAAGCAAGCGGGCGAACCGGCGAGCTTTGGCGGCTGAGGGAGGGTTCCGGGGCCCGCTGGGCACGGCGCTTTTTACGGCGCGACGCCGCGGCGGGCGGGGGAGCAGTCTCGGTGAAGACGGCTAGGCGAGTCCTCAGAGTCGCCATTGCCATCAGCTCGCAGTGAGGGCATCCGCTGTCAGCGAGCGCGAGAGCTGCATGTTCCTCACCCAGGCAGGAAACGCAGATCACGTGGCGGTCCCCGTCGCTGAGTGTGGCTCTGCACGAGCCGCAGGAAGGCATCTTTAAAAAGACGCTAGCTCTTTTAGAAATGTGTGTCGCGGCGGCGACACACACACACAGAAATACAGTGTAATAAAGAGAAGGATATAAGCGCCGGAAAGCGCAGCAGGAAGGCAGGAAGGCGGCGCGGCCAGCGACTTCAGTGACTCGTCCCGCTGAAGGTGCTCTCTCTCGACGGCGCGGCTCCTAATCCAGCTCCAGCGATGCGTGTGCTTCGCTTGAAGGATGAAAAATCAGATAATAGCTGCCTGCGAGCGATATTTATAGGCCTAGACCACGCCCATTTCGGCGGGACGTGACGCAGCGGGCGCGAAGTGCCCTGATTGGGTCTGACGTCACGCCAGGCCTCGCTCGATAGGCTGCTGCAGTTGCCGCAGAGCAGCCAATAGGCGCGCGAGCTGTCTCGCCTATGTCTGCATTGCTGCTGCAACGCGTTTTGCATTATTACAAAATTAAGGATAATTTTTGGCTTCAATATCTCGCGGAAAAAGGATTTTCCCCTAGCGTAAGATATCTTACGCAGTACGAGAGACCTCTCGTAAGAGAACTTTCTATTCCAAAAGAAGGAATAGCTAGTGGAAACAGTTAGTGGAAAAATGTTCTTTACAATTTTTAAATGTTCTTCACTCTGAGAAAAAAAAGGTTATTTTAAGAACTTTTGACAGAAAGGGTAGAATAACCCTTTCACTTGTTTGGGAATCACTCTCCAAGTACTGTCAGATTAACAGTTTAGTTTTTTAAGTTTTAAGTTTTTTTAAAGAACTGTTGACTGAAAGGGTAAAATAAATAACCAATGTAAAAATGAAGCAAACCGCACAGTATTATCAGTGTGAACCATGGACGTGACGAACAGCATTCATGGAGATAAAATAAAAACGTTAAAAAATTCTTTGAAACTGTGTTACCTTTTCAAAATATTCCATCAAACTGGATTATTTGAGGCGCGTGCACTAATATTTTCACTTCCGTTCGTTTGATCGTTGTCTCAAGGACATGTCCACAATAGGGGAAATATCCACTGGAACAGTTTCTCAACTGAATATTACACAACAGGGGCAGAAGTATTGCACAAACACATGCCTACAGGCTTTTCTAAATCATAAAAATATTACTTTTCTTTGTCATAGGCTATGTCATAATTCTTAAACAGAATTATGCTTGCATCATATTTTGATTGGAGAATGAAATAGCAAATGTAACTGCTTGTGAACTTGTGATTTAAATCTCAATCTAAAAATATTAAATCATCCAGATTATTCTCTGTTCATTTTCAAAATTTAGTGAGTTTATTCTCAACATTTTATTTACTTTTTTTCTCAAATGTAACTTTTTTCTCGAAACACAGTTAGGCTACTTTATTCTCGAAATTTAATGAGTTTAATCTCGAAACACAACGACTTTATTTTCTAAATTTAATGAGTTTATTCTCAACATTGTATTTCGACTTTTTTTTCTCGAAATTTAACGAGTTTAATCTTGCATTATAATGACTTTCGAGATGTTTTTATTTCTTTATTATTGCTTGGCCCCAATCCTCTTCCGTACTCTTCCGTAATATCCAAAATCATTTAATTCTCTCTTTATTTCTGTTGATGCATTTTGTCAATTTTTTCACTTTGGTATTATTTTTTATTACATAAAAAAAAAAAAAAAAAAAAACCTTCTAAACTCTAAATAAAACATAAAATACTTTATGTTTTTAAATGTTTAAACATTTGACTTTCAATACAATACACAAAATAAATTTAGTAAATTATGAAAGTATTTCATTTGGATAATCTTCCTTGAAAGTAACTGCCCCTTCATATTCAATCCATGAAGAGCACCTGAATGGAGTCAGATGTATTAAAATGAATCAGAATAGAAGCAAATGAAATGTTTTTTTGTTTTTTTTCTCAGATCCTGACAAACAGATGCTTCTTTCTTAGAATTGAATATATTTTTTTTTTTTTTTTTTTTTACTTCACCAAACAGATGTTTTATCTGGGAATAAGCAAATTTTTTCAAGGTTTTGTAATGTAGGTTTTTTTTTTTTTTTTTTTACCAACTTTTTAACCATGATTGACTCATGTTGACCATAATCTCTTTTTCTAACTAAATATAAAATTACAGTTTCTCCTAAAGATTATTTCTGGGTTAAAAGGCTTCTAGAAACATTCATTGAATCGCTGATTTAGTTTGTTGAATCTGTTTTCTCTCTCTAAAATAATCAATGTGTTTTCTTTGTTTCAAATTAGAAAGCTCTGTAAGTGTTACTATTTGTAATAATCTTAATGTTTAATTTTATTTGGGGGAAAAAGCATGGGAAAAACCCAAATCTGATCAGGATGGCTGTCCCTCAGTTTAGTTGTGGAGGATTGCTTTAATAAAAATTTACATTTTGCCCTGATTATTAAATCCAATGCAGACTGTTCCAGTTTTAGGATTCAAAAGATTCACAAACTCATTTATCTAAAGCAAACGTAAGATTGAAATTCTCCACAGCGCAGGTCTCTCGCTGGATGGGTGGCTTGGACCTTCTTAATATTAAATGATATCAAATGGTTTGTCAAATCTGTTTTGTCACTGAATGGCTCAAAGAAAGGCCTACTTCTGTTTGGCTTGAGCGTAAATCCTCACAGTCCAGTTGCCCTTTACAGAATGTAATATTTGTCAATATTGAAATACTCTTAAGGCTTTGCTTGCTAGGTTGGTTGGAGTATGAATGATTCTTCCTCTGCCTAATTATCCAGAGTTTCTCCTGAATGTTACATATTCTGCTTTTAAGCAAAAGTGCATGAGTCAATCTTATATGACATATATGTGACATCTAGTAAAACCTTGTTTTAAAGGAAATTAAAAGTCTGTTGGGGTTTTCATGATGGTTTTCTTATAACTTCTAGACTTTGTGTTCAAATGCACAACGCTTACAAACTCATTGTCGAGAAGATCCTCCTGAACCTCCTTCACTGAAGCAGATCTCTTATTTTATAAAGCGTTATGCTCTTATGGTAGAGTTAAAACATCGAATCACAGATTGACCGGGAGGGGGAGTTTTGGATGGACGTTTCAGGAGAGGAACGGGAGAAGGTTTGGACTCTTATGTAATAATGTAATAATGTAATAGGACAAGAGTGATTCAGCTAAAGATCTTGCACAGCTTATAAATTCAGTTCGTTCGCCACTCTTCTTTAAATGTAAGGTACAGGAGATTACGGGACTGTTACATAATGAAAGCTCTTGGTCCAAAGTTGTTGTTGAATTGAGTCACATATTCCGTGTTTTTTTTGTTTTTTTTTAAAGCAATGACTTCTGGATTAGTGATGTCACCCTCTCAAAAGGTTGGCATAAAATTATGTGTTTTTTTCTGTAATTTTTTTGTTGGTCCAATTGTATTTTTCATTCATTTATATATATTGAGTTGTCATCATTGATTTTGTTATTATTCACAACCCATTCTCACTCCCAGGGCGTCAAAAACTGAAGCATGGTCAAGTGCCTTCCGCGTCACCAAGGAGACGTCGAAGGTACCCCTAGGCGTCACTTCATTGACGAACAAGGAACTCCATTGATTTCAACGGGTACCCCTAGGCGTCACTTTATTGACGAACAAGGAACTCCATTGATTTCAACGGGTACCCCTAGGCGTCACTTTGTTGACGAACAAGGAACTCCATTGATTTCAACGGGTACCCCTAGGCGTCACTTTATTGACGAACAAGGAACTCCATTGATTTCAACGGGTACCCCTAGGCGTCACTTTGTTGACGAACAAGGAACTCCATTGATTTCAACGGGTACCCCTAGGCGTCACTTTATTGACGAACAAGGAACTCCATTGATTTCAACGGGTACCCCTAGGCGTCACTTTATTGACGAACAAGGAACTCCATTGATTTCAACGGTTTGCCTTAAGCGTCAGATTAAGACGCAAAAGGCAAATTAGCCTACGTCATCGAAATTTTCTAAAGCTCTGGTAAGAAATAAGGCCTAATAAATTTATGTTTTTTATAGCTAAGTTTGTATAGCTACATAAATGTATTTAATGTCCATAAATCCGCTTTTTAATATTATCTGTAGAAGACTTTTATCTGGGCTAGGCTACCTCCAGCAACTCCAAAGATTTAAAATCCATAACGCATGTGTGTATACATGTATACATACATATACACACATGTACGCAATGTGCATAAAATGTACGAAAAAATATAAAAATACAAATAAATAAATGAATGAATTAATTAATTAATTAATTAATAATAATAAGGATACAGTAGGCCTAAACAATCATTTAATTATGCATTATAAAAACGCATATATATATATATATATAGCATATATATATATATATATATATATATATATATATATATATATATATATATATATATATATAGTATACAGTAGGCCTAAACAATCATTTAATTATGCATTATAAAAACGCATATATATATATATGCGTTTTTATAATGCATAATTAAATGATTGTTTAGGCCTACTGTATACTTCTGGCCTGTTTCTTATTGTAAAAAAAAAAAGAAAAAAAAAGATTAAAACACACACACATTTATATTTATAGATTTGAGATCTTTAGGCTATTTTTACATTTGATGCCAGGGACATTAATAAATTAATTATCAGCTCGCTATTAATGTTATCTGTAGAATCTGCGATATTACGTCCTTTTACTGTTGTGGTTCTTATGTTGGCCAATCAAAACATAACAAACTCTTACACATAATCAACCGGGTATTTTTATGGAGTAATTGTTGGTTTATAATTAATAAATGTAAAACATTGTAATATATATATATATATATATATATAATAAAAGCAATGCCACCAATTAAGTTTATTTTTTTTTTATTTATTTTTTTATGGCATCCTGTTCTCGCGGTAAGTCCTGTCGCGCTTTCAACGCTATATCTCGTCTTTGCACGGTAGGTTCTTCTGGTGTTCTGGTACATAATTTAGATAAAGAATTTTTCTTGGAATCATTGTACTTTTTTGTGCATCATGTTCACACGTCTATCAGGGTTGTTATATATATATATATATTTCATTCATTTTATTTTATTTTATTTTTTATTAAGAATAAAAGCCATACCTAAAACCTATTGACGGGTGCTAACGATACCTGATGATATGCTGCTAGTGGCCTACGTCCATTAGCATGTTAGCTAATACTTTATAATTTGGGGTTTATCAGATACTTTATGACCTGGGATTTGTGTTTGACTGCCATAATAGACTAATTAACTCAAATGAATAAGAATGTTAAAACTTCGACTAAGATGAAAAGAAGATTTGGTTAAAACTCTAATAACTTGTCATTAACATTTTTTATTAATTCAGATAACCTGTATTATCTTATATAATATATCAGTACTATTTACAATCAATGGCATGTGAACATTAAATCTTTTTATTTTTGTAATATCTTTCTTTGTTTTTCCATAGGTTATAACGAACCCAACATCACTTTTAAGAACTGTTTCTATCTATCTATCTATCTATCTATCTATCTATCTATCTATCTATCTATCTATCTATCTATCTATCTATCTATCTATCTATCTATCTATCAGCTATATAACGAACCCAACAGCACTTTTAAGAGCTTATCTATCTGTCTGTCTGTCTGTCTGTCTGTCTGTGTGTCTGATCTATCTGTCTATCTCTGTTTTGATCTGTGTATCAATATCTCTCTATCTGTCGAGTGTCTATATACAATCACATGATGGACTTTGAGTTAGAAGAAGAGTTGAGAAATACTGATGAGCTCCTTGAAAACTTACAAGCTCGAGAGGTAAAATAAAGTTATTGTACAAGCATTGAGTTTAGTATATTTTTTGAAAATTGTCCTGTTGATTTTAAATTAAGTCACAATATATATTTCACAATGACTGTTACTTTATTGGTCAATAGTATGCATTTATTAACCCTAACAAGACATTAAGTGATATTATATTTCTTGAATTTTTGGCTAGTCTTTTGTTATGCTCTTAGGAAAGACTGTCCAAAAGCAATGTGCAGCCTCTACCCCCACCCCCTACTGTTCAATGGAGAAAGAGGGACAGCCAAGGTGAAATAATTTACAAATATCCAAGAGCCAGAAGGGCAACTGTAGAACGTAAGTATAAGGTACTCACTGTATATGCTCATAAAAATGATATATATGTATAATTCTCCATATGTGAGTCCAGAATCCATACTCCATATATACTGTATATATTAAGAAGCAATTGTATATATATATACTTTATGTGAAATTGTGCTTCTGTTTTGTAAATAGGACTAGGAAGTGACCACAACAACCTTTCTGGTAATGTTTAGCTACATCAAAATTATGTTGAGTGTATGTGTATCTCTTTTTTTTTATTTCTTTCTCACAATTCTTTTTAGCAGGTCCACTTGTTATAGAAGATGACTTGACGGGTGGCCCTGCAAATACCTCTGAGACAGCTGGTATACACTGAAGCAAAATATTGATTAGTGTTTCATATTTAAAAATTAACTTTTTTATATAGATGTGAATAATTCCATCATTAGACTTTTAATGATGGAATTTTGTTCCACCACAACAACCTTTCTGGTAATGTTTAGCTACATCAAAATTATGTTGAGTGTATGTGTATCTCTTTATGTTTATTTCTTTCTCACAATTTTTTTTTAGCAGGTCCACTTGTTATAGAAGATGACTTGACGGGTGGCCCTGCAAATACCTCTGAGACAGCTGGTATATACTGAAGCAAAATATTGATTAGTGTTTCATATTTAAAAATTAACTTTTTTATATAGATGTGAATAATTCCATCATTAGACTTTTAAGTGCATACACAGTTATATACTTTTAGATGTAAATCTTGATTTTTTTTTTAAATATATGTTTATTAATTTGACTTAGATACCATTCTTGAAGAGCTAAAGAGGCTGTTGGACACTACGGAAGTTGATGATAATGTTATGCCAATGCAAGATCATCAACCTCGGTCTGCATCCAATGACTGGACCATTAGAACTGAAATGAGGGAGGAGAGATGGAAAGAAGCTAGATCTTCACTTGTGGAGAACATTTTGAAAGGAGAGGATGCAAGTTCCTCATCCTGCCAACAGTGTAGATCAAATGCAGCTATTGTGCGCTGTAGGGACTGTCTCCCTTACCCTTTCCTCTGTGCCGATTGTGATGAGAGAAGACATGGTAGCTTCTTTGTTCTCCATAATCGGGATTCTCTTGTCTCAGGTTTTGTACAACCTTTACCTCCATCCACAGGATTCTGCCAGGAAGCTGGTCAAATTTCTGTTAAACATCTTGGTAAGATAATGTTATGCTTAGTTGTATTGTTGTTTTATTGTGCTCTTAATATATGATGTTTTTAAATATATCTTATTTTTTGCACAGTTCGACTGCTGCCTGTAGAAATACCTGCCCATATTTGTGATTGCAGTAATGGGACAGTCCTTGTTTCTTCAGGCAGGCCCATGACCCTCATCACTATGAATGGAAAGGAAGATTTTTGCATCACATTTTTTCTAATATTTATTACCATTTCCTTATTGTCTAATAATTATATGTAGCTTGTTTTACTCCTGTAGGCCGTTACAACCTTAGCATGCCTCACTTGTCCTGTGCTTCGTGTGGACATTCACGAGAGACGTCTTTGTCAGAACTTCAGAGGAGTGGTTACTGGCCTGGCAACATCCCTGCAAGTATGCTGTTCACAACAGATGTGCTCGTCTCATTTCAAGAGATGAAAATGGCATCACCAGGGATGTCTTTTCAAGCATTTGTTAAAATGCTTGATGAGAAAACAATTCTCTTTGGTAGAGTAAGTATTTTATTTGTTTTTAAATTTGATTTATCATTAACCACTGGCAAGTAAAATTACTATTTTCTTTGAAAGTAGTAGAAACCTTTTCATGTATAGATTTAACAACTAAGATATTGAATATAGTGAAAATTATATACAATGTGATTCTCAATTCAGCTATGTACACTAGCCTTAACTGATGTTAAAGTTAAACTTTATCCTTTTAACCTTTTGGAGATTAATTTAAAAGAATATGAGTGCTTTCAATGCTACATATAATCAAACATGTTCTACCCAGTAAAACACCAGTATTACATGTGCTTAATTTTGCAGAGTGGAAAAATATCAGCCAATGTTTTTAGCTGCAGTTTTAATGAATGGGTTGCAGCAAGATATGCAGTGGAAAAGATGTGCCAGGAGGAGTTTTTCACTTGTCCAGCATGCACTCCAGACATGCTAGCTGTATGTGTTGACGGAAATCGCAAACACTATCGGTTTAAAAACACAGCAAGGTACTTTTTTTAAATAAAGTGATTTTCTTAATTTTGAATGATGTGTTAATATACGTTCTTGATGTGTTTCTCGATAGCACAGAGAAAAGAGGATTATTTGACCATATTTTTATACAAAGTGATGTGGAGGTGTCTGACTTTGTGGACTTTGTCCGCAACAACAATGATCACGTAAGTATTTTTATTTATGTTAGCATGATCACGTAAGCATTTTTATTTATGTTGGCAGATATTACTAGATAATTTCTTTTACAGCTTTTCACAAACAATTTTACACATTCCTTAAACTAAATGTATTGCTTAGAAAATAATTAAACATATCCAGAAGATAAAATATGATGCCCTCTGACAACATGCTATGTGCATTTTTACATTATGACTACTTCAGATATTTGTGTTCATTGTTTTAAAATTAGCTTGGATTGAAGCAGTCAATGTGTAGTTTTTTAAAGGCCATAATATAACAGTTAACTCAGTCAATATGTACAATACATGGTGAGATGGATTTGTTTGTTCAAAGCATTAATCATTTTTGAGAAATCTGTAAACTCATCTTACAAAAGCTAATGTGAATGTTCTGTAAATATTTAATCTTTTTTGTTGATCATGTGTAAAGTCCTGTCACATTTAGAGTGGTCTATTTAGCATCTCTTTTAAGCTTTTTTAAAATGTTTATAATTTATATGATCTAGGTGTCGGGAAGAGGACTGTGTGGTGCATCACAATGGACAGCAGCAAAAGAATTGGCCAAGAAATCAAGCAGCAAACTGGATGAGGAGGGATTAGAGATTGCTGTCTGTCGCCATGGCATTCTCCTTATGGCCTTAAACATGTTCCGAGGGGAAATTTTTGCTTACCCACTCTTTCTTCAGAAAAAACTTGCAGATATGTCACAAGGGAGCATTACATTTTTCTGTTCAGATGTAGCCTGCAAATACTTCCCATATCTCCAACGTGTGTCTAAACAGTGCCCTGAGCTGCAGTCTTTACTGGACATGCATCCTTTTCTGTCTGTGATGCATGCCAAAGCACACTCTTGGAAATGTGAGGTATATTGCCATGCGTTTTAAACATGTAATAATAAGAAGAAATGCACAAATTTTAAATGCGTTGATTTTGTCGGATTTAAAAACTTGTTAGGTCAAGTACAGTGGGGCCTACCAGGAAGGAGCTGGGTCAACTATTGGTGAGGAAGTGGAGCAGGTGAACAGCTTCCTATCTAGAATTGCTGTTACAAGCAAATACATGTCAAAATCAGGTTTGTTGAATTAAGTATGAATAATATAGAATGACTTTTGTTATATACGTACCTCTCATTACATTTTCTTATATGTATGTTATAGGCAGAACAGACATGATTACAACGCAAGCCATGTCCTGGAATAAGCGTAAGGTTCTCAATTTGGGACAAGCTCTAGTTAACAGATATACAAAGGTATAACTTTCTTCTCAGTCACATATTGCAGTTGGGATTTTTAGGTTTTACTCATTTATTCCTATCTTAATTAAAGGTGTAAAAAGTCAATCAAAGTCAATCAGTAGTAGGGGCCGTGTCTACTCATGATAGGGGAGAAGAGAGTGAGAACAAGAGGGAGGGAAACATTACAAAAGAAGGGAATATCACTGGAAAAAGAGCAATCAAGGGAGGGGTGTGTTTGTTTGAGTTGATTTTAAATATCCAGTGTTTCATAGAAATTGTTTACTGCACCTGTAAATGAAATGCAGGACTTTTTCAAGTTGACTTTGTATTTTGTAGACTCAGAAGGCTCTTCAAGTGCAGCAACACACCTTGGAGGCATTGAAGACAGAGCTAACACTTCAAGATGATACTGTTCATCAGTGGGTTTCAGATGTACAGCAATGGGCAGAAGGTATTGTTTTGATTTGCTTTGTTATTATTCTTATTATTGGCAGGTAACAATAATTCTAATTCTTGTGTAGAAAATGACCGACACGGGAGTGGTGATACGAGAAGGTTGCAAGAAGAAATAGAGGCACTAACAGTCAGCATCAAAAGGCGTACACAGCGTCTGTACAGTCAAACAGGTGAAACACAAACATTGGGAATTTACCATGTTATTTTTTAACTATTATGTCATTGGATGTCACATTGTATATGCATTTATTTCTTTGTAGCTAAAAAAGTGCTGTAATGTTTTTTATTTTTTATTTAATTCAGATAGCAACAAGCGACGCCATTCTTTGCGACTCAGAAGGAGTGAGGAAAAGAAGAAGCTAGCTGCTGCAGTGGAAGAATACAACAGCATAGCGGATCCATCCCAGCAGCTTGGCTCAGTCGAAAACTTTTTTACAGCTGAGACTGTTGCTTGGCCTTGGCAAATCCCTTGCAGTACTGGTATGTTCTATATAACAGGGCAATTCAGTTATGTTCCCAGAGAGCCACAACCAGCAGAGTTCAGTTCCAACCCTAATCAAACACATCTGCCTGCAATAATCAAGCAATCCTGAAGACCTTGACCAGGAACAAAATTGAATAGCACTATTCTGTAAGACAAGTCTATGTCATTGTTTTTATGAGCAGGCACTGTATATAATGACTCTTTTGTTAACCTTATTTCAGAATTGGCTCCATTTCTCACCAAGAGGAAGGTGTTTGACAAGGTGATGGCAGTGAGACGCCTTCAGGAAGAGAGAGGTCTAATTTGTAAGGAGATGAAACAGCACTGGACAGTCCTGACACAAAAGATGTCCAAATTTGAAGCACTGATTAATGAGATAAGTTCAAAATGTAAGAAAGTCTTTAAACATTTATTTGCGCTTGTGTATACAGTATATAGCATTGTATTTTTTCTTAATGTATCCTTTTGTTTTTCAGCTCTTTTTCCAACACTGTCTGACACTGCATGCAAAGGTCTCCTCTGCATTGTTCGAAAGAAACATTATGAACTTAGGCATTTAATGCAGTTGGTAAAGGCAGGCTATGTAAAAATTTTCAGCCAACAAGATTTGATGTCTGAAGAAGAGAAGCTTGACCAGGAAGATGACTTGCAAGAGGAAGGGCTGTCAGAAAGCGACAACAGCTCAGATGATGAACAGGATTTTCCTTAAAGGTGGGGTATGTGATTTTCAAAATCAAAAATTTTCATTTCAGTGCTTCTAACTCAGTGGCTGTAAGTGGGTTAGGAATAGGATTTCAAGTGATTTTGAAAAAATGGCCAAAAAAGAGAATCACATACCCCACCTTTAATAAGGCACTATCACGATTTGTCTGGGAACAGACCGGGGTGTCTTTGAACAATTACCTTATAAATTCCATACGGCTAATATTATATCTAAAAAAACTACTTTGATGATTAAGATCAATGGAGCTGTCTAAGATTCTGTAATGGAGTTTACATTCAGTGTGCATATTTTGACACTTAATAGTTACTCAAGGCACTTATTTTACTTGTCCAAATGAAATAAAATGTATTCCAAAACATATATACAATACTCAAAACAAACTGGGATATTCACACACAAATTACATTTGACTGCACTTAATTTAGATTTTTTTTAATTTGTCTTATATTTGGTTTTATAATTCTAGATTGTATGAATGTGTCCTGGTATGTAAAGCACTTTGGCCGACATGTGTTTTAAAATGTGTTACATAAATAAATGTGGATTGATTGTCTGAGCTCTTTTTTCCCCCCAATTTTTTATTGATTTAATAAAAAAAAACTACAAACAAATCCTTACCATGACTCTTACTGAGACCATCTTTTTTTTAGTCAGATCAATGACATTTGGGACAAAACACCAAAATATTATCATTGCTCATACTTAGTGATGTGTTACAGTGACAAATGGCTGAAAAGTGCATATAAGCAAGATTACTGATGCAAAGTAGTGATGCCCAACAAGACAAGTTTGAAAACATTTCACACATGTTTTAGTGCTTTAGTAGGCTACACAATGAGTCTATACAGTTAGCATGATGTTAGCTCTTAACTGCTGGATCATGCTAGTTTTTCAAACTTGTGGGTCTGGGGTGATTTGTGCCAAAGGGCCTGGGTTAAGTTGTGCCAGATCCAGACCACCTAGACCTACATACTCACAGGGGATAATCTTGAGAAGTGAGGAGATGGGCATGCCTCATCATTGTTTGACTTAGGCCTGCCTGCTATTTGTTTAATTTAGCTAACACTGATTTCAGTTTTGAGTTTGCACTATGTTATTAAAGAGAAGTTTTATTCCGTTTTTAAGTGGCCTATGTCACAATAGGATGTTTAGAAATTAGCCTAGTCACTTTATTCTTATATGTTACATAATTGACAGACAGCGCTATGTCAACAGGCATCTATTGCCAAAGCCTTTTTGCCTGAAATGATTCACAAATATCATATATTGTGTTGCTATGGTGCTCTAAATGGTTGCTAGGGCATAGCTTGATAGCTTCACAATGATCCTGAGAGACTGATTGGTCGTCTGAGTAAAATGAGCCCGCCCCCTTTTCCCCCGCACCAGGGGCAAGTTGTGCCATGAGACCACTTTTTTCCCAAGAGCTATATTTCTGAAACAATTTATTTCAGATCCAAAGTTATTGTTCTCAGGGATGCACCACATCCTGAAATACATGTACATCCTTAAGTTGAAGGCATTACTGCCATGGCCTCACTTTAAAGTCACTTTGAGTAAAAACTGGCACAACTCACCCCACTTTCCCCTATAAAGTTCTGTCTCACACACAGAACTTTGGGTTAAGATTGTTGAAGGGCGACATGCTAACATCACTGCTAAAGGACTGCTACAGTACAAACCTTCAATAAATTCTTCTGCCCCACAAGAACTCTGGTCAAGCTTACATATTTTATGTATTGGAGAAATCGAATACATTGGTGAGCCACCCAAACCACTGCTCGGCCAAATACACCAAAATCTAACACCATCAACAACTAATACAAGCCTGATGTAAGCATAGAAAAGGGTGGAAAGAGAAAATACAGTATTCAATATAAATGTGATTCAGCACAGTTCGTTGTCCATGATTAAGGCTGCATTTATGCATGTATGTATGTAAGATAATATGTGTGTATGTTTATGCACATGTTTTACTGTCCTTACACCCCAGGGGCCAGCGCTCCCCGAAAGAGCAAAAAAAGGGCATATTTCAAATGACTGTAAATCAAGTCTAACTATGTATGCTATGTTTACTAAATAAATTTGGACAAAGTTTTCAGACATGGAAAGGTGGTATAAAGGCGTTTTAAAAGTTGCTCACAGTAAAATAACAAATTCCGGCCTGCCTCTAAAATATGTAATTGAGGTTTGCACAATGAACATATTTAAACATGCCTTTGTTCATTAAAGATACTAATTATTTTATTTAATTACTAAACTTTTAAACTACATTACCCATACGCCTAAGTCGTAGATGGAACAGGAAAACAGGGTGCTGCTATTTGTAGTTCATAGAAGTGTGTAATCAGTCACGCTTAGGGTTAGGGTTAGGGTTAGGATCTCTGTAAATTAGTAATTTCTCTCAACATTGCTACACCCCATTGTTAATTTAATGTATTACTGATGTAATAATAACAGCAAAACATACTTTGTAACAAAAAATGATTTTAATATGGCTTTAAAGGGATACTCCACTTTAAAATGAAAATTCTGTTATCATATACTCACCCTCATGTTGTTTCAAACCTGTATGAATTTCTTTCTTCTGCTGAACAGAAAGGAAGATATTTAGAAGAGCATCAGTAACAAGACGGTTTCTGGTCTCATTGACTTCCATAGTATATTTTTTTTCCTACTATGGAAGTCAATGAGACCAGAAACTGTCTGGTTACTGATATTCTTCTACATATCTTCCTTTCTGTTCAGCAGAAGAAAGAAATTCATACAGGTTTGAAACAACTTGAGGGTGAGTATATGATGACAGAATTTTCATTTTAAAGTGGAGTATCCCTTTAAGACCTCAACAGGTCCTGTGGATTCCAATGAAACCTCAAAGGCAGTGAAAACTCAGATTTAAAAAGAAATTATCCATTGAGTAAGAGGTGGCAAGATTGAAATCAAAACATGATAAAGCTGCTGGAATGTAAATTTGCGATAACACAGTGAAATTTTTTTTTTTAAAACGTAGCATATCTGACAGAAAATATGTAGCAGGGTGTACCACCATGGGTGTACCACCATTTGACACTGGAGACACTAAATTGTCCATGTAGAGTGTGAATGTTTATTTGTCTGTCTGTGTTGTTGTCATGCAATAGCCATCCGTTCGGGTTGTTTCCATTCATTAAGCCCAATATGCTGGCATTGGCTCCCGCACCTTACCTCACCACACCGTGAGTGTGTGTGTGTGTTTTTTTACAGCGTTGAACATTGTAGCCAATCACAGACATATATGTTGTACCCATCACCGCAATGGCCAATCAGAGGTTTTTACGTGTGACACCTCGGAATCACGTTCGAGACGTCTCGAATATATAGTTAATTTATGAAATACTGCTGGCAAGATGTTGAATACATAAAACAAAAATATGTAAATTCATCCGAAATTCAAATTCAATATTATGATATAATTTTCTAATCCCGTTACCAATAATGCCACACTTTTTTATTGTACTATTTTATGCCCTGCCATGTTCGCTACATGTTGTCTTCAATACAAAACAATTGTAACAAAAAAGGTGTATTGTTACTGCTGTACGTACACACTGCCTTATTATTTTTTTTAAAGAGAATTGACAGTGAAGAGCAGGGCAAAAAACAACAACAAAAAATCTGTTATGTCAAAATAGATCTGTGCATGAAGTCTCTTCAGTATATTGTCTTCTAGACATGCCAATTTGTACATTTTATTACTATTTTTTCTCTTGACTGTTTTAAAGAAATGTTTACTTAATTGATTACAATATTTGAAGGGTAGCTATATGCTAATGTTTTAATGTATTTTTGCCTGTTAACATTAATTGTTACTCATTTATTTATTGTTAAATATACTGTTTTAGTTAATTATTTCCAATATATATATATATATATATATATATATATATATATATATATATATATATATATATATATATATATATATATAGTTTATTTTTGCCATAGTACCTTAATTGGTACCAAGAACAGCCATTTTGCCCAAGTTACCATAAATAATACTAATCAATTCAATAACATTTACCAGATGATCGTGTACAGTTTCAATAATGTTCAGCCTTTGTAACACCCAGTTGAAAATATTACTCCAAAATGGGGGAAAAAAATGGGGGGGGGGGACTCACAGTACCAATGTTTGATCATTTATTCAACATTAATTACCATAAAAGTGATTTGTAAAAAAGTGAAAAGTAATCAATTGATTATTAGATTTATTAGAAAACAGCAAAGAAACAGTTACATGCAATAAATGTAGATAAGAAAACAAGAATAGCAAACTAAAACAGTAACTTAGGTACATAAACTTTAAACTAAATTTTAGTCTTGGAAGAAAAGATTGTAGGGCTCCCAGGTGTCCATCCATTTCATCCCACTGCAAATCAGTAAAAATAAAAATTAAAGATCATATAAAAATTTACAGAACAGGCTATGACATGTAACTATTGAAAAAAGATTGACTTTTTGAAGGGCAAAAATATTTTTGCATTCAGTTAAGACATTTAAATACATAAATGTAAGCAAGAAAGATGTATTAGGCAATCAAAATGAATAAGTAAAAGTTTATTATAATACATGTAAACACAAATATCCTAGATTTTTACAAAAGGTTTACCTCATTTGTATAATTACCATAGTGCACCCTTAAACAGGTTATATGTGATACATACCATCCTGAACACGGCTTCCATCTCACTTTGACCTCTTTGACACCCTTTAAGAAACATTAACAACAACCACACACACACACACACACACACACACACACACACACACACACACACACACACACACACACACACACACACACACACACACACACACACACACACACACACACACACACACACACACACACACACACACACACACACACACATTAAATTCAATATCATGCTAAAAAAAATAAAAAATACAAATAAACGTGCCTGTACCATGCCCTTACTAGGCCACAGATTCATTCTCATTTCAAATAAATGTACATTATTTAAAAAAAAAATCTTATGTTTCAATGTTTTACTAAGTAATATATTTCTGACAGACATTTACAAAATGAGTTCAATCTTACTTCCTTTGACATCCTATTCCTTATGATCTTGTCATATGGAAATGTTTTTAATCTGGGATGTACTTGGCATTCTACAACAGAAAAATATAAAAGGATATAATATATAATCAGGAAATGTTTACACTCATGACATATTAACAGTTCGGTAAGCAATTCTTAATAAATAGAATGCATAAATCCTTGCAATGGGCTGGCCACCTGAAACCCTAAAAATGAACTGAAATTAGACCATCTGAAGTACAATTTGCTTTGAATTGGTTGTGTGGTTTGGTAATAGTGCACATTATGGAAGCTAAATATGGCAGATTATTTAATGTTATCATCAAGCCTCCATAGCACGTTTGTCTCGATTAAGAATTTAATCAAGGGCTTAAATATAAGTTCCTGTGGCAAGCAGGACGAGGTCGAGGGACGTGAGAGGACGGCACGAGACCGGTGGAGTGATTACTGATGAGCGGCACATGCGTGACGCACCGGTCTCTCACGTCCCTCGACCTCGTCCTGCTCCCGTCCACAGTTCCATTAATAGAACACTTGAAATTTGTTTATAACTCATTTGGTGTTATTTAAAAGCATTTAATTAAAACAGCAACCATACACACAGGAATAGTATGACGCCTGTACGCATTTGACCACTGTATAACAATCAAGAAGTAAGTTTGAACATTAAAGGGGATTATTGCAGTTTATGCACAATCAGTTGCATACACATATTCAGCTTCATAGACATTATTGTCTATGATTAGTTATGGAATTTAACAATATTTTGCGACTTAAAAACAGCCTTTTAAAAATGATATTGAAATAAGAAACTTGTGTTCTACATTGTACTTAGTCAGTTTTCATTAAAAATGCAAATACACAATACCTGCTTGTTTATACATCCATTTTCTTTGTTTGGCTCCTTTCCTTGGAATTATTGTGGAGGAATTGTCTGTAAAACACACACACACACACACACACACACACACACACACACACACACACACACACACACACACACACACACGAAAATTGGGAATAGAACTATGTTCAAGCTTAAATAAAACTTATTGCATGTTGTGCATGTTTTTGCCTGAAGTGAAAAAAAAAATCACCTGCATCTTTGGGCTTAGATGGGGCAGCATGACTGTTCTGGCAGTGGAAAGAAGGGTTTGTAGATGGAAGATGTGAATCATAGAAAGTAGGGGTGATGCAAGAGGAGGTAGGGGTGAGGGGAAATGGTGTAGGAGGAGGAGTGGGGAAAGAAGATGGAGGAGGAAGAAGGGTGATGTAAGAGGAAGTGGGAGGAAAAATGTTGGAGGACGAAGATGGAGAAGGAAGAAGGGTATCAAAAGACGAGGAAGAAGGAGGAAGGCTGGAGGGAGAAGATGAAGGAGGAGGAGGAGGAGGAGGAGGAGAAGGAAGGGTGTACAAAGAACAGGAAGAAGGAGGGAGGCTGAAAGAAGATGGAGGAGGAGGAAGGGTGTAGAAAGGGCAGGAAGAAGGAGGAAGGCTGGAGGAAGAAGATGGAGGAGGAGGAAGGGTGTAGAAAGGGGAGGAAGAAGGAGGAAGGCTGGAGGAAGAAGATGGAGGAGGAAGGGTGTAGAAAGGGGAGGAAGAAGGAGGAAGGCTGGAGGAAGAAGATGGAGGAGGAAGGGTGTAGAAAGGGGAGGAAGAAGGAGGAAGGCTGGAGGAAGAAGATGGAGGAGGAAGGGTGTAGAAAGGGGAGGAAGAAGGAGGAAGGCTGGAGGAAGAAGATGGAGGAGGAGGAAGGCTGGAGGAAGAAGATGGAGGAGGAGGAAGGCTGGAGGAAGAAGATGGAGGAGGAAGGGTGTAGAAAGGGGAGGAAGAAGGAGGAAGGCTGGAAGAAGAAGATGGAGGAGGAGGAAGGGTGTCAAAAGAGGAGGAAGAAGGAGGAACGCTGGAGGAAGAAGATGGAGGAAGAGGAAGGGTGTCAAAAGAGGAGGAAGAAGGAGGAAAGCTGGAGGAAGAAGATGGAGGAGGAGGAAGGGTGTCAAAAGAGGAGGAAGAAGGAGGAAGGCTGGAGGAAGAAGATGGAGGAGAAAGGGCGGAAGTCGGGTGCTGGCAGACAGTTTCAGCAGTACTGGTTTGGTTTTGAAGCCTCATGTAATCTATGAGAGATTTTTGAAAGAAAATTTGAAAATATTTCTTTGAAAATTGCATGTGTAGATCATACGAAATACTTACTTTTAATACAAATTTCATAAAGACTAGTCATCCTTTCAAAGATGGTTTGAAGTGGTCCAACTGCAAATGGACCCATTGAAGTGATGACTTCAGCCACAAACCCATTTCTTTTCTCTTTAGAAATGAAGAGAATTGGCTTATAGCCAAGTACCTCCAATTTCTTAACCTGTAAAACAAATGCACAGACAGTCAATAAGTATCGGTATATTCATAATGGTAAGCAGGGACTTGTCTAAATGTTTAATTGAGAAATGTAGCAACTCATAATGTAATAACTGCACATAATGTAAAAACTGCACATAATGAAATAAGTATTACATTATTAGTGAAATGTTCATGATGTAATGATTTTCTCAAAATATAATAAAATACTGAGCTCATAATGTAATAACAATTTTTACATTTTGAGAAATGTATTACAATAGAAACTTACCAAAACATATCATATTTCATTAATGTAATAGCTTTTAAAACATAAAAATATTAGTATTCCCTTACAATACATAAAAAAAAAAAAATCTAAATCCAGTCTTAAAGGGATACTCCACTTTTTTTGGTATAGGCTCATTTTACAACTCCCCCAGACTTAAACAGTTGAGTTTTACCGTTTTCAAATCCATTCAGCCGATCTCCGGGTCTGGCAGTACCACTTTTAGCATAGCTTAGCATAGATAATTGAATCGGACAGCACCATTAGCATCTCTCTCAAAAAAATGACCAAAGAGTTTTGATATTTTTCCTATTTAACACTTGACTCTTCTGTAGTTACATCGTGTTCTAAAACCGTCGGAAAATGAAAAGTTGTGATGGTCTTGTCCGGTTCAATTCATTATGCTAAGCTATGCTAAAAGTGGTACCGCCAGACCCGGAGATTGGCTGAATGGATTCCAAAATGATAAAACTCAACTGTTTAACTCTGGGGAGTTGTAAAATGAACCTATTTCCAAAAAAGTGGAGTATCCCTTTAAACTACCTGCAAAATGCAACATTTAAATATTCATGCAATTAATATTACATATATAGTAATTTAACAAAAAACATTGGAATTCCATTTTAAAAGCTATTACAGTAATGAAAATATGATATGTTGTGCAAGTTTCTAATGTAATACATTTCTCAAAATGTAAAAATTGTTATTACATTATGAGCTCAGTATTTTTTTACGTTTTGAGAAAGTGATTACAGTATAAGCATTTTATTACCATTATGAGTTGCTACAAGTAAGAATATATATATATATATATATATATATATATATATATATATATATATAATTAAACATATATATAATTAGTAAAAATCTGTTATTTTAAAAATTATATATATATATACCCAGAAAAGCGCTATAGAAATGTAACAAAATATTATCATAATTATATATATATATATATATATATATATATATATATATATATATATATACAGTTATATATATATATATACATATATATATATATTTATACAGTGCTATGCATAAGTTTAGACACCCATGCTAAAGTTTACTAAAAAGTGGAATAAAAAAATAATCTTTTGGAAATTGAACTTAATGCCTTAATTTAAAAAAATTGGAAAAATCCAACCTTTAAGGACACCAATTTTCTTTGTGAATGAATAATGTATTGTAAATAAATAAATGTTCTTCCTTAAAATACAGGGTGCATAAGTTTGGACACCCCTATGTTAAATTCCCATAGAGGCAGGCAGATTTTTATTTTTAAAGGCCAGTTACTTCATGGATCCAGGATACTATGCATCCTGATAAAGTTCCCTTGGCCTTTGGAATTAAAATAGCCCCACACCATCACATGATGTGGGGCTATTTTAATTCCAAAGGCCAAGGGAACTTTATCAGGATGCACAGTATCCTAAAAAATAAAAAAAAATAAAAAATCTGCCTGCCTCAGTTGGGAATTTAACATAGGGGTGTCCAAACTTATGCACCCTGTATTTTAAGGAAGAACATTTATTTATTTACGATACATTATTCATTCACAAAGAAAATTGGTGTCCTTAAAGGTTGGATTTTTCCTAATTTTTTTAATTAAGGCATTAAGTTCAGTTTTTCAAAAGATGATTTTTTATTCCTCTTTTTAGTCAACTTTAGTATGGGCGTCTAAACTTATGCATAGCACTGTATATATATATATATATATATATATATATATATATATATATATATATATATATATATATATATAACATTACTTTTTAAAATAACAGATTTTTACTATTTAATAATTCATAGTTATATATACGTATGCTTATATTATATTGACATAAGAATTATAAATATGAGAATACTTCACCTATACCCAGTGAATAATATGTTATCTGTATAATTTTGTATTTACCTCATTCATTTCAGTACAGGACAGTATCTATATAGGCTACTATGAACAGAATATATACTGATACTACATTTGCAGAACAAGACTTACAGCAATGCGGGCAGAATCCACCACACGAGCAGCATTTCTGTGTTTTTTTGTGCTGGACATCCATGCACTCTCTTCGATATACTTTTGCTTGTTTTTGACTCTCTGTCTGAGGGTTAAACTAGCAAAACATGTTTTACATGTTTTGGAGCTGGCATTGTTGAGTGCCTGGCAGTGGGGACATGGTGTCTTTTTTGGCTTTGTCATTTTGATCTAAAAATAAAAATAAAAAATAAATACAGTGCATACAAAGCAAGTGCAGGCAACTGCTACAATTGGAGTTTTCTACCTGAGTTTTCTGTTTGGAAACTACAGTATACTGTATAGCAGAAGGTGTAGTGGTGTGAACAGAAAATTAGATAATAATTAGATCATATTTATTTGAATGCATGACAGAATGTATGCAAAATAAATACTTTAAATGAAAATTCATTCAAACTAGTTTTTTTTTTTGACTTATCATTACAGTATGTGTATTAATGCAAATACCATATAAGCACATATAAGTCTCATATTCTGTATAACAAATGTACATATACATACACTTGTAGAAATTATATCTGTGAAATCTGTGCATGGACATAGACCAAGTCGATTTTCTATGTAAATAATAAAAAGTAAACCATCCATTATTTAATTAGTCTATTATGGCAGTCTAACACAAATCCCAGGTCATAAATTATCTGATAAACCCCAAATTATAAAGTATTAGCTAACATGCTAATGGACGTAGGCCACTAGCAGCATATCATCAGGTATCGTTAGCACCCGTCAATAGGTTTTAGGTATGGCTTTTATTCTTAATAAAAAATAAAATAAAATAAAATGAATGAAATATATATATATATATAACAACCCTGATAGACGTGTGAACATGATGCACAAAAAAGTACAATGATTCCAAGAAAAATTCTTTATCTAAATTATGTACCAGAACACCAGAAGAACCTACCGTGCAAAGACGAGATATAGCGTTGAAAGTGCGACAGGACTTACCGCGAGAACAGGATGCCAGAAAAAAAAAAAAAAAAAAAAAAAAACTTAATTGGTGGCATTGCTTTTATTATATATATATATATATATATATATATATTACAATGTTTTACATTTATTAATTATAAACCAACAATTACTCCATAAAAATACCCGGTTGATTATGTGTAAGAGTTTGTTATGTTTTGATTGGCCAACATAAGAACCACAACAGTAAAAGCACGTAATATCGCAGATTCTACAGATAACATTAATAGCGAGCTGATAATTAATTTATTAATGTCCCTGGCATCAAATGTAAAAATAGCCTAAAGATCTCAAATCTATAAATATAAATGTGTGTGTGTTTTAATCTTTTTTTTTCTTTTTTTTTTTACAATAAGAAACAGGCCAGAAGTATACAGTAGGCCTAAACAATCATTTAATTATGCATTATAAAAACGCATATATATATATATGCGTTTTTATAATGCATAATTAAATGATTGTTTAGGCCTACTGTATCCTTATTATTATTAATTAATTAATTCATTCATTCATTCATTTATTTATTTGTATTTTTATATTTTTTCGTACATTTTATGCACATTGCGTACATGTGTGTATATGTATGTATACATGTATACACACATGCGTTATGGATTTTAAATCTTTGGAGTTGCTGGAGGTAGCCTAGCCCAGATAAAAGTCTTCTACAGATAATATTAAAAAGCGGATTTATGGACATTAAATACATTTATGTAGCTATACAAACTTAGCTATAAAAAACATAAATTTATTAGGCCTTATTTCTTACCAGAGCTTTAGAAAATTTCGATGACGTAGGCTAATTTGCCTTTTGCGTCTTAATCTGACGCTTAAGGCAAACCGTTGAAATCAATGGAGTTCCTTGTTCGTCAATAAAGTGACGCCTAGGGGTACCCGTTGAAATCAATGGAGTTCCTTGTTCGTCAATAAAGTGACGCCTAGGGGTACCCGTTGAAATCAATGGAGTTCCTTGTTCGTCAATAAAGTGACGCCTAGGGGTACCCGTTGAAATCAATGGAGTTCCTTGTTCGTCAATGAAGTGACGCCTAGGGGTACCCGTTGAAATCAATGGAGTTCCTTGTTCGTCAATGAAGTGACGCCTAGGGGTACCTTCGACGTCTCCTTTGTGACGCGGAAGGCACTTGACCATGCTTCAGTTTTTGACGCCCTGGGAGTGAGAATGGGTTGTTATTCATTGTTCCCCTTTACTATGTCTCAGGCAGTGTTTGTTGTGTTGTAATGTGTTAAACCTAAATATATTATAAATATAAATATATATATATATTTAGTGTATAATTATTAATTGTAATAATTATTATTGTATTATTGTGTTAATTTATTGTACATTTTAAGGATCTGTTTTGAAGATTGGGACAAAACTGTTTATTTTATTTTTAACTGTTTTCAGTATCTCCGTATATTCAGTTTTATATTTTTCTTTGGAGTTGCATTTGTCGGTTGACAAACTGTACAGTGTCACGCCTGAAGGATTTCTGTTTCTGATGAAACACTGAAGCGCAGCCCACACTAACTGCATACGTTGTGAAATATGTCAAAACGTCTTTGTTTAGTTTTTCTGGAAAAACGAGAAAACCTATATACATAAGATGTATTCATTCACTTTGGTATTACTTATTGGTATTGGCAAATTATCAAAAGTCTTAGTCTAAAACATTAAAAAATGCTGTTTTCCCCCAAACTACTACAGTTTTCTCAATTGCTTTGGCACATTTTTAGAAACAGTCCTAATATTCTCTAAACTTTAAGTTTAATTGTCACAACGGTTTGCTGGAACATCAGAACTCTATCGCATGTCTGCAGAACGTAGTAACTCACAGTTGTCATCACAGGTTACACTGCAGTGTGTGTGAGCTCACATAAGGGCCCTGCACACACACTCAAAGGTGCCAAAATATACTAATAATGGTCTGAAAATAATACGCAACTGCAAAATAATCGTATCTGTTGTAGGCTATATCATTTTAACGTGTACTGTATATTATAATATATAATAATTATTACTGTATAATAATACGCATAATTTTGTTTTTATTTTATTCCTATGAATGCTAATAATATTGTACCAGCTTGTTTCATTTTTACATTGATTTTTTTATTCTAAGGTAACAACAACATAGTCACGTGTGTCAACAATTTCTGCTAAATGAATGGAATGACAATGAAATTAAATCTTGCTATAAGGTTCAGAGTGTTTTTCCCGCACATCATTATGATGGTGAGACTCAAAACACTTACAGCTTGAGAAGAGCTCTGCTTTCACGCCAATTCGTACGATTTTTGCTAAATCGTACATATTTTACAAGTTGCCCAATTCGCATGAATTCGAAAGAATAACCTAGCTGACCCCGCCCCTAAACCTATAATCATAACTGGGGTTTAGACAAATCGTACGAATTGGTCGTGAGATAGCGTTGCCTTTTCCAGTAAAAAAAATAATTTTCCCCAACGATTTCTATTTCAGATAAATGCCGTTCTTTTGAACTTTCTTTTTATCAAAGAATCCTGGGAAAAAAAAATATACACTGTTTTCAACATTGATAATAATAATAAATGCTTCTTGATCAGCAAATCAGCGTATTAGAATGATTTCTGGAGCATCTGAAAAAATTTTCAAATTATAACATCTTGTAGGTAAGTGCCATGTTAAAGGTCTTGCAACACAATTTAAAGCAGTGACTGCAGATGTACCGACACAAGTCAAATAAGAGACAATCGCAACCTACTCTTAAAAATAAATCTTATAGGCCTACTCTTAAAAATAAATCTTTCAAAAGTTTTTTTTTTTTTTTTTACAGTAATGCCAGATAGAAGAACTATTTTTGTTCAGGGAACAGTTCTTTAATGAACCTTCTTTTAGAGTGAAGAAAATAAAAAATAAATCTAAAGAACATTTTTCCACTATAAATAACTTTTTGTTGAATAGAAAAGGTTCATGGATGTTAAAGTTTCTTCATGAACCATCGATGTCAATAAAGAAGCTTTATGCTTTATGTATCGCTACTGTTGACAGAGAGATCAAAACCAGATTTGTATTTAATAATGACATTAAAGTGAGAAGACATAATCAAATGATCCACACACATACTGTATCTAAAAAAAAAGCATTTTTGCATGTTTTTCTTTTCTTACTCTATAAATGTATGACCTGTAGAAGATACTGATTCTTTTAAATTTGCTTTATTTATTTTTATTCATCAATTCTTTGAAGACTGGAGTAATGATACTGAACTTACAGCTTTTATCACAGGAATAAGTTACATTTTACAAAATATTCATATAGAAAACATGTTATCTCAGATTCTCTAAACTATTAAACATTGTTCCGTGTTAAAGAAAAACATTATGCTTTTGTGGGTCAATTTTAAAGGGATAGTTCGTTCAAAAATAACAATTCTGTCGCACTCATGTTGTTTCAAAGTTGTGTGACACATTCTTCTGTGGAACATATTTTGAAAAATGTGTCAATTATGTTTTTTGTACATACAATAGAAGTCAAGGGGCACCAATATTGGTTCAACTGGTTCCCAATGTTCTTCAGAATATCTATTCTGTTCCACAGAAGAAAGAACAGTTTTTTAATATTTCACAACATCCCAAAGTGACACTCCGCCTATTCATTCAGTCTCTTTGATGTGATCACATGGAATTCCAATGACGACTGATGTCATGCGATTTTGGCAGCATAAATAGTGGATCGGAATCAATCTGTGAGACAAACTGCCTGGATAATACAGTTTATTTCATCCAGACTTTGATCACCATCACTATGACTACAGAAGTGCCAATCATTAGACCAGTGCCAATCATTGGAGGATGGAGCACAGAGGCGCCTGTCACTGACGAGATGGAGAACATCTGCATTGAGGTAGGATACTGAAAATCACTTATGTTGTATATGTGTTTTTGTTAAAACACAGTCTAGTAAAATTATCTATTTTGATGCTGTAAAATGTGTTGGCGAAATTATTTGTTAAGAACTGTTTTACTTTTCTCTTAAAGTCACAAAACATTTAACATAAGTTTTCTGATATCTGACACAAAACATTGATATACAGTAGAGATCAATAAACAAAATATTTTTTAAATAATAATATAAGAATAATTATAATAATATAGATGAATATAAAATGTGCATTTGTTTATTCAGGTAGCGAAGCAGGCTGGAGTCCATTTTGATGTTTTCATTCCTAAAACCTATATGGTTCGGATGCGGTATGGGGCGACACACTATCTGGTCAAGGTAAATTAGTGTTTTGTATTGTTTTTATGGATTGTGAGCTTGATGTTTTCATCACTCAAATACTTCTGGCACAATTTGTATTTCCAATATCAACAAGCCAACTATAGCAGTGTGTCCTAAACGGATGTGATGTGTCCAGTAATTTTTCCGTCCTCTCAGAAAGGTAAAATGAATCAAGTCACTGTATAAAGATTCTCTGCATTTGTATAAGAGAAAACTTCTCAACTTTGTAGCGTTGCTGGACTCTCAAATCTCTGCAGTGGTCACTGTAGCAGAACTCGTAGAAATATGTTTGCTGTGTCATGGAAAATAAATGCGTTTAGCTCGCTATCAATGTGAACAGAGTTTTACATGGAAGAGATCACATATAAATCCAAGTGAATCTCTCTCTCTCTCTCTCTCTCTCTCTCTCTCTCTCTCTCTCTCTCTCTCTCTCTCTCTCTCTCTCTCTCTCTCTCAGGTGAAGGTCGGAGTAGATGATAAGTGTCTTCATGCGATGTTATGTCGAGGTATCTTCAGCGATAAAGTGACTGAAGGGAGTGAAGCTACTGAGACTGGTGGCTTTGACCCGGTTGTGACTGGAGTCCGGTACCCTAAAGCCCTCAGTGACCCACTGATCCCCTTTGAAGTTAAACACTAACCGCATGCAGAAAATAGCTACCATACTGTATAGAGGAACTATTGAAAAAGGTTTCATTCCTCAATATTAAACTCAATATTTAAACCATCAGTGCCTGTGTCAGTGTGTTTATATGAAGATGTGAACACCAGATTCACTTCACTTTACTAAAATTGTTTTATGCTGAAACAATAAACATTAAAGCTGCAAGCAGCATTTATCAGGGTTCAAGTGGTTTAAGGCCTTTAAGCACATGCGTAAAAATATGTAATATTTTATTTAGTAAGCATGTAAACACTCAGAAAAGTTAGGAAACCAAAAATAATTTATAAAAGATCATATAAGAGATTCAGTCAAGAATCCTTTTTGTACAGACGTAAATAATGCATGTTGGATTGACTTATAAGGAAGTTCATCCTGATAATGCATTGTCAGCATTTGAAAGATTATTTTACCCTTTGGTGGACAAACATGCACCATATGAAAAAATGTACAGTGAAGAATGTTAGGGCACCATGGATTGTTAATGAGTTGAAAAAACATTGTTTAAGAGAGATGTGGCAAAGGGTACAGCAAACAGAACTGGGAACAAGGAGGATTGGGATGTCTATTGCAAATTAAGAAATCAAGTAAAATGAATGACGGCAGAAGGAAAGAATGTTTTACAAAATTAAAATAAGTGAATGTAAATATGATTGTAAAAAAAATGGGGAGTACACTCAATGAAATAATGGATAGGAAATCAAGTCAAATTCCTTCTTTTGTTGATACAGGTGACCAATTTTTAACTATTTTGAAACCATATGAAATTTAAAATTATTTGAATGTTTTTTTTTTTCATAAATCATCACATCTTTAATATCAGTATTGAAAAATGAATTTTTCCTTTAGCTTGGAAAGATGCAAAGGTTATTAATCTACAGAAAAATGCAGCACTGGGTTTTAATGATCATAATAGTCGACCAATAAGTTTGCTTCCAGTTCTTAGCAAAGTATTGAAAATGATAGTTTGTGAGCAAATTCAATTATTCTTTAAGGAGAATAATTTGCTCTCTAATTTTCAGCATTTATATTGAGATTGATGACAATAACTTAGTAGGAGCAGTATTGTTAGATTTTAGCTCAGCTTTTGATGTACTGGATCATAAATTATTGCTGGATAAACTGAAATTTACTTCTCATACAGAAACAATCTTAGTCTACACTTGTTTGTTCACAATGAGGTTCCAGCTGCAACGTCGCAGAAAAATAGAAATAGATTTCTAAAATAGAATCGTCACATGTCACTGGTAAGGACAAAAACTGATTGACATGGAAAATATATCTTTTATCGTATGTCGCATGTAGTTACACTGTGAAATCTATGTGACTTCAGTGGTTTAACCCCCCAAAAAAGCGATGCAAATGCTTTGTGTGTGGAAAAAAAACAAATAGTCTTTTTCACAATATCTTCAAACATGCATATGAGCATCTCAGTGCTTGTGTTCTCATGAATTCTCACCCTACTTCTGGGTCAACAGAACGCATACATTGTGGCGCTCTTGTGTGTGTGCGTCAGCGATCTATATTTTGTAAGAAAATATGTAATTTTGTATTTCTTCTTCACTTCATAAATTTGAGGTTAAACCACTGGAGTCACGTGGATTAAATGTATGTCTGTATACCTTTCTGAACCTTGAAACTGGTAGTTGCGTAAGCTGTCAATGGAGGGACAGAAAGCTTTCAGATCTCCTCAAAAAGATCTTAATTTTTGTTCTGAAGATGAATGGAAGTCTTGTGGGGTGAGGAACAACGTGAGCGTGAGCAATGACAATTTAAATGTTTGGGTGAACTAACCCTTTAATGAAAATTGTTATTCTCTTACAGAAAAATGGAATCAACACTGTAACATTTTACTCTTGACTAATGAACTAAATTAATCACTTTTTTAAAACAAAAATGAAACATCACTGAACTTAAGTGACACTATTTTCTTCTGGAATTATCTCTGTAAAGTTGCTTTGAAACAATCTGTTGTAAAAAGCGCTATATATAAATAAATGTGACTTGACTGAAGACTGGAGTAATGATGCTGAAAATCCAGCTTTGATCTCAGAAAAAAATATATATATACATTTTACAATGTATTACAATAGAAAAAAAAGCTTTTTGACATTGTAATAATATTTCACAATATTGCTGTATTTTTTCTTTTTTCTTTTTTCTTGGTGAGCATGATACACTACCGTACAACATTTTGGGGTCTGTAATATTTAGTCTATGTACACATAGCATGATGCAAACTGAACATAAATACTGAATGTAAATAACTATACAACTGCACAGAGCTGGGCAAAACTGGCTATGAGATTTTGGCAATATTAATACTTTGTGTTAAATTAGTTCAAACCTGTCATTGGAAAACATTGCCTTGATTATTTTTATATCAAGGGAAATCTGTTGGAAATTCTGTTTAGATACATTGTTTCAAATAAGACCATGCAGAAATAGATCATGGCATGTTTGATTATATCCTCTATATGTTTATTTTTGTAGATGTTGGTCACTAGATGGAGCGGTTTAGTCAACTATTCAGCTCAAAGCCACAGAAACACCTGCTGGGAGGGTGAGGACCTGAAAACTCATGCTAACTTTAACCAAATATAATTGAAGCTAAAACCTTGCACCTGTTGCATCTTTTTTTTTTCTTTTTTTTTTTTTTTAAGAATGTTGTCAAATCAGCAAATCAAAATATCAAGAGCTATGCATTTATATTGCCATTCCCCTTCCTGGTTACCAACCTGTTTGCCACGTTTTTAATTATTAAAAAAATATTTAAAACAAAGCACCACTTCTCTACGTATTCTGTGCTGGGCTTGCAGTATTGATTCGGAGAGGAGGGGGGCCCTGGAGTAAAAAAGGTTGGGAACCACTCCTAGTGTGTGATCTGCATGCAGCAATTTTTCAAAAAAAACATGCTGTGTGCAACATTTCAAAGCAAATGCAGAAATATCATTATACACAAAATATTGGCAAAATTAATGCTGAAAAATATTTAAACACATTATGTGATCTTTGCTCCTCTAATGGTAGAAGCACAGTTTACTTGCGGAGGAACATTGTTTTGGTAAGTATGCGAGTTGTGCTCATGGTTACAGATTATCGCTTTCTTTATCAGTTTGAGAAAAAAAAAAGAGAATATCATCACACTTTACATTTCATGTCCAATTTAAGATAGAAATTACATTTCATATTTTTATGGTTATACCTGTCCACACATTTCCACTACCTTGCGCATATCAGAGCTAAACGTTTCTCTTTTGCAAAAAAAAATAATAAAAAAAATAAAAAATACAATATCATAGGAAATATTTTCTCTACGTATTTATGGGTTTTGCTCATTTCATTTTCAAAATGCTGCTCTAGTGAACACTGAGTGAAGAAGAGAGATCATACAGGTTTGTAAGGACGTGAGGTTGAGATGAACAAGATTTCAGTTCATATAATACAGTGTAAAATACAGTCTGTATATTGGTAAATGTTTTAAAATGACATTCATTCAGTGTTGTCTTAATATAAAAAAATATATATGTTTTCCCTTTTCATTCAGACTTTTATCTTATATCTTAAAATTAGAAAATTTGATTTTACATTATTTTATATTCCTTTTTTTTCCCTTTTAGTTTTTTTTTAAGATTTGGAATGATGTGGGATTTGTTTATGTTGTTTTATGTTTTATGTGTATTATTCCAGCATAAAAGTGAAGTGAATTTGGTGTATAAACACACAGTCACTGAGGGTTTGAATAAAGAGTTTAATATTGAGGAATGAAACAGTTTTCAATAGTTCCTCTATACAGTATGGCAGCTCATTGTGTGTCTGTTGCAGTATTAGATCAGACAGACTATTTTCTGCATTCTGTTGGTGTCTAACTTTCAACGAGGATTATTAGTGGGTCACTGGCGGTTTTAGGGTGCTCGACTCCATCCACATCATTGGGGAGAAGTTGACGTATCAGCGCATGAACGCATTTATCCACATCGACGTACACCTGAGAGAGAGAGAGAGAGAGAGAGAGAGAGAGAGAGAGAGATTTCCAAGTGATCTCTTCCATGTAAAACCCTAGCGACCTACATGCATTTGTTTTTCACACATCTCAGCGAGTTCTGCTACAGTGACCGTAGAGATTTGAGTGTCCAGCAACGCTACAAAGTTGAGAAGAGTTGTCTCTTACAAATGCAGAGAAACTTTATGTGACTTTATTTGAACTTTCAGGGAGGAAAGATTTATGGACACAAATGATCTCATTCATGAAACACGAGCAGAACGAATTATTGTGTAAATCGTGTGTAAAGTGGTTCTGGCGTAAATTTTCGAATTCATTAAAATGTTCGTATTTTCCAAATGTTAGTTGGTACGAAAGAAATCTACACCTGCTCCCAGCCACGCGTAAATAGTGCATTTAAAGGAGAACTTGGTAACTTTTTTAACTTAATAAAACTGTCTAGAAATCATTTGGATGGTTAAACAACCTGTTCTGGTGATATTGGTGACTTTCCCCGCTCCCCCCAGCGTTCCCAGGCGGAAAACCAACCTTGCAACTTGCAACACTACCGTCCCGGCAAGTTAGAAATTGGAAGTCTCGTGAGAAGCGAGAACTAGAACGAGAACGAGCGCGAAACACAAATTGCTTTACGGCAATTCGACATAAACACACACGCATGTATGATGTAGATTACCCACCTCGGTAGACATAGCTCCACGCGATACAGTTGGCTTGCTCCGATCAAAACAAACGCACATGAGCAGCGGTAGAGAGGGGGAGGAGGCCGCCGCAAATGAGTTTTTTACGACTGTGTTGTGAAATATACGCCCCCCCCCCCGAAAACATGCGACAACAAAAGGGAAAATCAGCGAAGAAGTGACTAGAGTTCGCTAGAGTTACCGAGTTCTCCTTTAACATCTGAACGATTTGCTCATTAAGGCTACATTCTAATTCACCTTAATCGGGTACATATTTACACAGCATTTTTATATATAGTAATTACATACGTTTTTTCTTTTTACTTTTATTATGAGAGCCAGCAATAGCATCTGCAAACGGAACACTTTAATCAAATAATGAATTGCTTTCAATAGGGCTGGGACTCTTTTCACTTCTGGGACTGTTCGATTAACAGATAAAACTCCATTAACTGCATCTGTAACTGCCAAGCTTCCTCTTTTTTAGGACCTGATACGCCACTATGTACGCTTGAAAATAAAATGTGGCGTTTTGAATTAACTTCTGATAATAAAACTTCAATTTCTGCATCTGAGAAATTTCTCTTTTTCATTTGCTTTTGAGAAGACATGTTAAAATCCTTCGTTTGGTGTCATAATATGATGCCCATATATAGTTGTCAGTCGGATTTAATGGGCGGGATTTATTTATGGTAACTGAGAATGAGCGTGCACGCGCGTCCCATTTACGACTGATTGGAATTCATTAACACACACACACACATTTCACTATCACATCTGAAGTTTACGAAGTATTTGTGAATAAACAAACATATTTACACGTATATTTACGAATGTTTCATGAATGAGACCCATTGATCGTACCCGTTTAGGACACACTGCCACAGGCTTGATGAAACCTACAAATTGTGACTTGGAGTTTCAGTGATGAAATCATAAGCTCAAAACCCATAGAAAACAAACAAACAAACAAACAAACAACAACAAAACAAAAACTCACTCACTTACCTTGACAAAATAGTCTGTCTCTGCCAAAATCTGCCTCCTAAAGGTTAAAGGAATGTAACCCTTAAAAGGGTGTCCAACCTTCATCTCTATGATTGGCCGCACCTAAATAAACAAATGCAGATTTTATATTGATCCATGTTATTATTATTTAAAAAAGATTGGGAGTTACAAATATCATTCAGCACCAAAATAAAATAAAAATTACTAGGCTGTGTTTTAACAAAAACTGTATTACATGAGTGATTTTCTGTCTCCTACCTCAAGGCAGATCTTCTTCACCTCTTCAGTGACAAGCGCCTCTGAGGTATATCCTCCATGTTCTGACATTGCTGCAGTGCTGGTGATCAAAGTCTGGATGAAATAAACTGTATTATCAGGCAGTTTTTCTCACAGATTGATTCTGATCCACTATTTAGGCATCCAAAATCGCATGACATCAGTCGTCCTTGTAATTAATCACATCAAAGAGACTGAATGAATAGGCGGAGTTTCACTTTGGGATGTTGAGCAATATACAGTTCCTGTGATAAACTGATTTATTACAGGCTTTTAGATAAATAAGGACACAACAGAGCAAACAATGAGTGAATAACATATGCCAGTTTAGGCTAGTACAGTTTTTTACTCTTTGATGTCTTTAGCTTTTTATTTCATTTGTGAGACTTTAAAATTAATTTGGAAAGTTTGATTAGTTGTCATTACAGGTTACTACAGTACTGCAACAATGCCTGACATAAACCTCTACAAATGTCTCTGTGGCCTAATAAAATGTATATAAGCTAGCCTGGTGTGAGTATTCTGTGTTATTCCTAATGTCTTGGTTATTTTGTATACAGCCGGTGTTGAAGGCTCAAGTTCCCTTTATAAACGCCAAACCTCACGGTTTCCTGTTTTCTCACATTTAACGAATTTGCTTGCCCATAAAATCTTTAAGATATTAGGTTAAACTTATTTGGCTTGCTGTCCACTGAAGGGGCTCGATGAAGCAGCTTCAACTCGAGCTCTGATATACCCCCCAGTGGCTGAATGTAGGATATGATAATTGAAGGGCAAGGTACCTGAGATGAAGGTGGAGTTTGGGGAGGTGGAGGGATACTGGAACAGCTGATGCTAGAGAGAGGTAAGCGGCTGCTTATATACTCAGGCTGTTGATTGAAAGATTAGATGGGCTCACTCCTCCCTAACTTGCGTTTAGGAACTTCATTTAACGAATTTGCTTGCCCATAAAATCTTTAAGATATTAGGTTTAACTTATTTGGCTTGCTGTCCACTGAAGAGGGGCTCGATGAAGCAGCTTCAACTCGAGCTCTGATATACCCCCCAAAAATGTCGGATAAAAATTTGGGACAGCAAGTTAGAATAGCATGATCGAATAATTAAGAAACTTAGAAAATACAGAATGCCTAAGAGCTTTAAAACATTCTATCCCCCCAAAAAAGTGGAAATCTAAAGTTGTATGGGGCATGGATAGACGCTGGTGCAGCAGGGATGTACAGCGGGGCACCTGTGGTAACTCTGGCTGGACTGCGTCTCCCTACTATGCCCACCATGTGGGGCTATAAGTGGAGCTCCGGCGGGAGCTGTGTTTGAAAGAGTGTGCCTGGAACGAAATGAGCTTGTGGAAATTTTACTGGGGTACATCTCACCGCTGTACTGCTGCGGCAGTGACTTTCAGAAATTACTCCTGCGGGAGTATCTTGGGACTGGAGGTTTGAGTACGAGGTTGGAGAACGCCCTGCCGCATCCATGACATGGAGCCCCATGGAGTTAAAGAACATAGGGCCTCCAGATGTCACGAACGGGGGAAGGGGTCCTCGTCCCTAAAGGCAAACGGGCCACCAATATCTGAAGCGAAACTCCCTACGCAGCAAGAGGGAGCCTACGGTATACAGAGGAAATGCAGAACTACCGTCCTTCTGACGCAGGGGGCCTAGATCACATAAACTTAAATGGCCCGTCTCGCTCGAGGGACGTGCGATCCTTGGTACCTCCAGTCCTCTTTTCGGATAGGAGGGCCCACACTGCGATCCGAACGGGAGAGTCTCCATGGTTAAAAACATGGAGGGTCACACAGCGATTCGGAAAGGGAGAGCCCCCACGGCGCCCGAACGGAAGGCTCACACTGCGATTCGACCGGGAGAGCTCCCGCTGCGTTTCGAAGGAGAGAGCCCTCCCCATGTTTATAAATAGGGAGTTCAACTCTGTGATCAAAATGGGGGAGCCCACACAGCAAGTCGAACGGGAGAGCCTACGATGCATCTGGATGGGGGAGCCCACACGGCGATTCAGATGGGAGACCCCACTCCAGGAGTGGTATGTCACACACATCTGAAAAGGGAGAGCTCTCACTGCATCCAGATGAATGCACGCCCTGCGGGGCTAGGTAAGCGGGAAGATGCAAATAGTAGGGAGAAGCGGTCCGGACTCAGAAGGATGCTAGTGTTTGTTGTGCTTGTCTAATGTTATGCAGATCTGACATATGTTTCAAAGGCGTGGGACGACCATTGACTTAGCATTTTGATTTGGTAATCGGAAAGGCTCCTTTGCGCTGCTGTAGTGGCTACACCTATTCGGAAGGAATGTGAAGAGAAATGTTTGGTTGGGATGCCAGAACTATTGAGGATGGATTTGAGGTTCTTTTGAAACCAAAGTCTGGAGGCAGGGAGGTTTTTATCATCGATGAAAAGAGGGTCGAGAGAAGAGGTGATTTGGGATTTCCTCTGGTGAAGAAAAAGGCAAGGCAAGGCAAGGCAAGTTTATTTATATAGCACATTTCATACACAATGGCAATTCAAAGTGCTTTACATAGAAGAAATTAAAATAATGAAAAGAAATGATAATAATTAAAACAGTTTAGAAAAATAAAATAAAATACAGTACTTTTAAAAAATAAAAAAAGAATATTATTATAGATCTTTTCTTCAAAGGATTCCCTTAAGACTTAAATCTTTCAACCTTCTTTTAACCTTCAATCTTCTTACGACTTCCATCTATCAACTTTCCTTTAACTTTCTTTTCTCCCTCATTTACTCACACGTTCTTTTCACTTTCTTTAGCACTGCGTTCACATTCTTTCTCAGACGAAAACTTTAATATCGTCATTTAAATACTGTTCTACTTTCAAACCCACATTAATACACGTCACTTTCACATTATCACCTTCTGAGTGGGCATTTACAGTTACGGGCTAAATGCCCTGCTGACATTGGAGAAATTAAAATAATTAAAAGAAATAAGAATAATTAAAACAGTTTAGAAAAATAGAGTAAAATACAGTACAGTACAAACAGTCGGACGAACAGCGGCACAGTGCTCATTCAGTAAATGCACAGCTAAACAGAAGTGTTTTGAGTCTGGATTTGAATGTGACCACTGTAGGAGCACATCTGATCTCTTCTGGAAGCTGGTTCCAGCTGTGGCTGGCATAATAGCTAAAAGCAGACTCACCATGTTTAGAGTGAACCCTTGGTATTTCTAGCTGATATGATCCTAATGATCTGAGTGATCTGTTGGGTTTATATTCAGTGAGCATATCTGCAATGTATTGAGGTCCTAGGCCATTGAATGATTTATATACCAGTAATAATACTTTAAAATCAATCCTAAATCTAACTGGGAGCCAGTGTAAAGACCTGAGGACTGGTGTGATATGTTCATATTTTCTGGTTCTGCTCAGAATCCTAGCGGCAGCGTTCTGTATGAGCTGCAACTGTCTTATGGTCTTTTTGGGAAGGCCAGTGAGGAGACCATTACAATAATCCACCCTGCTGGTGATGAAAGCATGCACAAGTTTCTCTAAGTCTTGTCTGGAAACAAAGCATCTAATTCTTGCAATATTTTTCAGATGATAGTATGCTGATTTAGTTATTGCTTTGACATGACTACTGAAACTAAGGTCTGACTCTAGTGTCACACCAAGATTCCTGACTTGATGTTTAGTTGTTTGACCCCTAGAGTGAAGGTATGCGTTCACTTTGAGAACTTCATCTTTGTTTCCAAACGCAATAACTTCAGTTTTGTCTTTGTTTAATTGAAGAAAGTTTTGACACATCCAACTGTTGACTTAGTCAATGCATCGGCACATGGAGTCAATGGGGCTGTAATCGTTAGGCGATAGGGCTAAGTACAGCTGTGTGTCGTCTGCATAGCTGTGGTAAGCAATTTGGTTATTTCTCATTATTTGGCTCATTGGGAGCATATACAGGTTGAACAGGAGTGGCGCAAGAATTGAGCCTTGAGGGACTCCGCATGTCATGGATGTCCACTCAGACTTATGGTCTCCTATACTAACATAATAACCTCTCCCATCTAAGTATGACCTGAACCATTTTAGGACTGTCCCAGAAAGCCCCACCCAGTTTTCCAGCCTGTCAAGAAGTATGTTATGATCGACAGTGTCAAATGCAGCACTGAGGTCGAGTAGTACCAGCACTGATAATTTTCCTGAATCAGTATTTAAGCGAATATCGTTTATTATCTTTATGAGCGCTGTCTCTGTGCTGTGATGCGGTCGGAAACCAGATTGAAAATTGTCAAAGTATCCATTCGAGCTTAAGAATTTGTTCAGCTGATTGAAGATAACTTTTTCAATGAGCTTGCCTATGAAAGGAAGATTTGAGATCGGTATATAGTTGCTTAATATGGTCTTATCCAGATTGCTCTTTTTCAGGAGGGGCTTGACAACTGCAGTTTTCAGGGAGTTTGGAAAACTCCCAGAAAGAAGTGAGGCATTTACCACTTCTAGAAGATCTGCTTCTAAACTGTTTAGCACACTTTTGAAAAAAGGTGTGGGAAGTGTGTCAAGGGCGCATGTTGATGTTTTAAGGTGTTGTACGGTTTCTTCCAAAATTTTGCCATCAATTTCTTTGAAGTCAGACATAGTAACTACTTTCTCAGGTGGTCTGATCTGTCTGACCTCAGTGCAACTCAAGGATGTGCTGATCACCTTTCTGATATTATTGATTTTCTCAGAGAAGAAAGAAGCAAACTCACTGCACTTGCTGTTTGAGAGCATTTCACTAGGAATCTGGCTTGGGGGGTTTGTCAGTATCTCTACAGTAGCAAAAAGAGTGCGTGTGTTGTTTAAATTGCTGTTTATAATATTTGAGAAGAAAGTCTGTCTAGCTTTGCCTAGTTCCATATTGAAAGCATGCAGGCTGTCTTTGTAGATGTTATAATGGACTACAAGTTTTGTCTTCCGCCACATGCGCTCTGCTTTTCTGCATTGTCTTTTCATATGTTGCACTGCTGTTGAGTTTCTCCAAGGTGCTTTTTGTCTGCCACTCTTCTTCCTGACTTTAACAGGAGCAATATCATCAATTAAATTTTTAACTTTTGAGTTAAAAGAATCAAGGAGAAAATCAACAGAATCAGCAGATATGCTTGGTGTTAAGGATATAGCCTTCATAAATAGTACACTAGTGTTCTCATTTAAGCATCTCTTCTTGACAGACACAGATCTAGCTTCAGTGGCAGGAGAGATCAATATATCAAAGAAAATACAGAAATGATCAGACAGTGCTACATCCTTAATAAAAATCGATGAAATGTTTAGACCCTTACTGATAAGTAAATCTAGAGTGTGTCCATGATTGTGTGTGGGTCCATGTACATGCTGAGTCAGATCAAAAGTTTTTAAAACAGTTTTGATTTCTTTTGCCATATTGTTTTCTGCATTATCTATGTGAATGTTAAAATCTCCAGCAATGGCAAAACAGTCAAACTCTGAGGTAATTGTTGATAACAGTTCTGTAAAGTCCTCAGCAAAGGCTGGAGAATATTTTGGAGGCCTGTAAATAATGATAAGTAAAATGCGAGGAGCACCTTTTAACACAGTACCCAGATATTCGAAAGACGGGTAATTCCCAAATGATATTTGCTTACATTGATAGATATCTTTAAAAAGAGCAGCTAGACCCCCACCTCTCTTAACAGCTCTGCAGACACTCATAAAAGTAAAGTTAGGAGGGGCTGTTTCATTGAGGATTGTTGCACTGCAGCTGTCTTCTAGCCAGGTTTCATTTAGAAACATAAAGTCCAGGTTGTTTGTGGTTATTAAGTCGTTGACTAGAAGTGATTTATTTTTAAGTGAGCGAATGTTTAAAAGTGCTAACTTAACAGTCTTACTTTTTGTCCCCACAGCAATCTTAGTTTGACATGTAATAGGCACCAGATTAGTTGGGTTTGCTATACGGCTATTGAAGGCCTTAGACTTTCTATCTTGTAATAGAACAGCAATAGAGAAAGATACAGGCACACTCGGTGTTTGAGGTGCCTGACGTTTTTTGGTTGGTATCCTGGGGCTTGCAGCAAAAGAGTGGGATAGTCTGGTTCCAGCATGCACCAGTTCTTCCATTTTCTGTGAGAAGTACAGAAGTGGAGTTGCTGGCGAGAGTGAGAAAGTATCTGGTGAAAGGGGCTGTTGCTCAGGTGTTATCGGAGGCTGGGATATGCTGTCCTGGCTTCCCTGGCTGTTTTCCAGGAAGTCGTCCTTGGGTGCTGAATCTTGGAGCAGTCTGTGGTGAGCTCTGTGGGCAGGGCTCAGCTGAGATTGTGTCCGTGAGCAGAGGTTGTTGTGGCTCAGTGGTGTTATCATTGTCCTTGTGTGATATGTCAACCGCATGTCCATTTTGCTGCTGAAGTGAAGTCCCGTGTTCATTCATACTGTTTCCAGGTGTGTGTGTGTCGTTCAGATTGACACACACTGCAGAAGGATGATTGAGGGAGAAGTCGATATTGTCCTTTAACACTCTTGAACCAAGTTTGTTTGGGGGATGGCCATCCCGATGAAATAGTTGTCTCTGACTCCAGAAAAGATTGAAGTTGTCAATGAAGTTTACTCCTTTTATATTGCAGGTTTTTTGCAGCCATGTATTAATCCCAAGCAGCAGAGAAAACCTGTTTGTTCCTCTTGCTGGTAGTGGTCCACTGATGAATGTTTGAACTTTCAGTCTTTTAAGTGTTTCAAAAAGTTAATTGAAATCCTTCTTAAGGAGTTCTGACTGCTCTTTATGAATATCATTCTTCCCCACATGAATTATGAGTCGATTTGCAGTCTTATGTTTCATCAGAATGTTCTGAAGTTCCCTGTTTATATCAGAAGTTGTTGCTTGTGGAAGGCAGCACGTAGTTGTATCCCTGCTGCTAATGTTTCTGATTATGGAGTCCCCCACTATCAGAGTCCTGGGCTCGGCTGCGCTCTGAGCAGAGTGCCGCTGTCTGCTCGACCTTGAGCGCCAGTTAGCATCAGTGTTAGCTACTGGCTGATACAGTCTGTGTTCGATCACATTCATCACGTTTGGGGATTCCTCATTTACATTCATTAGTACTTCAAATCTGTTCTCAAGATGTATAGGTGTTGGCAGGAGACCAGTGTTTGCAATCCTTTCAGAGCTGTATCTGGGGTAGAGGATGCTACTGCGGCAATATGTGGGGCTCGTGACAATCTGATGTCTCGAGTGCCTTTGGGTCTCGCTCCCTGTTTGTGCCATCGATTTGTAAGTCGATCGGCTTGTTTCTCTACCTGTCGAGGAGCACTAGTTTCATGGGACTCACCGGCTATATGCTGAGGGCGTCCATGACGAAGCTCTGTTGTGTGTTCCGTCTGGTTTGGTGGTCCCGTAAATAACTTTGTTTCAAGAACTGCAATCCTTTGTAAAAGTCTGTGGCAGTTAGTGCAGCAAGTAGATTCCAGAAGAGGCATTTTCTCTCTTATCCTTGTAGGCAGTTGTGTTTTCCTTTCCCCGGAATGTAAGCTGGTCGGGTAGAAGAATTCAGCGTTTTTGTGGTAATCCAAACTTTGTCGTTTGAGCACTGTGCTGATTTGCTGAAGTTAAAATTAGGTGATAAAAGGAGCTAAAATATAAAAATATAGAAGATAAAATATAAAAGCGATAGAGCAAAGCGCGGAGCAGTAAGCAAGAGCGTCCGAACGGTAGCTGAGCTGAGCAAAAAGGTTTAAGGACTGGTATGGTTGGATGGGGGTTGGCAAATTGAAAATGAAAATCGAATGACCATGTTTCAATTGATCGGTTTTGCTTTGTTTGATGTTGAAACGTATGGTGTCATGGTTTATTATTTGAAGGTCGGAGAATGTAGGATGGATGGATGGGTTGAATTTTGAGTTGGTGGTGAGTTCTGAGACTCTGAGGAAACCAAAGAAAGCCAAATTGAACATGGCGTCTAGGGTTCTTGTTTTGTTGGGAGAAAAAAGACCTGAGCGGAGAGTGGTAAGGCAGATGCTAAAAATGTCGATGGTTAAAGGTTGTCTAGAGTCTGGATGAGGGGGATTGGTTTTTTGTAAACCTTTGATGAGGAGGGATATCTGAGGAGTCGAAATGTTGGGGCACTGTTGGCCGTGGAGGAGCTTGAAAAAGAAATGGATTCCGCTAAGGTAGACTTTGATTGATCCTGATTGAATTAAACTGGTGTGAAGGAGGTATGTGATGAAGGAGGATATTGAGAGGAGGGAAAACTCAGGAAAAAACATGTTGTGAGTGCTGTGGAAGTTTTTGAAGGAACCCCAAGCTGTCCAGTAGGTTTGGAGTGTTCTGGGAGAAACGGCTTGTAAGATTTGGTGGAAGCAAGCACAGTTGGGCGTTTTTAAAACGGGAGGAGAGAGACACCACAACACGTCAGTGTTTACGTATGTACTGTTTTATGGTACAAACACCTTCTACCTTATTTTAATTATTCTCAGGTTAAGGTAAAGTAAGTCAAATTCATTCTAAATAAAAAGTATTTGAATGTCCATACTCACAACTTAGAAGAAAGACTTCTCCGTGGTTTAGTTCAGCTCAACTCTTTCATAAAGCAGAGACTTGTGGCAAGTTGGTTATTTTTATATCAATTATTAGTAGTTTATTATAACAATAATAAGTGTTTTACATATAATGTCAAAAATCAAAGTAAAGTTCAAGAGTCTGTCAGTTCACAAGCTTCGCCAGCAGGTGTCAGGCTTGGATCATCAAACAATGGAGAGGCTGTCTTCCTTCACAGCGTCTGCTTCTCATAGGTCTTACTGTACTTTTTATAATCCATTTCATCACACCCCTTCATTACATATTCAGTTACATATGGACAATTTATCCAATCCCAGATCTGGAACAATTGTCAACTCCTTCAGTCTTTTTACAACTTCCATAAAAGACACCTCCCTTAGCCTTCTTTTCCTCTTACGAGCTCGGGCCTTTAACCGTCTTCTCCTCTTGGTCTAGAATACAACAACCAGTTAATACTTTTTCATTTTACTGAATATATGCTTTCTAATACATAGTACTATTTCTTCCTTTAATAAATGCTTATAACACAGAATATATTTCAGTCATTTCATTGTATTACTTCAATAAAAGATTTTTCCACAAATGGTTTACAGTGTCTTTTTTCTTTAACCAATCAGCCTTATCAATAAAACAATTTCAAATCAAACATGTCTCAGTGTCATTATTATAAATCAAATAAACAATTTCAAATCAAACATGTCTCAGTGTATAAATCAAATAAAGGGTTTCTTATAAAAACTCTTTACATAAACCAAATTCAAGGGTTTCTTATAAAAACTCTTTACATAAACCAAATTCAAGGGTTTCTTATAAAAACTCTTTACATAAACCAAATTCAAGGGTTTCTTATAAAAACTCTTTACATAAACCAAGTTCAAGGGTTTCTTATAAAAATTCTTTACATAAACCAAATTCAAGGGTTTCTTATAAAAACTCTTTACATAAACCAAGTTCAAGGGTTTCTTATAAAAACTCTTTACATAAACCAAGTTCATGGGTTTCTTATAAAAACCTCTTACATTGTTTCCATACATTAAGGTTTCTTATAAAAACCTCTTACATTGTTTCCATACATTAAGGTTTCTTATAAAAACCTCTTACATTGTTTCCATACATTAAGGTTTCTTATAAAAAACCTCTTACATTGTTTCCATACATTAAGGTTTCTTATAAAAAACGTATACAGTGTTTTCCTTTACATACAAGCATTGTTATAGTCAATATAAGACTGTTTATATGAGTCATAATAGAATCAATTGCATATTTCACCCAACAGTACACACTAAATTATATATTTATATATGACCTGGGAGTGCTCAGTGTAGAGTCACGGAGAGCCAAGTCCCTGGACATGGATGAGTTTATCAAACTATTTGGTAGCCAGCAAAAAAAAAAAACCCCGCAGAATACAGCTGTTCTGAGGCAGAGCAGAGCATAATACATGTGATGGTGCAGTTAACCCACAGGAACAGAAACATTTCATGCTGAGAATGTTTACACACACACACACACTTAATTTTTGTGTTGAAAATAAAGTAATGTAAAAAGTAAAGTAAATAAAATAATGTTAAATTACGTGTGATTTTTATTTATTTATTTATTGGAACAGAACTGTGTTGTCTAATCCATGCAAAATACAAAAAAATAATACCATCTATATTAGAGCACATGGCATTGCACAAGATTTTGGAAATCGTGCTTAATATTTTCTAAACCAGTATTTATTTTCAGTTGAATTTTCTGATTGGCCCCCCCTGACTGGTTCTTGGTCCCCCCTGTGTCCCCCCCATTTATAAAATCCTGGAATCGCCCCTGGAACCAGTAGAACTGATATTGGTGCTGATTGACTTCCATTGTATGTACAAAAAAAACATAACTGACACATTGTGTGTGTGCGTGTGTGCGTGTGCGTGTGCCTGTGCGCGTGTGCGTGTGTGTGTGTGTGTGCATTTATTTGATCCAATACAATTTATATTTAATGTTTTCTATGTCAATATATTGTAAAATGTAATTTATTCCTGTGATCAAAGCTGAATTTTACATTTACATTTATGCATTTGGCAGACGCTTTTATCCAAAGCGACTTACACTGCATTTTCAAGGTAGATATTTACATTCTTATCAGTTCTTGCTTTCCCTGGGAATTGAACCCATGACCTTGGCATTGCAAGCGCCAACACTCTACTGTTTGAGCGAGCTACAGGAAAGCTTTGAAACATTATGTATTTTCAACAATAAACGTTACAAATTATATATACACACCATATGATACTTTTGCAGTTTCGTTTTATTTCCAGACTACAGTGGGTACGGAAAGTATTCAGACCCCCTTAAATTTTTCACTCTTTGTTATATTGCAGCCATTTACTAAAATCATTTAAATTCTTCTTTTTTTTTCTCATTATTGTACACACAGCACCCCATATTGACAGAAAAACACAGAATTGTTGACATTTTTGCACATTTATTAAAAAAAGAAAAACTGAAATATCACATGGTCCTAAGTATTCAGACCCTTTGCTCAGTATTTAGTAGAAGCACCCTTTTGATCTAATACAGCCATGAGTCTTTTTGGGAAAGATGCAACAAGTTTTTCACACCTGGATTTGGGTAAGAACTCCTCTCCAGTTCTGTCAGGTTGGATGGTAAACGTTGGTGGACAGCCATTTTCAGGTCTCTCCAGAGATGCTCAATTGGGTTTAAGTCAGGGCTCTGGCTGGGCCATTCAAGAACAGTCACGGAGTTGTTGTGAAGCCACTCCTTCGTTATTTTTGCTGTGTGCTTAGGGTCATTGTCTTGTTGGAAGGTGAACCTTCGGCCCAGTCTGAGGTCCAGAGCACTCTGGAGAAGGTTTTCGTCCAGGATATCCCTGTACTTGGTCGCATTCATCTTTCCTTCGATTCCAACCAGTCGTCCTGTCCCTGCAGCTGAAAAACACCCCCACATTATGATGCTACCACCACCATGCTTCACTGTTGAGACTGTATTGGACAGGTGATGAGCAGTGCCTGGTTTTCTCCACACATACCGCTTAGAATTAAGGCCAAAAAGTTATATCTTGGTCTCATCAGACCAGAGAATCTTATTTATCACCATCTTGGAGTCCTTCAGGTGTGCTTTCATGTGTCTTGCTCTGAGGAGAGGCTTCCGTCGGGCCACTCTGCCATAAAGCCCCGACTGGTGGATGGCTGCAGTGATGGTTGACTTACTACAACTTTCTCCCATCTCCCGACTGCATCTCTGGAGCTCAGCCACAGTGATATTTGGGTTCTTCTTTACCTCTCTCGCCAAGGCTCTTCTCCCCCGATAACTCAGTTTGGCCGGATGGCCAGCTCTAGGAAGGGTTCTGGTCGTCCCAAACGTCTTCCATTTAAGGATTATGGAGGCCACTGTGCTCTTAGGAACCTTAAGTGCAGCAGAAATATTTTTGTAACCTTGGCCAGATCTGTGCCTTGCCACAATTCTGTCTCTGAGCTCTTCAGGCAGTTCCTTTGACCTCATGATTCTCATTTGCTCTGACATGCACTGTGAGCTGTAAGGTCTTATATAGACAGGTGTGTGGCTTTCCTAATCAAGTCCAATCAGTATAATCAAACCAGAGTCGATCCTGACCTCCCTGGGGCCCTGAGCAAAATTCTGTTTAGGGGCCCTCATACCTGACCCGTGAGCCATGAACTATTTGCCATTGCCACACAGTCACACCTGACACCCCAGTGTTCCCACTACAATCCCTCCTTTAACTAGTTCTAGTGAAAATGTAATTCCTGATATCAGAAGACATTGTTACTAGTAAAAAGTTAATTCTTAATATCAAGAATTCACATTTTAAATAGTACAAATTGAATTATTGATATCAAAAATGCATATCCTGTGAATGAATAAAAGCTAAAATGGCGCCATAGCATGTCACTGTGTTTTTAAATGATAAAAGTAATTCTTGATACTCTTGATTCTTGATGGTTATTATTTACTGAGGGATGTGCATCCATATTGACCAGAATCTCCAGCCAATCAACATTTTAAATTCAATGGAGCCTATCAATAGTCAATGTCAATACATTGCTTTCCATATTGCATTAGTGCAGAGTTGTAACTAAACCTTGACTTAGCGACTAGATAATCATCGTCTTGTTTTAAAACTATAATGAGGAGTGCCATCACGCCCATATTGTACTGGTCCCAACTCACAACAGATGTTTCTGCTGGAAAGTGCGCGTTTCATTTCATGCACGTTCATATGATCGCATGTTAACGCGCGACGCGGTTATCTTTTCCGAGCTGCAGTTTATAAACAAACACTGTTGTCCTTTGTCGTTTATTAAACATAATAAATCAACGCACATCAACTTAACTTTAGCCTACTGTTCTTTGCTGACATCAAACTTTGAGAGGAGAGCACACAAGTCTACCTGATAACTGTTGCCGCAATTAACTCTCATGGTGTTTTTTTCTCTCTCTTTTCGTGACCAGAAAGATAGTTCCGCTTCATTTTCTCATCGATATTGTAAACATTGATTGACGCGCTTTGACACGAGGGGAGGCGGGGCCTTGAGTAATTTGCGGGGCCCTACGCACCTTGCGTAGTGTGCGTATAGGGCTGATCGGCTCTGAATCAAACACAGCTGGACTCAAATGAAGGTGTAGAACCATCTCAAGGATGATCAGAAGAAATAGACAGCACCTGAGTTAAATAAATGAGTGTCACAGCAAAGGGTCTGAATACTTAGGACCATGTGATATTTCAGTTTTTCTTTTTTAATAAATGTGCAAAAATGTTAACAATTCTGTGTTTTTCTGACAATATGGGGTGCTGTGTGTACAATAATGAGGAAAAAAATGAACTTAAATGATTTTAGCAAATGGCTGCAATATAACAAAGAGTGAAAAATTGAAGGGGGTCTGAATACTTTCCGTACCCACTGTATATTATATTCTGGCCCTTACATGGCCTCACACACTGCAGTCCTGTAACCTGTAATGACAACTTTTGGGTGAGTTACTACGTTTTGCAGACACGCAATAGAGTTCTGATGTTCCAGCAAACAATTGTGACAATCGAACTTACAGTTTAGAGAATGAGAAGAGAAATGTGCCAAAGCAACTGAGAAAAACTGTAATAGTTTGAAAAAAAAGGAAAAAACATCATTTTTTGATGATCACTTGAGATTAGGACTGAGGATTTTGATAATTTACCATTTAGTATAATATTACTAAATAATTCACCATTTAGTAATATATATATACAAATATACATCAAAATGTTTAGATACTGTCATGAAGTTCATCCACAGGTTTTCTTGTTTTTCCAGGAGAACAAAACAAAAACGCTTTGACATATATATTTCACAATGTATGCAATTTGTGTGGGCTGCGCTTCAGTGAAGTTTCTCCAGAAACAGTTCTGAATTTTCATCATCATTACTCCAGTCTTCAGTGTCACATGATCCTTCAGAAATCATTCTAATATGATGATTTGATGCTCAAGAAACATTATTATTATCAATGTTGATAACAGTTGTGTAGCCTACTTTTTTCAGGATTTTTGATGAAAATAAAGTTCAAAAGAACAGCATTAATCTGAAATAGAAATCGTTGTGGAAAAGTACATTTTTACTGGAAAAACTTGTTTTGAAAGCAGAGTTCTTCTCAAAGTTATAAGTGTTTGAGTCTCACCGTCATAATGATGTTAGGGAAAGACACACTGAACCTTATAGCTCCATTTAATTTCATTGTCATCACGTCATTTTGTAGAAATTGTTTTCACACAGATGACTTTGTTGTTGTTTACTGTAGAATAAATAATCAATGTAAAAATTAAACAAACTGGCACAGTATTATCAGTGTGAATCATGGACGGCGACACACACAGCATTCATAGAAATAGAATAAAACATTATGTATTTTCAACAATAAACGTTACAAATGATATATACACAACATGATATGATACTTTTGCAGTTTCGTTTTATTTCCAGACTATATTATATTCTGGCCCTTACATGGCCTCACACACTGCAGTCCTGTAACCTGTAATGACAACTTTTGGGTGAGTTACTACAGTTTTGCAGACACGCTAGAGTTCTGATGTTCCAGCAAACAGTTGTGACAATCGAACTTACAGTTTAGAGAATAAGAAGAGAAATGTGCCAAAGCAACTGAGAAAAACTGTAATAGTTTGAAAAAAAGGAAAAAACATAATTTTTTGATGATCACTTGAGATTAGGACTGAGGATTCTGATAATTTACCATTTAGTATAATATTACTAAATAATTCACCATTTAGTAATATATATACAAATATACATCAAAATGTTTAGATACTGTCATGAAGTTCATCCACAGGTTTTCTCGTTTTTCCAGGAGAACCAAAAAAAATACGCTTTGACATATATATTTCACAATGTATGCAATTTGTGTGGGCTGCGCTTCAGTGAAGTTTCTCCAGAAACAGTTCTGAAAACGTTAGAAATCCACCAGGCGTGACACTAGACAACCAGTCTATAGTGTCTGACGAAGAGACTACGTTGAGTTGTTGAGTTGAGTACTTTTTATTATCCCCTTAGGGAAATTTTGTTGCTTGCGTTTCACATACTTGCATACACATACAGCACCAGCAATACACGTCACATAATACGAAAAAAGAGAATGAAAGACAATAATAATAAGATACACAAAATCATCACTGAGACCCGCTCAGTACGCAGCTGCATTACCTTTGTTCAACAATTTGACTGCCTGTGGCAGGAAGGAGTTTTTCCCCCTGTTTTTAAAAATCGCTGGCATCCTAAACCTTCGCCCGGAAGGTAATATCTCAAATTTATCAAACAGAGGGTGTCTACTGTCTGCTGTGATTTCTGTTGCTTTACTGAGGCATCTGTTAAGATAAATTTGTTCCAACCCTCTCAAAGGGATACCAATTAGTTTGCTCGCTGTACTTAAAACTTTCCTAATTGAACTCTTTTGTTTCACTGTGGCATTTCCAAACCAACAAGTGATACAGAATGTAAAAACACTTTCAATAAAATAATTATAAAAAAGTCTAAGGACTGAGACATTTATATTAAATGACAACATCTTTCTAAGGAAATAGAGTCTTTGCTGTCCTTTTTTGTTCACAGCCTCTGTCCATTTATCCCACCTCAGTTTATGATCAAAGATGACCCCAAGATATTTGTACTCTTCAACACTTTGTATTGGCTCTCCTTTGATAGTGGTTACACTCACTGAAAACTCCTTCCTAAAATCAATGCACATCTCCTTTGTTTTTAAAATATTTAACTTGAGGTTTGACATGTCACACCAAGAAATAAATTCATTTAAAACAGGTCCGTGACTGTCCTCATCCCCCTTTAGGAGACTGACTAGTGCAGTATCATCTGCAAATTTGATAAAAAATCTGCCTGAATGTGCACTTATACAGTGATTTGTATACAATATGAACAATAGGGGTGAGAGGACACAGCCTTGTGGGGATCCGACATTAGTAATTTGTTTCTCCGACATTGATCCACCCACACTCACTCTCTGTACTCTATTCCTTAAAAAATCCCGCAACCACATAATCAGTCCCCCATCCAAGTTAAACTCTGTGGTTAATCTTTCGACCAACACAGTTGGCAATATTGTGTTGAAAGCCGATGAAAAATCCGCAAATAGGATTCTCACGTGGTTTTTGGAATCTTCAAGGTGTGAATATACAATATGCAACAATGTTAAAATTGCATCATCTACTCCCCTATTTGACTGATAGGCAAATTGTAAAGGGTCCAATAGATGCTGAGTTTTTGACACTACATACCTTTTAACAAGCCTTTCAAAGCTTTTAAACACCAAAGAGGTCAGTGCTCGAAACGTTACCATCTGTGTGAGAGTCTACTATTACATTTTTGACATTTTTTGGAGGCGTGGTGTGCCGACTTTTTTCTGCTTTTTATTATTTCCCTTGTGAGCAAAACATTGCTTTGCTGTAGATGTACATGCTTTGGGTCTGGTTTTACTATAGACAACCAGCAAATGCAACTCCCAAGAAAAATATAGTGATACTGAGATATTGAGATACTGATAAAAAAGATACTGAGAAACTGAAAACAGCCACCATGAAGTCTCATGAGCAGTTCTGAATCCACATAATCACAGGTTTTAGAGGTTTTTTTTTTTATATACAATTTGGGACTTTTTGTCATAGGAACATTTTGTACTCTGGTACTCTGGGTTCGGGCCGAACTCCAAGCTCGGAGCCCTCCCCCCGGACAGCACGCCAAATACGCATTCAACTTTACTCCCTCTAATTGTATGCAAGTGTCAACTATAGTGAATTTCAATTATTCATCCGTTAAAGGGATAGTTCGGACAAAAATGATAGGAGATCAAAAAAGGAGATAACACTGACACAGCACTGCATTGGGGGTTTTCCTGGTTACAGGTTCCCAAAGACTGCTCTGCCGCTTACCCTTAAAAACCCAGACCAGAACAAAAGGGTTATACCAATATTTGTTTTGGGTCAATTCATGTACCCCAGGGGGTAACACCTGGTTTTGGGGGAGAGAAGAGAATTATCAGATATCTTGAAGAGACATCACCCAAAGAGGAGAACAGGATTCTCCTAAGTTTTCAATCTTTCTCATAATATCAATGACAGCAATGAAATTAAAGGGATAGTTCACCCAAAAATGAAAATGCTGTCCTCATTTACTCACCCTCATGTTGTTCCAAACCTGTATGATTTCCTTTCTTCTGCTGAACACAAAAGAAGATATTTTAAAGAAGGTTGGTAATTAAACAGTTGCTGGTCCCCATTGACTTCCATAGTATTTTTTTTTTTGTATTTTTTTTTTTTTGTATTTATATTAAGGATTCCCATATTGTGTATTCTCACAATATGGGAAATATCATGAATATTATACCCCACCCACAGGAACAGTTTTTCACAGGAACTGAATATTACACAACACTCCAAAGTAAAACTCCACCTATGGAAGTCCCTTATGGAATTCCAATGACGACTGATGTCATGCGATTTTGGCAGCATAAATAGTGGATCAGAATCAATCGGTGAGAAAATCTGTCAACTAATACATCTGATTTCATCCAGGCTTTGATCACCATCACAATGACTGCAGAATTGCCAAACCCTGGAGGATGGAGCACAGAGGCATATGCCAATGGAGAGGTGGTGTGTTCCTGCATTGAGGTAGGAGACAGAAAATCACTCATGTAGTAAATGCAGTTTTTGTTAAAACACAGCCTAGTAAAATTATCTATTTTGATGCTGTTAAATGTGTTGGGATAATTATTTATTATTTTTAAAATAACTGTTTTTCTTTTCACTTCAGTTTTATTATATCTGACTGATAGAAGCAAGTCCATGCAGAGACTAATATTTAAAACAAAAACGATATATATATATATATATATGGACTTGGATATATATATGCATGGACTTGCTTATATATAAAATGTGTGTTTGTTTATTCAGGTGCAGCCAGACATAGAGAAGGCGGCTAGAACCAGTTTTCCTGTTTTCATTCCAATAAGCTTTAGGCTTCAGATTGTGGCAGGAACAAACTATGTGGTCAAGGTATAAATGAGTGGTTTTTGTTGTTCATGGATTTTGAGCTTGATGTTTGTTTCCAATATTAACAAGCCAACTGTGGCAGTGTGTCCTAAATGGATGTGATGTATCCAGTAATTTTTCCATCCTCTCTGAAAGTTAAAATGCATATAAAGTTTCTCTGCATTTGTAGCCTATAAGACAAAACTCTTCTCAACTTTGTCGTGTTACTGGACACTCAAATCTAGTCTACAATGGTCACTGTAGCAGAATTTGAGGACATTAGCTTGCTGTCATGGAAAATCAATGTGTTTAGGTCGCCATCAATATGAAAAGAGTTTTATATGGAAAAGATAAATTATACATCCATGTGGATTTCTCTGTCTGTCTCTCTCTCAGGTGGCCGACGCAATAGATGAGTGTGTTCATGCGATGATATTTCAAGATCTGGAAGGGAACCTGACTGTGAAGGGAGTCCAGCACCCTAAATCCATGACAGACCCTCTGGTCCCCTTCTGAACACGTCTAACCGCATGCAGAGAATAGTCTGTCTGATATAATTACAGACACACAATGAGCTGCCATACAGAGGAACTATTGAAAACTGTTTCATTCCTTAATATTAAACTCAATATTCAAACCCTCGGTGCCCGTGTCAGTGTGTTTATATGGAGATTTGAAAGACACCAAATTTACTTCACTAAAAATGTTTTATGCTGAAATAAACATAAAAAACATTTTTCAAAAATCCTCATTTACCTCAAAACAAAAAGTAAAATGACATTCATTTTTCAAATTGTAAGATTTAATTGACTGTCTGAATGACTTTTAAAAGGACAAATCCCTTTAAGTAAAGTGTGAATGTTTTTTTTTATTAAAAAAAAATATATATACTGCATTTCCTAAATTAATGTAAATTTAAAACATTTCTCATACAGACTGTATTTTTACACTAACTGAAATCTTGGTCATCTCAATCTCAGATCATTGCAAACCCATACGATTTCTCTTCTTTAGACTGTCTTCATGAAAGGAGGAGCAGGGCCGTGCACGGGGGTGTCCAGGTGGCTAGAGCCACTGCCCTTCTGCCCTCATCAGCTGAGGTGCCCCTCTCGCAGTGGTTCTCAATTCCAGTCCTCAGGACCCCTTGCTCTGCACATTTTGTATGTCTCTCTTATCTGACACACTCAGTTCAGTTCATTGAGTCTCTCCTAATGAGCTGATGATCTGGTTCAGGTGTGTTAAATAAGGGAGACAGTTAAATAAGGGAGCATAATGTGCAGAGCAGCGGGTCCCGAGGACTGGAATTGAGACTGCTCCAGAGGATTCCCATAAAAACGTTCTGTTATAGCTCCGCTAAAGATCCACTGATTCCGCTAATCCGCTCCATGTTTTCCTGCTCGCTCCGCAGCATCACTCACAGACATGTGCCCGCTCTCCGACGACAGTTTCAGCAGGTCGATTACAAATTACAATCCACATTACAGACAGTGGTTGATCCATGAAATTAGTATTTTGGTAATTTGTTTTTGTATTTCTGTCTGTGATGTTTTGCTCCTGGTCTTCTAACAACTTGTGCAAAATATCCATGTTCTTGGAAGAAAATGAGAATTCTTGTTCAATCAAATTATTTTACCTGATCTAATCTATATAAAAAACACCAATAAATAAATAAAACACTAATAAATAAATAACATCCTGTTGTCGGCAGATTTTGTAGACAAAAAACAATGCCTTCACAAAATTAGAAGACAGAGTGAGCAAAGACAGGTTAAAGCCCATTCAACATTGCAAACATTTGATTCAAAGTTCTAGAAAGCCAGCGGGTAAATTATTAAATAGCCTATAGAATATTTAGCAGACAGTTTTTCACACTTTAACTCCTGTAAATATATTTCCCATTATAATCAATTCCCTTAGTTGATACTAGTATCTATGTATAACATATTTCAAAAATTTTAATAAGACCATATTGACATTATGCATAATAAAAATGTAATATACTATAAATTATCTAAATGAGTTCTAATCTAAATGAATAGTACCTTAGTACAAGGTGGCTAAAGGCACACCCTAAAACATTTGCTTTTCACTACTCCCATAGTGTATGATTGCAGAAAAGTATATGTTTGAAAATTGATGAGCAACAGATTTTGTGTGAAAATAAATCATAAAGGTGGTTTGTTAGTTTAAAAATCGTATTAATGTATGACGTGGCAAGGAGGTACACACGGGGTAAAACCAGCACGGTACAAAAGACACACAGTATTGATACTTTAGCTAAATTAAAATGCTTTTAATAATGCATAAGTTGAGACTTGTTCAAAACAATCACTTTAGCAAAGTTTATACTATTTTGGGGATTATTTTGATAAATTAAATAAATAATGTTTGTTCAATAAATATACTGTCATCAAAATGTACTTAAAAATACAGAAACAAAATTATTTTAAAAACTAAAAGATTCTTGAGATCTTTGTATTTAAATTGCTACATAAGTTTAAAACATTTGTATTTTTTAAAAAAAACATAAAATATTAGATCAAATTAGTACAGAATCAACTTTGCCGCGATCAAGTCAAGGATCAGCCAAATTTTCAAGTCCATCATCAAAAGCATTTATGAAAAAAGTGCTGAGCTGAATTTGTGCCATCGAGTGGTCTAAAAGAGTTGCTTTATAACTGTTGTAACCTAATATCATTTCAATTTATACTGTAACTGTATAATATTAAATTAAATGTCTAATACTTCCATTTAAGATGAGGCAGCTCATAGAGTGCGGGAGAGCCCACTGAGCATCAGCCAAATCAGACAGTTAAACTGGCTGACAGTAAATAAATATTCTAGAGTGTGTTAAGAAAGACAGACATTTAATTATTTAATTGGAAGAGTAATTATAACAACATAAATTGATTTAGCACTAAATCCTAATTGTAATCTAATTGCCCATGATTATAAAAGAGTTGTTATTAATAACGTGTGAATAAAACGTTTCTGTGCCACTAGATAATCGTATCTCTGCTATCAAACTACAAAAATGGCCGAACGGGGTGGAGTTGAACCGAGTGTCACCGCTACAACCTGGAGAGGGGGCGGGGTATGAAGTGTCTCAATTGTATTTAAAGAGACCGCACCAAAACGAGTTGCTCTCAGACGCACATCAGAAAAGGGGTAGAAAAGGGGCCTGTGGAGCTATAATAATGAGGAATTCAGACCCAAGCATTGCAGTTCCGCTTTATATAGACTACAAATGTATGATTTATTATAATTATTTTTTTTTATATTATTCTGCTTCCCTGCACTTCATGTCAAACCTGATAGACTTTTTTAAAAGTGCCATTTTTTTATTTATCTTAAGCACAAATGTACGGTGACCGGGAGGGGACATGTTCGGTTCACTTAGTTTAGTCGGGGCTACAACATATTGTAAGGACCACCCATTGGCCCAACGATGGAATCCAACGGTGGGCGAAGGAATAATGCATGTATGTCTTTTCAGCGCTCCAGTGAAGTTCACTTAATTTATTGGAATTTAGTTTCAATATTACTTTAGCTCCACGCTTAATCTGACTCCAATTTCAAATGATAATCAAATTTAGATTGTGTTTCTGATTAGAAAATAGTCATAAATATTGATTATGAATTCATTTAGATCTTTGATTATTCTGAGTATCCCATACTTTCAATTATTAATTCACTAAGGGACCTGATGCCGCACAGAGTCACACGCCCCGGGTTTACGTGGATCTCACGGACACAGCCTCGCCAGTCTGATCTTGGTCAGAGGGTCCAGGGTTTGCTAATACCTCTTAAGTCGGTTGCCTACTGCTCACTCATACAAAAAAGTGTAGTTACTGGGTTGAGTTTATTTAGCCACTTCCGTACAACTCAGTAGCACCTCAATGCAGAACACGAGATCCGGGGGGCGGAGTTGGATCCAGATAAAGGGGTGGAGATTGGTAGGTTTAGGGGTAGGTTTAGGGATCAGGGGGTGGAGATGGGTAGGTTTAGGTATATGTAAGGTGGGAGGAGTTGGATCTAGATCCGACTCCTCCCCGTGGATTTCATGTTCTGCAGTGAGGACCATCTCGTACAACTTGCCAAGTCAGTGATAGACAGAAATCAAAAGGTCTTCAGATGACGTGCCTACTGCTCCGTTCATATCACACACACTCTCGCGCGCATACACTGTAACAAATCGCAAGTGATCTGCGTTCGAAACCGCATACTCCCCTACTATATAGTAGGGAAAAGCAGTAGGCGAGAGAATACATAGGCCATGTACGACTCCTTAGGCTTGTTTGAGATGTGCCTCGCCTGAAAAGTAGGCGAGAGCAGGCGGCTGCAGTGAGAAGTGAAAAAAGGGCAGGCAAGACGGACAGATCTCTCCTCTTTCGACACCTGTGAGATCAGAGACGGATATCGCGGGATTCACGCTCATGCGCCGTGTTGATGATGAACTGGATGTAATTTAAGTTGCTTTTATATGAAAATAAATATAATGAACAAGAGACCCAAAGTAGGCCTACTGTTATTTATTTCCATTCGAAAGACGTATCAATCATTTTAACTTTAATTATACACATATTTTTTCTGTCCACACAAAATAGGCTTGTTTGAGATGCGCCTTGCCTCGCCTGAAATGTATGCGAGAGTAGGCGGCTGCAGTGAGGGGAGAAGTGAAAAAAGCGCAGGCAAGACGGACAGTTCTCCTCTTCTCACAGTGGATCTTACACAGGTAAGATCGAAGGCGGATATCGCGGGATTCACGCTCGTGCACGGTTTTGGTTGCTATTAGTAAGACACCCAAAGTACTTGTTATTTAATTACATACCCCAAAGTGTTTATCAATCATTTTTACTTTAATTACAGACATGTTTTATAGGCCTATTTTTTATATATAAATATGACAACAATCAAATAACCCATAGAGATCACTGAGAGTTTGGGAATACACATAATTTATACGCATAAAAACACGATATCAGAGTTTTAAATACAAACATTTTAAAAGAGAACAATAGCCTACATCACGGTTGTTTAAACCAATGAGCAATAAGCTGTGTCGTCAACAAGTCGTTTCCCATCATGCTTTTGATCAGCGCAGTCGGTGGAGAGCAACTGCGCTCGACTGCAGAATCCGACACATCAGCCTTGCGATCGTGAGAGATTTTTGACATACGTCAGCATGACATCAGACAGAGCAAGTCGGACCGCACTCGGACACATTTCTAACCGGCATGCATCTAACCGGCATGACGTGGAAAATATACCGTTTAACTTAAGTGGTTTAACCCCCCAAAAAGCGGTCCGAATGCTTTGTGTGTAAAAAAAAATTAATAATAATAATTGTCTTTTTCACATTATCTTAATACATTCATATGAGCATCTCAGTGCTTGTGTTCTCACACATTTTCACCCTGCTTCTGGGTCAACAGCACGCATACATTGTGGCGCTCTTGTGTGTGTGCGTCAGCGATCTATATTTTGTAAAAAATATGTAATTTTGTATTTCTTCTTCACTTCATAAATTTGAAGTTAAACCACTGGAGTCAAGTGGATTAAATGTATGTCTGTATACCTTTCTGAACCTTGAAACTGGTAGTTGCGTAAGCTGTCAATGGAGGGACAGAAAGCTCTCAGATCTCCTCAAAAAGATCTTAATTTTTGTTCTAAAGATAAATGGAAGTCTTGTGAGGAACAACGTGAGCGTGAGTAATGACAATTTAAATGTTTGGGTGAACTAACCCTTTAATTAAAATGTTATTCTCGTACAGAAAAATGGAATCAACTGTGTAACATTTTACTCTACTATTGACTAATGAACTAAATTAATAACTTTTTTAAAACAAAAATGAAACATCACTGAACTTACTTAAGCTGGACTGTGACACTATTTTCTTCTGGAAACTAACTTTTTAGCATTATCTCTGTAAAGCTGCTGTGAAAAAAATCTGAATTGTAAAAAGCACTATACAAATAAATGTGACTTGACTGAAGACTGGAGTAATGATGCTGAAAATCCAGCTTTGATCACAAAAAACAAAACAAAAAACAAAAACATTTAGACAATAGACAATAGAAAAAAGTGTTTCACAATAATACTGCATTTTTGATTTTTTTTTTTTTTTTTCTTGGTGAACATGAGAGACTTAATATTACAGACCCCAACATTTTGTACAGAACATACATAGCATGATGCAAACTGAACAGTAAATAACTCTAACTGCACAGAGCTGGGCAATACTGGCTATGAGTTTTTGGCAATATTAATACTTTGTGTTAAATTAGTTCAAACCTGTCATTGGAAAACATGCCTTGATTATTTTTATATCAAGGGAAATCTTTTGGAAATTATGTTTAGATACATTGTTTCAAATAAGACCATGCAGAAATAGATCATGGCATGTTTGATTATATCCTCTATATGTTTATTTTTGTAGATGTTGGTCACTAGATGGAGCGGTTTAGTCAACTATTCAGCTCAAAGCCACAGAAACACCTGCTGGGAGGGTGAGGACCTGAAAACTCATGCTAACTTTAACCAAATATAATTGAAGCTAAAACCTTGCATCTGTTGCATCTTTTTTTATTTATTTTTTTAAGAATGTTGTCAAATCAGCAAATCAAAATATCAAGAGCTATCCATTTATATTGCCATTCCCCTGCCTGGTTACCAACCTGTTTGCCACGTTTTTAATTATTAAAAAATGATTTAAAACAAAGCACCACTTCTCTCGTAGACTACGTATTCTGTGCTGGGCTTGCAGTATTGATTCGGAGAGGAGGGGGGGCCTTGGAGGAAAAAAGGTTGGGAACCACTGCTAGTATGTGATCTGCATGCTGCAATAATAAAAAAATTATAAAAAAAACATGCACTTTGTACATGTGCAAAAACATAATTTTTTGATGGTCACTTGAGATTAGGACTAAGGATTTTGATAATTTACCGTTTAGTATAATATTACTAAATAATTCACCATTTAGTAATATATATTCAAATATACAGTACATCAAAATGTAGATACTATATCATGAAGTTCATCCACAGGTTTTCTAGTTTTTCCAGGAGAACAAAACAAAAATGCTTTGACATATATATTTCACAATGTATGCAATTTGTGTGGGCTGCGCTTCAGTGAAGTTTCTCCAGAAACAGTTCTGAAACAGTTAGAAATCCACCAGGCGTGACACTAGACAACCAGTCTCTGACGAAGAGCCTACGTGCTCGAAACGTTACCATCTGTGTGAGAGTCTACTATTACATTTTTGACATTTTTTGGAGCCGTGGTGTGCCGACTTTTTTCTGCTTTTTATTATCTCCCTTGTTGAGCAAAACATTGTTTTGCTGTAGATGTGCATGCTTTGGATCTGGTTTTACTAATATATAATAACAAAATCAAGTATGAAATTATGCATAAAACATTCTATACCGAAACATAAAAACATCTGGGATGAGATTTCAATTAAAGATAACAAAATAAAGATTCTTCTAGGTGATACAGAATTACACAGGGGGGTCTCATATTATACACTACATTCTTCACCATCCTACACTTGTTTCCATATTAGTTAATAGTAGTAGCTGAAGTGTTAATGTACTATACCTGCATTACTTCCTGCATAGTTACTTATTAATGACGGACCATTATTCTAAAGTGTTACCAGTAAATCCACTTCACCAGCGAATTACTCTTCGACAGCGATGCCAGAAATATATAGAGCTACAGCAAAAATGGAATTTCAAACACAAAATTATAAAGATCGCTGAGCGCTGGTTTCTCTGGCGAATAAGGTCTCTCTCAACTGTGTAGTGTTGCTGGACACACAGATCTACTCTGCAAACCGCATGTTGCCTATCATGGACAATTTTACATCACTGCCAGTGTGAATGAAGTGCACTGGAAAAGATCAGTTTTATCACTTGCTGATTTTTTGTGTCACGTCTACGGTCTAGTTAGGACAAGGTGTTAAAAGTTAAAAGTGAACTTAAATGTTTGTGTATTTTAAACCCATGTGGATTTCTCTCTCTCTCTCTCTCTCTCTCTCTCTCTCTCTCTCTCTCTCTCTCTCTCTCTCTCTCTCTCTCTCTCTCTCTCTCTCTCTCTCTCTCTCTCTCTCTCTCTCTCTCGGGCATTGGAGGAGATGTGTGTTCACACAATGAAATCTGCAACTCTCTGCAGTGTTGAAGTGACATTGACTGTGAATAAAGTCCAGTTCCCTAAAACCCTCAGTGACCCTCTGGTCCCCTTCTGAACACTTCTAACCGCACGCAGAAAATATTCTGTCTGATCTAATAACAGACACACAATGAGCTGCCATACTGTATAGAGGAACTATTGAAAACTGTTTCATTCCTCAATATTAAACTCAATATTCAAACCCTCAGTGTCTGAGTCAGTGTGTTTATATGGAGATGTGGACAACACCAAATTAATTTCACTTGTATAAAAAAATGGATTTTTATGCTGAAATAACAGAACATAAATATTTCTCACTCCAAATCATTAAAAATCAAAGTAAATTGTCACCAAAACTCACAACATATCACATGCATATTCATTTTAAATGATTGTAATTAGGTTATGATTTTTTTTTATGAATTTTAATTAGTTGCAGACCACAAAGTTCATGTAAGCTCTTGCAAAGTAACAGCACTTATTTTGTAAATCCCTGTTATTATTACTCTTCTATCATCAGTGTGGTCAATGTTCAATCATGAATTTATACTGTAATTGTCTATTTCAGTGTTTGTTTCAGAAAAACATACATGAGCATCAAATAATCTAATGTGTTGCTGGGACAAAATCATATGGCATAAAAACAAACAAAGTGTATCATAAACAATGCAATATTTATTGAGTCTTTGCAAAATATATAGACACATCTGTGAGATTTGATGAATACATTTTTGGTCTGTGTTGTCACTTTAACAGTCAAGTGCCGTATAAATTCATTGCCATAGTCTTCTAGGTCCCTGACGGAGCTGAAATACTGTAAGCTTCATTCCTCTGTTGTCAAGTTTCATGCTCGACTCTTTCTGCTCACAGACCTTCCCGCTGAAGCCACTCGATGAATCCTCCAGCGTAATGACGGGCCCTGAGAGACAAACAGAGACACAGATGCCTGACTTCTGTAATTTGTGAGTGAGTGAGGATGAATCCAATGAATTAACATGACTTAGGTTTTCCTGATTACCGGATGAGGATCTAAGTCATAAAAAAAAAAAATGTAATAGCAATATTTACAGAGCTGTTTCTAGCCAATTAAATAATTAAGAGCAAAGCATAATTGACTTTATATTACAATGACTCATGATTTTATTAACTTCCAGGCCTGACATTTCAAATAATCGTTCAAATGCATTATATTCATTAAACCATTTATACATGAAAAAAGAAGAGTCATATAACTGATGCCACTACCTATAAAAGCAAAACAAATAGAAAAAGCAAGAAAGCAAAGGAAAAATAAATGTTGACATATGAAGGACACCAAATCATAGAAGGAAACTCTCTTAAATGAACCCTATAATATCATATTTGATTTGTAAAACATAAAATCATATCAACATGATCTAAGATTAGTTGAAAAACCTGCTGTACTCGATCTACATGCCTTCAGTCGTCTGATTAATAGTTTACACTTTTTAGCAAGTAAAAGGCCTTTTAGTACAATTATACAAAAGTCCCCCTTCAGCTTGTGGTTCACGAGGTCTTTTTCTGTGAAATCGTTGATTTGTGTAAAGTAAACATAAGAATAACTTTAATATTGTTTGTAATATTTGAAGATGAACAATTACTGCACTGTAGCTTAGGTTAACTTGATTATCCATACATAATTTATAAGGAAAAATCATGTTAAAATGTGAGTCTCAGTTATGATCATCAGGCTTTTGAGGAACGTTTATTTGCTCATCTCTCAGTCATCTTTGTATTGCATTGAATTATGTGCTTTAAAACTACAGAGCTTTGATCATAAAACTAAAAAACAAAGCATTTGAATATCATCTTACTAAGACATATTATTGGCAGAAATAAAGTGACGACTGATGTTAATGTGCATTTTATGTAAGTATAGTCTGCTGTACTGTTATAAAGATCTCATTGATTTACATTCGAAGCATCAGAATTTCATCTTACTTTTTGCCCGTATAAATATCAGCATCTGCAGCAAAATGCTAATATCAGCAGCAATTGCAAAATGTAGGTGTTTTTTCCTCCTTAAGTGTGAGATCCATATCCTCACTATATCATGAGTGTTGGTTTGTTTATGTGTTTTGTTATCTTTGTTGTAACGTTGTCTGATTGGCTCCTGCATGCTGATTGACGCTGTGTCGTGATTGGTGCACAGTACTTTAAAAAGCACATCATCACTTCCTCTAGAGACAGCTTTTGTTTTGAGCAGAGAGAGTTGGAGTGTAGGCAGAGTTTGTATATGTTAAGAGAGTTGTAGAGACTGTGAGTAATGATTGTTTGTGCCTGTTTTCTGACACTGATTTTAGATTGCCCTCTCAATTTGTTCACTTGGCTTTCTAAATAGGCCTATATTGTAAATATTGAGTATTGGGAAAGTAAAGAGCCTGAGCCATTTTTGTTAATTGTAAACTTTTCTGGCAAGACAGTTTAGTGACAGGCACTTTTGAAACGCTTCATGAAGCTTCAAAACCTTTGCGACCCTTTTGCTTTGAGCCAGTGAATCAGAGCGCGTATCAAACTGCCGAAGTCACGTGATTTCAGTAAACGCGGCTTCATTATGTCATACTGTTTCGAAATGTTTTTACATTTAAATTACCTCTGTGAATTCAGTTGTAGTTAAAGGTCTCTTATTGGTCTGATTAACCAACTCTCCATAAAACAAGCCCTACAATTTAATAAAATGACACGTATAATAAGGACTCTTCATCATTTAATGGTATATGATGATTATTGCATCTAATAGATAACACCTTCAATAAAACCTCTGAAATTGTTTAGTAGCCTAAAAGGTGTTTTTTGTTTTTTTTTGCATGTTGAGTTTTCGCTGCATTTACACTGTTCTGACAGCAGAGGTCACCAGTGTGTGGCGATTCGAAAAGCTTTGTTTCTCCCGTCAGTAAGACAGTTAGGTTGCCAGGTTGGTGTGTTGCATTTTCTTTTTGTTAGGTTTAGGAATGAGGGATAAAACTAATAACGTTTTTTTTGTTGTTATTTTGGCTTTGGCAAGTCTTTCATGTTGCACCCTTTTCCTTAGAATGAGGTGCAACAATGAGTTATAAAAGCCTGATGTATAAAATATGATGCACGACAAAAAGCATATTTGCTAACTTTTTTAAACCCAAAAGTGACCAAAATCTCCCAAAAAAACTACCTTTATTTCCTCATTTGTACATCTGGTATAAAAATAAAGTAATTAAAGGTTTTTTTAAAAATCTGAAAATGCAGAAATTTGTGTGATGCAGGTTTAGGGGTCGGGTTAGTGTAAAGGGATGGAATATACAGTTTGTACAGTATAAAAAAACATTACGTCTATGAAATGTCCCCATTTAGATAGGTAGGTGTTTGTGTGTGCACCCTGTGTATCCCAGAGTTCTTGCGGTCTCCAGCGCAGTGAGGCTGCGTATCCCTCTCACACAGTACAGCACGAAGTCTTCTCTGTGAGGCTTTGTGACGCCGTAGCGCTCTCTAAACTGATCCAGGCTCAGTCTGAGGGCCTGCTCCACCTCTCCCACTACATCAACAAAAGTACTGTCACTCATAAAGTGTGTGTGTGTGTGTGTGTGTGTGTGTGTGTGTGTGTGTGTGTGTGTGTGTGTGTGTGTGTGTGTGTGTGTGTGTGTGTGTGTGTGTGTGTGTGTGTGTGTGTGTAGAGCTGAACTGTGTGACTGCGGAGTGATTTACTCCAACTCTGAACGAACTCTGCTCCTCACCACGGGGCTTTCTCAGGTGCTGTGAGCAAATAACTCCGCAGAAGTTGCTGTGCTTCGCCTTCTGAGAATATAGTTCCCGATACGGTTAGAAGATGTCTGTGTCTGATGTGACCTTGTTATTTGTACACGCTGTGACTACACAAATCACAACATGTAAATCGGAAAATGTTAGCGTTATTTTGTCACTTATTGGGAGCAGTCGGGCCATTTTATTTTTTTTATTTTTTTACAGATCGGGCTTTGGTCGGACTCGGGCTCATTTAGCTTCTCTCCTTTCATCGGCAGGCTACTGTATGAAATATTGTTAAATTGATAATATTATAAATATGCAACGCAATACGCGAGTGCAATGCATTAGATGACAGTTGACGATGCAGAGCATCAGGGAGAAGTTGGAGCGTGGGGGCTTACTAAAAGTTCCCAATACTTAAGGAAAAGCTGCATTTTGAAAGATTTTTGATTTGATTACCACAACAAACAATGAGCCTGAAGCCTTCAACAGTGGATGATATTCTTTTTCTTCACAACACTCGCGAATAAACAGTGAATGAGCCTCTTAACTTCAACGGATTTTTATATTTTTATTATTATTTAACGTTAGCCAGTTGGCGAAGAGTTCTTTGAAACGTTGTGCTTCAGTAAAGTTACTTAACATCAAAAAAAGGTACATGTAGGCCGTAAATCTTTACTGCTGGATCACATTTGGCTATATAATATTCTCTACTGCATGCTTCTCTGTAATGGACAGTCTGTATTAATATTTGTGGGCATAATTGTCGGTGGTGGTAGTTATGTTTGAGGCCTATAATACAATTTTACCTAGTAGCGTCTGTGTGTATGTGTGTGCGTCTAGCAGAGACAGCGCGCATCAGAGAGAGCTTAAAGTGATATTGATGTTGGTCTCGGGTCGGGTTCGGGCTGAAAAATTGCAGACGTTTTCGGGCTGGGGCCAGATTAGGGCTTGAACACCACGGGCCAGGTCTCGGTTAGGGCTGGATTTTTTGCCCTGTGCAGGGCTCTAAGCAGTATGCTAGCTGGAGCCGTTTACCTCCAGTCTTTGTGCTAAGCTAGGCTAGCGGTGGGTGTGTCAGACAGAGTTATGGTACGCACGGAGATGAAAAGGATATGTATGACCTTATCTAACTCTGGGGGATATGGTGAATAAGCTAAAGTCCCAAAAAGTCGGCGTGTTCCTTTAATGAGGAGGATGACGAGAAGAAATTTGAGGCGTGCACTTCAGTACAAGAGATAGCTCAAGGAAAAGCAGCAGACAGAGGACAACAGAAATGGAAACCTAAAAGGAAAAATGACAAAGAGCAAGGAGAACTAAAATGTGGAAGATGTGGAAAAATCAAACACAGACAACAGGAAAAAATGCCCAGCTATAAAATCGACATGCAATAAATATAATAAAAAAAGTGGGTCACTGGCGTAACCACGGGAACATTAGATTTGTGAAAAAAATACAAGAGAAAAAAGAGAAAGAAGAAGGTTCATATGGTTAAATGTAGATGTTGATTAATGCTAAAGGAAATGTTTAAGGCACATTTAATGCTGTACATTTAAAAACTGAAAAGGGGAGATGTAATGGGTGCTTGACTTTAAGAGAACGTGATTACGTTGTGATTACACGGCAAGTTCATGAGGCTAGATTAAGTGTGTGTTCATGGTTTACAGAGTGATTAAAGTAACTCAGGTGCTGCTCAAACAAGTGTATTCATTATAAATCATTACAAATTACATTACAAAAAGGTATAAAAGGAATGGCAAGTGATGAGATTATTGTGGTAAAACCATGGCAAGTGCATGTTGTTACTGTTAACAAGTGCATAATGTTACTGTTTCAACTACAAATGCCACAGTAAAATTATGGTTACTCTGGTAAAACTATTGTAAGTGCTGTGGTGGTTACTGAGCTTTAACTACAAATAGTAGACAGTAAAAACAGTTACTGTGGTAAAAGCATGGTAAGTTAATGTGTTTTAACTACAAACACCATAGTAAATCTACAGTTACTGTGTTAAAACCATGGTATGTGTTGTGGTACTGCGCTTTAACTACAAAAACCACAGTAAAACTATGGTTACTTGGGTAAAACCATTGTAAGTGTTGTGTTACTGTGCTTTACAAATAGGCTACACAGTGAAACGTCTCGGTTACTAAAGTAACCTCGGTTCCCTGAGATGAGGGAACGAGTGTTGCGTAAGCCTTAGCTTACGCTACGGGAAAGCCCCTTTTTCTCGAGAAGATTGAAGCCAAAATTATCCTATAATTTGTATAATTTAAAACGCACTTGCTGCAGCAGCAGACCTAAGCGAGACGGCACAGATATAGGGAGAGCAGATAGGGAAATGACTTGCGTTCTGAAGGGAGTGGCAAGTATTTTAGGAACATAACCGTGTCTCGGTTTGAGGATGACTTTAGAGTCATTAGGCCCAAATTCAAGACAGGTAGCGCTCACGGAGAGCGCGTGCAGGTCACCCACACGTTTGACTGAGGCGAGAGCCATCAGAAAAACGGTTTTGAGTGAAAGATATTTCGGAAAGATACGGGAACCGAAGGGGGCCGAGGGGGGATACGGGAACCGAAGGGGGCCGAGGGGGGTTTAGCCTCCTAGCTCCCCTGAGGAAGCGGACGACTAGATCGTTTCTCCCCAGTGACTAGCCAGACGCCGGCGTTACGAATGCCGCTATGGCTGACACATATACTTTGAGCGTGGAAGGGGATCTACCCGCATCCAAGAGCTCCTGGAGGAAGGAGAGCACCTCCGATACTCCACAGCATTGTGGTTGTATGTCCCTCGCTGAGCACCAGTTAGAGAACACTGACCACATTAAGGCGTAAAGCCGTCTAGTAGAGGGAGCTCTGGCCTCTGTGATAGTGTTTAGAACTACTTCTGGGAGGTTAACGGGTACCCGTTGAGGGCCCATTCATGCAGGGCCCACAGCTCGGGATGGGGATGCCAGAGCTTCCTTTTGGCCTGGGAGAGGAGGTCTCTCCTCACTGGAATCGGCCACGGAGCCGTTCCCGGTAGCTCCGGGAACCACATCTGGTTCGTCCAGAGAGGGGCTACTAGGAGCATCGCACATTTGGTCTCCCTGATCCGTTTGATCACCTGTGGTAACAACGAGATCGGTGGGAACGCATAGAGCGGACGCCTGGGCCAGTCGTGGGCCAGCGCGTTGTTGTTCTTCGTAAAGTAAATTGGGCAATGAGCGTTGTCTTCTGAGGTGAAGATGTCGACCTCTGCACTGCCAAAGATGCTCCATAACAACTGGATCACCTTGGGGTGCAGGGACCATTCCCCTGGGGGAACGTTGCCCCTGGATAGCATGTCTGGACCCAGGTTTAGGGTGCCTGGTACGTGCGCCGCTCTCAGCGAGCGCAGATTGTGCTGAGCCCACACGAGAAGGCGTTTGGCCCTGGTGTACGGGCTCCGAGATCTGATGCCGCCTTGGCGGTTTATGTAGGACACCACCGCCATGTTGTCCGTACGGACTAAGTCGTGGTGACCTCGCAAGTATGGGAGAAAAACCTCCAGAGCTAACTCGACAGCTCTCATCTCTAGACAGTTTATGTGTAGGCATTTCTCCGGGCCTGACCAGAGGCCGGAGGTGGGCCTGCCCTCGAACAGGGCACCCCAACCGAGGTTGGAAGCATCTGTCGAGACTACTTTTAGCTTCGAGCTCTTCCCTATGTCGACACCTGACTGGTACCAGATGGCCGTCTTCCAAGGTTCCAGGGCTTTGATAGAGCCCTGGGTTACCCTGAGACGAAATTGACCCGATGCCCACACATGAGATGGGACTCTGGGTTTTAGCCAGTACTGGAGGGGGCGCATATGTAGCAGGCCCAGCTGAAGTACTGCTGAAGCCGATGCCATGCGACCCAGAGTCCTCTGCAACATTTTGAGAGGAATGATGTCGCCAATTCTGAATGACGCCGCTAGGCGTTGGATGGAGAGCGCGCGCTGTGTTGAGCGCGCGCGCTTTCATCGACACAGAGTCTATTTCTGTTCCCAGACAGGAGATTCTCTGGCTGGGTGACAGCGAGCTCTTGGTCAGATTGATTTTGAGACCCAAATTCTGCAAATTATTGAGAAGCAGAGCCTTGTGAGTCATCAGTTCCGTCTTTGACTGTGCTAGAATTAACCAGTTGTCTAAATAGTTCAATATTCGCATACCCTGTTGTCTCAGGGGAGCGAGCGCCGCGTCCATGCACTTCGTGAATGTACGAGGTGCCAAAGACAGGCCAAACGGAAGGACTGTGTACTGATAAGCCTGGCACTCGAAGGCGAATCTCAAGAATGGCCTGTGGCGGGGCGCTATTTGTATCTGAAAGTACGCGTCTTTCAGGTCTACCAGTATAAAGCAGTCTCCCGGGCGAATTTGCGCGAGAATTTCTGGTCGTCAGCATTTTGAACGATCGCCTCATAAGCTCTTTGTTCAATAGTCTGAGATCTAGGATGGGTCGGAGACCGCCATCCTTTTTTGGAACGAGAAAATAGCGGCTGTAGAAACCTGACTCGCTCTGTGTAAGAGGAACGGTTTCGATCGCACCCTTTCTCAGCAGTTTCGCTATCTCGGTGCGAAGTAGGTGTGCTACTTCGTCTTTTACCGTAGTTTCGACCATGGCTCAAAAGCGCGGAGGTCTGCAGCGAATAGCCCTGTTTGATTATGTTTAGCACCCATTCTGACACACCCGGGATGATTTCCCACGCTTTTGCGGACAAGGCTAGGGGCAGAATGATATCTGGGCTCGGATCGCTGTGTGATAGGGATCCGGTGACCTGATTGACTTGTGCTTGTGACACTGTACATACAGCGCTTATGTGAGAAGGTGCGTGTTGGATAACGGGCGCCTGGTTTACACATGATACACTAGCCGCGAGAGCGGGAAGTTTTTTATTAGTGGAGGCCCTAAGTGTGTGTGCGACACTGAACTGGCAGTGTTTATGAGTAGGGGTGAGCACTGAAAAGTGGGCACAGTTCCTACATTTAGAACACAGTTGGCGTAAGCCGGGTAAAAGGCAGAAATTTTTCTCTTTTTGAGATTTATTTGGGTCGCCGTAAAAACGCTGTTTGTGTGCAGGCGTGCATGTTGTATAACAGACTCGTGTACTGCAGTATAGACATCTCCAGTCGCCTCCGGTGAGGGAACTGTGAGAAGTGTGCGCAAGCTCTTCGACGGCGGTCCGGCCGCGGCGGGACTTAACCGTCGTCGTTTGCCCCTCGTGGCTAGGAGGTTTTCGGAGGCTCAGGGTCTAGCACAATCTTGGGCCTCTGGCCCCGTGAGGGAGGTGGTCTGCTGCGGCTAGACGAGCACGAGCGATGGGGAGCCTCAGCGCGTGGACGGCGCTGAAAAGCTGGCGGCTGAAGCGGAGGCCTCGGAGTCTGAGCAGGCGGCTGTTTCTTTGAGCGGCCTGAGGCAGAACTTGAGCGTTTAGGCAAGAAGTGTCGCAGGGCCTGTGACGCTTTCTGTGCCTCGGAGAAGCATTCCGCGAAGCCCTTGACAGACGGGCCAAACAGACCGGATGGCGAGATAGGCGAGTCCAGAAAGGAGGCCCTGTCCGAGTCCTTCATCTCTGTTAGCGTCAGCCACAGATGTCGCTCCAAAACAGTCAGGACCGCCATATTCCTACCGATAGCCTGAGCGGTGGTCTTTGTAGCCCGCAGGGCTAAGTCAGTAGCGCTTCTCAGGTCTCTGAACGCGTCTTGGTTCGGGTCAACCTCGTCCAGTGTGCGGAGAAGGTTGGCCTGAAAGACTTGCAGCACCGCCATCATGTGGAGTGCTGATGCAGCCTGACCGGCGGCGGCGTAGGCGCGACCGGTGAGAGCTGAAGTAGTCCGGCAGGCTTTAGAGGAGTGAGCGGCCTTAGACTGCCATCCGGTGGAGGGCGGGGCAAAGGTGCGCGGATACGGCCTCTTCAATAAGATGCTGGTAGCCCTTTTTCTGAGCGCCGTCAACAACGGAGAACGTTGAGGAAACACTGGCTTTCAGCCTGGCGGAATATGGAGCCTTCCATGACTTAGTAAGTTCATCATGGAGTTCCGGCAGGAACGGGGCGGGCCTTTGCTGAGGGGCCTGGCGGCGTCCTTGCAAAAACCACTTGTCGAGCCTGTTGCGTGTTGGTTCGGCGGGTGAAGACCACTCGAGGCCGAGGTCCTCCATGGCCTTTGTCAACATGCGGATGAGTTCAGCATCCACACCGGCTCTTACCCCACTGGTGCTGGTCTGGGTTGAGGGGGCGGGGTCCGGAATGGAGCCCCGACCAGCCACTTTCCGAGGCGGCGAGAGAGCATCGTCACCGTCTGGTCCACCGAAAGTGATGGGAGCGGCTGCGGAAACCGCCGGGCGCTGGCCATCCAAGAAAGAGACCGGTGAGGGCGAATCAGTGGGCGAGGCACGGGGGATCCTACCGGCGTGAGCTCGGGAGTTGCTGAGGCTTCCGGTGCTCCCTGGGAGCGGCGCTTTTTTACAGCGTGGCCCGTGAGAGAGAGAAGGAAGCGTATCCTCGCTGAAGATTGCTAACCGAGCCCGCAGGGTCGGTAAGACCATCAAATCGCACACAGGACAGCCGCCTTTAGAGAGCGCGAGGTCAGCGTGGTCCTTCCCCAGGCAGGAGACGCAAAGGATGTGGCGGTCTCCGGCCGTGAGGGGGGCTAGGCACGAGCCGCAGTTGAGGCGGGGCATTTGTAACAACGCCCGCGAATTTGCTCTTTTAGAAGAAAGCTTCAAAAGGATATGTGCGCGCCGGATGGCGTAGCTGAGACGGCGGCTGAAGGCGACGTAGAAGGTATCCAAGCCGGCTTCCTCAGTCCTGCAGTGCAGTAGCTCGTCCCGCTGAAGTGCTGTGTCGACGGTAGGCTTCTTCCAGAGTCAGCGAAGAGAATCCTACGCTGAAAGGAGATGAAATCAAGGCACCTATGGGAGGGCGCAGTTTATATAGCCTTGGCCACACCCGTTTTGGCGGGCCATGACGTACAAAGAGCGCGAAGCGCCCTCATTGGTCAGTACGTCACAGCTGCCTCTCCATAGTTTGCAGCAGTTGCCGCAGAGCAGCCAATAAGCGCGCTAAGCCGTCTCGCTTAGGTCTACTGCTGCAGCAAGTGCGTTTTAAATTATACAAATTATAGGATAATTTTGGCTTCAATCTTCTCGAGAAAAAGGGACTTTCGCGTAGCGTAAGCTAAGGCTTACACAACACGAGAGTACTCTCAAAAGGGAACCACAGTTTCTGTGGTATAAGCATGGTAAATGTTGTAACTGTGTTTTACCTACAAATACCACAGTAAAACCACAGTGTTAAAAGCATGGTGTTGTGTTACTCTTATTTAACTACAAATTCCACAGTAAAACTAGTTACTAATAAAAATATGGTAAGCGTTGTGGGCACTGGGCTTTTACTCACAGGATCGCGCTAATGTTACTGTGGTAAAATCACATTCATTCAGTGGCATTCGCAACTAATTTGTAAAGAAAACATCAAACTACACTTACTTACACATGAATTGGCGACAATCACAGCGATAAATTAAAAATATCTTTAAATAAAACAAAACACACATGGATTATGACGTTCAGAGTCACTTTTTTTTATTGGTAGTCAAATGTCATTTGATGACGACACACCCGATAAACGAGACTGACATTATTTATAAGACTGCTAGAGGGCGCTTAATTTTAAAATGTAACTGTAGGTCGTAATACGCTGCATGTACAAACGACATATGGGCTTGTTTTACGGAGAAGGATGGTCTCTCTTGTCGACACACCAATGCGGATACAAATCCTCCTGTTCAGCACAAATACAGTCCTTACCTAATTCTCCAGAACAAATATGACATATTTAAGGGGTGTCCAATCCTGCTGCTGGAGGGCCACTGTCCTGCAAACTTTAGCTTTAATCCCAACATCCGAACCAGCTTCAATTTATTAGCATTCAATTCAATTGCGTCATATTTTTATGGTTATATACCACTGATTTATATAATGTCATTATATAGATCTGTACAGGTTTGGAATGACGTGAGGTTGAGATGAACAAGATTTCGGTTCATATAATACAATCTAATATGTCTAATCTAATAATCTGTTTATCAGTCTGAGAAATGTTTAAAATTACATTCGTTTAGACAGTCAATGCAGCCTTAAAATAAAAATAAATAAAAATGAATGTCATGAATGATTCACTGTAAAAAGAGATTTTTTTCCCCTTTAAAAAGTCATGCAGACAACCAATTAAACAGTTTTTTGTGTATTATTTCAGCATAAAACAATTTTAGTAAAGTGAAGTGAATTTGGTGTTGTTCATATAAACATACTGACACAGATACTGTTGGTTTGAATATTGAGTTTAATATTGAGTAATGAAACCGTTTTCAATAGTTCCTCTATACAGTATGGAAGCTCTATGTGTGTCTGTTATTATATCAGACAGACTATTTTCTGCATGCGGTTAGAAGTGTTCAGAAGGGGACCAGAGGGTCAATGATGGTTTTAGGGTACTGGACTCCAGTCACAGTTAGTTCCCCTCCATTGCAGGGAAGAGCTTGATGTATAATCGCATGAACGCACTCATCTTCTAGTGCGTCATTCTCTTGACAGACGTCCAGCTGAGAGAGAGAGAGAGAGAGAGAAATCCACATGTATTTATAATTGATCTCTTCCATGTAAAACTCTGTTCACATTGATAGCGACCAAAACGCATTCATTTTCCATGACAGCGCACAAATATCTGCGAGTTCTGCTACAGTGACCGTTGCCGACTAGATTTGAATGTCCAGCAACACTACAAAGTTGAGAAGAGTTTTCTCTTATAGGCTACAAATGCAGAGAAACTTTATACAGTGACTTGATGCATTTTAACTTCTCAGAGAGGATGGAAAAATTACTGGACACTTCACATCCGTTTAGGACACATAATGGAAATACAAATTGTGCCTTGGAAGAGTTTCAGTGATGAAAACATCAAACTCAAAAATCCATAAATCAAAACAAAACACTAATTTACCTTGACCAAATAGTTTGTTCCATTCACAGTCTGACTCTTATAGAGTAAAGGAATGTAATCTTTAAAATTGATTGCAGTCGTCTTCTCGATCTCTGGCTTCTCCTGAATCAACAAATGCACATTTTATATTAATCTATATTATTATTATTATTATTATTATTATTATTATTATTATTATAAAAAGGTCTCTAGGGAGTTACATCTATCATTTAGATATCAGAAAACTCATGTAAAACGTTTTGTGACTTTGAGTGAAAAGTAAAACAGTTTTTTTGAAAATAACAACAAATAATTTCCCCAACACATTTCACAGCACCGAAATAGATCATTTTACTAGGCAGTGTTTTAACAAAAACATTTACTAGTGATTTTCTGTCTCTTACCTCAATGCAGATTTCCTTCACCTCTTCAGTGACAGGCTTCACTGTGCTCCATCCTCCAAGATTTGCCTCTTCTGTAGCCATTGTGCTGGTGAATAAAGTCTGGATGAAATAAACTGTATTATCAGGCAGTTTGTCTCACAGATTGATTTTGATCCACTATTTATGCTGCCAAAATCTCATGACATCAGAATGAATGAATGAATAGGCGGAGTTTTACTTTGGGGTGTTGTGCAATATTCCGAATTTTTTTTTTAACTTTTTTTTTTTTTTTTACTTTTCAGAAAAACAAAACAAAACGTTTTGACATTTATTGCACAACGTATGCAATTATTTGTGGATAAGTTTTTGTTTTAAATACAATTAGGGAGTTTATGTTTTAGGAACATTTTGTCCCAATCTTCAACCAGATCATTAAAAAAGTAATACAATTATTTTTATTTTTTTTATGAATTTACTAACAATATTTAGAGTAAATAACATTGCTCAAAATATTTTCTTTTTTAAAAAATATATTTAAAAATATTTATAAAAATATTTTTTAATATGAATAACAATGAATAATAACAAAATCAAGTACGACAACACAATATAAATAGATATAAATAAATGAAAAATACAATTGAACCAACAACAAAAAATACAGAACAAAATGCATAATTTTATGCCAACATTTTGAGAGGCTGATTTATCACTAATCCAAGACATCAAAATATTTTTCCTAATAATTAACAAGTGAAAAAGTCATCGCTTTTTAATTTACAAGGAATATGTGACTCAATTCTCCTCAACTCAACTCAACTTTATTTATAGAGCACTTTCAACACCATAAGTTCTGTACAGAAAAATATAAAAGAGAAAATAAAAACCAAAAACATAAAAACAATGCAAATATGTCATACACAGCTTACAAAGCATTTTCAAATGCTAAAAAAAAAACAAATACGTTTTAAGCGCACTCTGAAAAACACCCAATGAAGGAGGAGATTTTACAGACAGAGGAAGGTCATTCCAGAGCCTGGGAGCTGCAACAGCCCGATAACTTTACATTTTAAACGAGATCGCGGAACCATGAGGAGCAATTGATCATTTGAGCGCAGAGATCTACTGGATTGACAGCGACTGATTAAATCAGTAACATACTCTGGTGCTAAGCCATGCAGAGCCTTAAAAACATACAACAACACTTTGTAATGAATTCTGTATCGTATGGGTAACCAATGTAGTTTGATTAACACAGGAGTAACATGCTATCTCTTCTCAGTACCCGTTAAAAATCTAGCAGCTGAGTTCTGAACAAGCTGCAAACGAGAGAGAGAGAGAGATGCCTGACTCACACCCAGATACAACACATTACAGTAATCCAAACGGGATGACACAAAGGCATGAACAACCTTTGTTCAATTCAATGACAACTTTGGACTAAAAGGCTTTAATTATGTGACAGTCCCACAAACAGGTGTAATCTCCTGTACCTTGCATTTGAATAAGAGTGGAGAATGAACTGAATGTATAAGGTGTGATATGCAAGCTGTGCAAGATCTTTAGCTAAATCATGGGTTCACTAAAGCCTAGTTCACACTACGTGATTTTGAAACGTCGGGCTGAACTGTGCGGTTCACACTACATGACTTGCTCTCTGTGAAATCAGGAGTGTTCAAGTTGTTGAGCTGTTCACACCACACGACACAACGTGATTGATCCGCAACAGGAGGTAACGCACTACACGAGTTGACAACAACTCTGTCACCCAACTATTCTATCTTGTCTACAAACCACGTTTTGTCACGAAAAATCACGCGATAAAACGAACCGGAAATGACGCGAAACAGCACGCGCGCCAATACCCAGCGAAGAAGACGAAGAAGAACACAACGCGCGAATATGGACGACAGACAGAAACTAGTTATGCGAATTGTGTGCGCGATGATTTGCTCTGAGAAAAAACGCCAAAAAAGAAAAAACAAGAGAGTATGGGTGAAAGAGTGGATCCGAATACGTGAACAGCAGGGATTGTCTGTGTTACAGAGAGAGTTGGAGGTGAGTACAGCATGTTTATATCGGAGATGTAGCTGCATGCTTATGTTTGGCTGACGGCCGCATTTAAAATGTTAAAATATCAATATGTTGTGTACTGTGCTAAAAAGCTGTGTTTCTTGATTTATTTATCATTGTAATAGAATAATGATAGGTCAGGCTTCAGGGAGTTGCTGCGAATGACGGCAGAGGAGTTTGATTTTTTGCTGGATAAAGTCCAACATCTTATAACAAAGCAGGACACCAAGATGAGACGTGCAATACCACCCAGAGAGCGTCTGTCTTTGACCCTGCGGTTCTTGGCAACAGGTTTGTGTGATTTCATTTTAAACTAATATGAACTGAATATAGTGATAACGTTTTTGTCTGTCTGGGTATGTTTCTGAACTTTTTGGTGTCATGCAGGTGAAACGTTCAAGTCCCTCAGGTTCCAGTACAGGATGGGGACAAGCACCATCTCACAAATAGTGATGGAAACCTGTACAGCTCTGTACCAGGTTATGAAGGAGGATTTCTTGAAGGTAGGGAGTCATTACAAAATGTAAAGATATACACTCTACAACTTCATTTTAAAAAAGAACACCCAGAACATCAACATTGTGGACATCAGCAATATACAGTTGACTTTCCTTTTTCCTAAAAGTATTTTAGTAAAACCTATGATTACAAACAGGGATATACTTCCGAAAAGCATAAGTAATTATATTTTGATGTCTACACATACTTGTATGTTTAATCTCTAGTTTATCTTTATATACATATTTATATGGATTAAGTGAGAAGGAGTTTGACTCACAAAAGTATGACTATCCAATTTTGTTCTACATATAACTGTATTCTTGAATATATATATAATAATTCCAGTCACTGACTTTTGGTGTGTCGTATTATTTTAGACACCATCAACGGAGGGAGAGTGGCGTACAATAGCCATGGATTTCGAAAGAAAGTGGCAGTTTCCACATTGCCTTGGGGCATTGGATGGAAAGCACATTTACATACAGCCTCCAAGAAAAAGTGGAAGTTTTTACCACAACTACAAGGGGAGGTTCTCTGTGCTTATGATGGCTGCAGTAGATGCGAACTACAAATTCATCTACGCAAGTGTGGGTACCCAAGGTCGAGTTTCAGATGCCGGACTGTTTGCTCACTCTGACCTGCGCAATGCCATGGACGAGGGCAGACTGAGCTTTCCCCCACCTGAGCCCTTGCCCGATTCTGACACAGTGATGCCCTACATGTTTGTGGGAGATGATGCATATCCCTTAAGGCATGACCTAATGAAGCCATATCCTTTCAGGCAGATGGAGCACAGTCAGAGGGTTTTTAACTATCGTTTGTCTAGGGCACGAAGGGTGGTAGAGAATGCATTTGGCATTCTTGCCAACCGGTTGAGAGTGTTCAGGTCGACCATATGCTTGGAGCCAGACAAGGTGGTAAAGATAACAATGGCTTCCCTGTGCATCCACAACTTCCTCTGCGAGCGCAGGTCAGAAGCATATGCCCCTCCAGTTTTTGCAGACTGGGAGACTGCTGACCACAACATGGTTGATGGGCAATGGAGGAATCATGGCATGGGTGCTTTCCAACCGATGGAGAACACCTCACATCGCAATTGTACAGCGACAGCAAAAATGCAACGCAATCTGATGCGGGACTACTTTGTCTCACCAGCAGGAAGTGTTCCTTGGCAGGATCAACGCATTTAAAAAGGAACTGATGTAGAGTTATCCCAGCAAACAGCAGGTTAAAGTCAGTTTAGGACATTTATTTTCTTGTGTGTTCAAAAGTCCTGTATTAATAAAGAATATTGTTTTATCAATTTGTAGTGTTGTTAACATTGCTTCTCAATGATTGTGTTTGTGGTGCACAGCAATATGTGTTCTAACAATAAGCTAAAATTTACATATGTTAAATATATATACACCATTCCCCATAAGAGTGTACATAATAAAAAACAATTGGTCTGCACTTTGTAAATAGTTGTTTTTCCTTTTATTACTTTTATTATCTTTTGAGACAGATGCAGCCTATTCAGGATGTGTTAAGGGTATATAAGCTTGGCAGAGGAACTGACTCTTTGCCTTCACATATCAGATGCTCTCTGTATGTGAATGCCAAAAAGAATTTCTGTAATATTTTCTTGCAAGAAATAAACATTTTTTGATACTTTGACTTTTCAAAGGTTTCGACTTGTCTCCTTCCTCCTACTCTCCGAATAGAATTATTTCCACAACAAATTCAATCATCAACAATTTGAGCATTGAACAGTCAATTAGGTCACTTCACTTTGAATATACTTAGAATATAAAAGCTTTGAGAAATGGACAGCCAGCCTGTTTTAGAATTTGTGTTTTTATTATTAAAAAAAAAGTATGTTTATATTAAAGAAAAAAGGAACATTATACAAACAAGTTTCAACTGCAAGTAGTGCACTACTATAATAAAATAAAATGTAATAGAACAATAATGTTTAAAATAGTAAAAATCCACAATTATTTAAAGGTTCATTAAAATGTCTAGTCATAGGCATGTTCGGGTTGTGTCTCCAAAAGTGATCTATGAAACCCATGACCTGAGGCATAATAAGGCTGCTGGGAATGAGACTGGGCCGTAGGTAGACCTGAATTGACAGGTTGATATGGGGTAGGTTGTCCAGGTGACGACAATGACCCGCTTCTGTCATTCTCCTGGGCGTTGTATATCATAATCATTATGCTTCTTTTTACTCGTGATAACAGAACTGGGTCTTGAATATCCCTCAATTCCAAAGCCACCTGGTTCCCAAAAGAAGTTAATGTATCCCGAGGTGTTTGTGAGTCCACTTGAGAAACCATCTGTTTCAACAAATCCAGCTTCTGCAGCTCTACAGCATCCTCAGACACCCGCTTTCTTTTTTGGGGATTGTTGCTCAAACGTGGTTGTTTACTGCTATCACTTGAAGCAGTTGAAGCAGTTTCCTCTGGTAATGGAAAGGCTTCTTGATTTGACGGAATTGGGGTGGATGCAGAACATGGGGAGCTGTCCACAGATGGTGTATCAGGCCTTAGGTCTGAGAGATCCATATCCTCTGCATCACTCTGCCCACTGAATGATGCACCAAGCTGGAACAGAGAAGACGGTGATAGGATTAAGAAAGAGCTGCTTTAACAACATGCACTTACATTAACAACATGCACTTACATTACCCAGTTCAGCACAGTGTAAGATTTGAGTCAAGAGAGCAGAATAAAAGTATTACTGTAGCATGTGTGACACAGCGTGTGTATGTGTGTGGTATTGTATTTTTCAGTGATTTTTTCAGTCAGTGACTGAGTGAGTGTGCATGTTTGTGTATATGCCAAATCTGCCACTATTAATAAGCTTTTGTCCTCAAATACACATTATTGCATAATGTAAATTGTTAGGTAGATTATGTTATACAAAATCCGATGGAAAACCAATATTTCTCATCTGTAATACGTTTGTGGACATGGCTATTTCAGCAGAGCAATCTCGTCTGGAGTTATGACGGACGCACAGAATGAGTGCATTCAGATATGACCTTGTTGCATAAAATGTATTATAAAAGAAATGACATCTAAACCCTTTCACCTTTGTAATGATATTTGGCATGACTAGTTTAATACCCTTCTTCATCAATTTAATACATTGTAAACTTTTAATAGTTTGTAAACAAAAACACGTCAAGACCGCTCACAGGCCTTGTTCGTTTTAATATGTATATGTTGGTGTATGAGTGTTACAAATGCATGCTATTACAAATAAATTTTTTGCTTCTGTTGACTGTTTAACTTACTGTTGTTTCACATGGCCGGTGGACAATATATGTTTTGATGAAATCCATCACTCTGAGAAGCCACCTTTGCCGTGGAGTCAAGGGTTTGCTGCCACTCCCACTTGGTTTGGGTTTCTGCAAACGACAGTACTGCGTTCGCAGGGATATTGCCCTGGTCTTAATGTCCTCAACAGTAAACTCTACAATTAATAAAGAAAATGCATTATTTTCAGTTATGCATCCCCACAAATTCATTTATTTTATTTTGTCTGTTTCAAACTAATCCTTCCCTGGTTTAAAGTATCTCTCGACTGGTACAAAAGGCAGATTGGACTTAAAGGGATAGTTCACCCAAAAATGAAAATTCTGTCAGTAATTACTCACCCTCATGTTGTTCCAACCGTGTAAGACCTTCGTTCATCTTCGGAACACAAATTAAGATATTTTTGATGAAATCTGAGCCTTGTCTCACTCCTCCATAGGCTGCTAGGTGGCCCAAACTTGCTGGCCCAGAAAAGTTATTAAAGAGATCGTTAATATAGTCCAAGTGACTCCAGTGACTTAATCTTAAGTATATCAAGCGACGAGAATACTTTTTGTGCGCAAAAACAAACAAAAATAACGACTTTATTCCACTATTCATTTCCTTCTCTCTGGGCCTCGTAGTGTTTTTGCGGTGCGCGCGCGTCTGTGTTATACGTCATCACGCATCACACACATGACCAGCGTCGGCCAATAGTGAGCCTACGTGGTGACGTGCAACACAGACGCTCAGCGCAAAAACACTACGAGGCCCAGAGAGAAGGAAATGAATAGTGGAATAAAGTCGTTATTTTTGTTTGTTTTTGCGCACAAAAAGTATTCTCGTCGCTTGATATACTTAAGATTGAGTCACTGGAGTCACTTGGACTATATTAACGATCTCTTTAATAACTTTTCTGGGCCAGCAAGTTTGGGCCACCTAGCAGCCTATGGAGGAGTGAGACAAGGCTCAGATTTCATCAAAAATATCTTAATTTGTGTTCCGAAGATGAATGAAGGTCTTACGCGGTTGGAACAACATGAGGGTGAGTAATTACTGACAGAATTTTCATTTTTGGGTGAACTATCCCTTTAAACTTTAACTGAATATCCTCTTACTACACAATAATATATATCACAATAAACAGAATTACAGTAAAAATGTTTAGTTTTGCATTTCAACCTATAACATTTAGATAATGTAAAAATAACATTTTGCTCACCTGGCTGTTTAAGAGCGTTTGTAATTTCAGTCCATCTTTTCTCTTTCTCTGAGCGGTTGTGGTACATCTCATGTCCAACATCATAAAGGCATTCATGCTCCTGCCAGAGTTCGATTAAATTTTGCTCTAAATCCTGGGTCCATTGCTTTCTTGACATGTTGCTCATCTTTCTGTCCGTGTTTCTTCCAACTCGTCTTCTTCCGTGTTTCTTTGAAAACCGCGTATTTACCCGCGTATTTACCCGGTGACCTCAACCCATGCCTTGCTCTGATTGGCTGTAGCTCATGACATCAGTGAGGTTGAGTCGGCCGACAGCTCTGGATATCTAGCATGCTAGATATTTTTCTGGGCTCGGCGACGCGTCTGCGAGGCGTCTGCGAGCGTCTTTGATGCGTTGTTGGCTCTTTCATACTAACAGATTGGCGAACGTTCATCGCCCGCGATTTGCACGCGATAACACCCTGACCTGTCGGCGAGCTCAACGATTTGCAAATCGGGCTTAAAATCATGTAGTGTGAACTAGGCTTTACTCATTCTCTCAGTGTGTGTGGGTGTGTGTGTGTCTGTTGATTGATGCTGATGAGCTACTCAACGCCAGCTGAGGTTAATCGGCCCTGCTATTTAATGCCTGTGCTATTTGACCTGAACTTGTCAGATAGTTTGGTGTTACCTTGCTTTGTTCCTGGTTGTGTTCGAGTCTCCCTGGTCTTGTGCTGCGTCTCCTGTGGATTTTTCTGTTCCTGTCTCTGTGTATTTTTCTTCAGCTGGAGTCATCTTGGAGGAGGACATTGTTGCCCATTGCATCCTTGTGCTACCAATAGTGACTTTTCATCTACACATGCTTCACCTGACTCTTACCTTCCCTCTTGTCTGCAGTCACACTCGCCACTGAATCCTCCTTTGGAGTTGGTCATCCACTCCCTCCCCCTGGATGAGGGCCGGGTGGAGTCTTTGTTTGTGTGTGTCTGTTCCACTGCTGGCTCCCAAAAAAAGGCCGGAGCAAGCGGTACCCACACTTCAAAGAAAGAGCAATTCCTCTGTTCCTGGGTCCCAAGAGGGCAAGTCTGGTGGTGTGCAACCCTGTAAAGCCTTGCACCCCTCAGCCCCCTCTTGTTCGCCAGCTGGCAGCTGGGTGCTGTTCGAGGACCCGGTCATCCGCCTTCTCACGCATCCCCTGCCACCTAGTGGAGTCAGGTAAGTGTTGCACTGCACACTCAGATCCCGCTTCGGGCCGCCTGCGTGCCTCTTTAGCCGGATCCCTGTCCTCTACTTCGCTGCCCCACCTCGGGTACGTCTGTGGTGGCCCCTGGTCCGGTCTCATGGAAGTCTGAAACGCTTCCCAACCGATGCCCAGCCTGGCCCCAATCGGCACCTTCAGATTCGGCCTGCGATTCATTTCGCTCGGCTTCCGCCCAGGCTCAGTGATATTCATCATTCCTCGGTGTTGAGCAGAGATGCTCCTAAAAGATTTGTGAGATTCGTCACACCTAGGTGTTGAGCAGAGCTCCTGTCCTGTGTGTGTGTGTATGCCGCAGTCCTACTGGCGAAGGACGCGAGGTAGCCGTTCCCTCCAGCCGATATGAAGTCTGGCTTCCAAGAGCCTGTACTTCATTGTACCCTTAATGTGGTGGCTTACGACCATCTTGGATCTGTATCAACTGAAACGGGCCCTTTTTCGAAAGCCTCCGTTCACTTGTTAAACACAGAGTTGCATTTTCAATGCCCCGTCCCCAAGCTTGGTCTGCAGCGTTTGACCTGAAAGATGTGTACTTCAGATCTCTATCCTTCCGCTCTACAGGCCTCCTGTGTTCTTGTGTTCGAAGGTACGAAGTATCAGTACATGGTCCTACCCTTCAATGGCTCCATAGCCAGTTGGGTCTTCAGGTCAACTGGGAAAGAGTAATCTCGCCCAAGGAACGAGAATCTCTTTTCTAGTGTGGAGATGGTCTCGGCCTAGCGCATCTCTCAAATAGAGGTTCGTAAACTTTCAGAGGCTCCTGGGGCATATGGTAGACGCAGCCACACGGCTTCCTCCATATGAAGACCGCTTCAGCACTGGCTTCACGGCCGAGTCCCGAGGTGGCCGTGGCAGAGCGACACGCTCTGTGTGGTGAACACCCTGGCCTGTCGCCAAACCCTCAGCCCATAAACAGACCTTTTGTTTCCCTGGGCCAATGGCTCCTGGAACAAGTGTCCACTAATGTTGGCTGAGGGGGCCACGTATAAAGGGCATGCAGTAGCAGAGGTCTGGGTACTAAATAAGTACTAGTATCTATTGAATAAGTACTAGTAGCTAATGAATAAGTAAATGGTAAATGGTAAATGGACTGCATTCATATAGCGATTTCGCTATGGCCACCAAAGTGCTTTACATATAGCCTCACATTCACACATTGCTTTGAATCTTTTCCTTGTTTGTTTGATTCTTTCTTTTCAAGAGATTGTTTTGTAAAATTTGAAGTAGACCGCTCTGAAGACAAACAAGAGAGCAAGAAAAGACAATAAAAAAAGACTAACTAAGAAGTATTGTTTTGTTGTTTATGTTACATCCCTGACCTAGACCAGGGACCGTAACATAATGAATAAGTACTAGTGTATTTTTAATAGGTACTAGTATCTAATAAAAAAGGAACTAGTATCTAATGAATAAGTACTAGTATCTTTAAAAATGTACTTGTACCAAAAGAATAAGCACTAGTATCTAACAAATAGGCACTAGTACCTAAAGAATAAGCACTAGTAGCTAATTAATAAGTACTAGTACTTAATGGAAAAGATACTAGTATCTAAAAAATAAGTACTAGTAGCATGAAAATAGATACTAGTAGGTTTTAAGGATTAAATGTTAAAACGGCTTGCCATACACATAGAGCCTGAAATACTCGGAGTTAGTATTAATGATCCTGTGCCGGACCAGCGTACTCCTGAGAAGGACAGTGAGAGTGTATAGATCCTAAAGACCTGTGTGCTCATGTGTGATTGAGGGTAGGAGTGATAGTAGCTTCTTGACGGGACGCCGTCACCTTACTACAGGGAAGTATTGTATTGTATTGTAAGTATTCAGGGAATTACCTCGAGATACTGTAGTTATTATTTAAACAACTGGGAGATGTTTAAATTGCCCGTGGTGAAGAAGTCAGATTAAGTAGCTTGTATTCATATTAAGAATTTCCACGAAAGCTGTCAAGGTTTTTATAGTTCATCATGTGATGTAACAAAATTATCTTTTGTCCTTTCTTGCAGGATTTGTCACGGATTACTTAGTCCTGCTCCATCAGCTCTCTACACTATCAAACCCAATGGCTCTTTTAAGACCCAACCCTTCCAAAAGCTTCCATATCTCTTTCTGTCTTGTGTGGAAGTGTGTTCAGTGTCAGCTACCAGCTCCTCTTCCTCTTGATGTAGTCTTTCTGTACAAGTACAAGATGAGAACATAATCAACACAAGCAGTCATAACAAATCAGTAATGTATTTAAAACTCTTTAGTACAACATGCCTATTTCTTCATCAACTGGCTTCATCCTCCTTCAAACAATCAGACAAAACAAGAAGTTAATAACTCCAGAAAAATAGTTTTGGTGAATATGGTGGCAGGTGTCAGTACTCACCATATTCAGTCATTTCCAGATTCCAAAGATTTGCTCATTCTAGGAGCTATAAAAACGTATGAGATATAACGCATCTATGAGATATCTATGGATATATGATATACCTGCATAAGTAGGAAAATACAGTTACAGTGAGGGCCAGGCGGAGGCACTGATGTAAGTGTTCATTACTGAGGGTGCTCCTGTATTTGTTTTTCACCATATGCATGGTTGAAAAGGGACTCACAACAGTATGTTGAGGGAAACATGGTGAGAATTTGAAGGGCCATCTTCTGCAAGAAAGGGACACCTGCTACAGGGACCATCTTAGTCCAGAAGGTGGCAGGGTCACAGAGAGACTCCTGCAGTGCAAGGTTTTCCTGAAGCTCAATTAGCTCTGATTGAAGAGAAGCAGCACTAGCCCATGGGCAGATTTTCAGGGCTTCAGTTGAAAATTCTGCGATGTTTTTGACAAGGAATGGATTTTCCATGCATAGTAAGACTTGTTTTCCCACAGGGAAATCTCCAAAGCGAGTTTGGAAATTTTCAATCAGCTTGTCCAGGAATTCAGCATGATTGTGATGATGATGTGTTCCTGCTGTTTGATTCAAAAGCTTTGGGAAGTGAAGCAGGTCCTGCTGTAAGTCACACTTGAACAGCTCCAGTTTCTTCTGAAAGGCACAGACAGCTGATGTGAGGTTACACACTGTGTTATTTTTGCCCTGGAGCTTCATGTTCAGATCATTGAGATGGGAGGTAATGTCAGATAGAAATGCAACAATTTCCATTTTTTCTTCATTCTGCATGAATTCCACGAATTGTTTTGCTTCTGCACTCTTCTGATCCAACAGAAAGTTTCCAACTCTTTCCTATAGGGATAACTGCAGGCTGGAGCAATGGGCGTGCCAAAAGGTAGGAAAGAGATGGGGCGTGCCATAAGGTCTTTGCAATTGGATGCGAAAGCTTCCTTTTCCGCATAAGCGAGCCATAAACTTAATCACCACTGGCCAACAAATAATTATATAAGACCAAATACTTTTCATTCACTGTTAAAATAGCGATAATGATATTGAGAATATTACATTCGAAAGAACGTTACCTTCGGAACTTCTGCATGACGCGGGTTACATGACGTCATCACCACCGTGACTTTGTTTATGGCTTATAGTGGATCAGTCATTCAAATAAATCATAAAAAACTAATTACAATTATTATTTTAAAGATAAAAAATGTCTCCTGATACTATTAGAGTCACATTGTTCATCATTTGGAAATAACCTGTTTTAGTGTTTTTTAACATTGTATTGGTTACACATATCAAAAATACATTATACAATTAGTAATTTGTACTGTTTTGAACTGATTTCCAATATAGTTTTTTGTACTTTCATTTAAAGTGCATACAAACTAAAAACAATGTTTTTCTGGATAAAAACAAATATATATGTTTGATAAAACACTCACCACATAATAACTAGAGGAGTAAAAACAGTTTAATAACCTTCTGTTAAGTGACATTAACTAATTTAGCAAAACAGACACCGTTTTATATCCACAAAACATTTATTCAGTTGTCATTTTTCAACAATTTATTATTTGAAGCGTCAATTCAATTTCTGTCATCAAAAGATTGTGTTCAAAGTCAAAACACAAAGAAAACTCATTCCTTCACTCATTCTGTAGTAGCAGTCCATTGAACAGAAGCCATCAAACTCTTTGTCTGAATAGAACACAGTAAAGACCCCCTTCTTTCCATTGCCGCAATATCCAGTGGTGTTTTTGTAGATGAATCCACAGGCTGGTCACAACTGGTAAACTCAAACTCCACCCTGTATTCCTCCCTCACATCCAGACTGACAGACTTCCAGTCAACGATACCTACAAAAACTGAATTAATGCAATAATCTTAATTAAATAGCTATATTAGCTTAACTTGAGTACAAAAACAACTTGCATCACATTAAGTGTAATTGTGATTGTCAAAAGATTTGGTAACTAACCAGAATTGTATTAAGTTTAGTGACAACGTGTTACAATGTTTCATGGTACAATGACTGGTAGGCTACTTGTACTGCTTAACACAAATTTCACGATTTCAATTCAATTCTTGGGATTTGATTCCAATCTTGATTCAATAATGACTCATTTGGATAAATATTAGGTACAGTAGATAGCCTACATGTTCATTTTTCTCAAGAAAAAAAAATCTCACATAATGCTGTAAACATACAGAGAGCCCTATCAGCTGGTATTATTAAAGGTTAAAAATAACAAATTAAATTAAATATAATGCAGTTTTCATTATATAACAATTATTTAATGGCACAAGTAAAAATATAATGCATTTGTAATATAGTGCACAAATTTTGTTCATTTCATAAAAGTAATACATATACATACTGTCCAGCCAGGCAAAGTGAGCTTTTTTTATTTTTGAAAACCTGTATGGTTATGGTTTCATTAAACTTTCTGCACACTAGTGACAGAGTGTGAAAGGCTTTGTCTCCTTCTTCATAATCATAAACAACATCTAGAAGAATGTGACTGAGTACCTCTGGTGGTAGCTGAAAAAATAAAAATAAACTCAAAACTATTTTTAAAATATAAAATAACTCTTAATGAAATACTTAGAATTCAACCGTACATCAGCAAGGCCTCCTGTTTGGTCCATGAGTGGACTTTTTTATTTTTATTATTGCAAAGCATACATACATCTGTAGGAAACTTTAAAAATGAGAGAGAGAGAGATTTACAAAGTGCTAAATGTCATTACTTTAAATTTCTATTAGAATTAGAAATTACCCTGAGCCTTCAAGTAGCAGTACACAGCACCAAAGACGCTGACTGGACCATCTTTGGAGCTGTGTCACTACACTGTTTGTCTGTCTGTTTCACTACTTATAAAATCGGACTTATTTATTATTGTTTTTGAGCAGTGGCAGCAGTGAAAGTGCTTTTTCTGCATTCCAAGTGGCAGTCAAATATGATACAATCTATGAGAATCATAAATAACAAACAAAATTTAAAATAGGAAAATTCATATATAAAGCAAAACAAGTTTGACATAAGTTTCCAATTATGATACGTAACCAGCGCCGTCGCAGGTGGGGTGCGAGGCCCTGTGCGAACTTGAAATGCGAGGCCCTGCTCTTTGATGTGGATGCTCAATTGCGCATGAATAACAGTCAAACGGACGTAGCTGTTCTAGTTCTATTGCACGCATAATCTCGCTGCAATACGTTTTTATCAAGTAGAATAATACAGCATAATCATGCACATAGTCTCAGCTATGACTTTTTGCTATTTATTTCAGAGCGAAAAAAATCAACTGTGCAACGAGTCCTTTACATAAAGTCAGCTCGAGAATTTGTCCGAATACATACATAGATCCGCCTACTTAACTAACGTATATCTTAATGGTCCAGTGGTAGAACTTTCGCCAAGCGTATCAGAGGTTCTGGGTTCGAGTCCGCACTTGTATATATATATATATATATTTTTTTTTTTTCAAAACCGATTATGTTCATCAGTGGTTGTACACTCACCTAAAGGATTATTAGGAACACCTGTTCAATTTCTCATTAATGCAATTATCTAATCAACCAATCACATGGCAGTTGCTTCAATGCATTTAGGGGTGTGGTCCTGGTCAAGACAATCTCCTGAACTCCAAACTGAATGTCAGAATGGGAAAGAAAGGTGATTTAAGCAATTTTGAGTGTGGCATGGTTGTTGGTGCCAGACGGGCCGGTCTGAGTATTTCACAATCTGCTCAGTTACTGGGATTTTCACGCACAACCATTTCTAGGGTTTACAAAGAATGGTGTGAAAAGGGAAAAACATCCAGTATGCGGCAGTCCTGTGGGCGAAAATGCCTTGTTGATGCTAGAGGTCAGAGGAGAATGGGCCGACTGATTCATGCTGATAGAAGAGCAACTTTGACTGAAATAACCACTCGTTACAACCGAGGTATGCAGCAAAGCATTTGTGAAGCCACAACACGCACAACCTTGAGGCGGGTGGGCTACAACAGCAGAAGACCCCACCGGGTACCACTCATCTCCACTACAAATAGGAAAAAGAGGCTACAATTTGCACGAGCTCACCAAAATTGGACAGTTGAAGACTGGAAAAATGCTGCCTGGTCTGATGAGTCTCGATTTCTGTTGAGACATTCAGATGGTAGAGTCAGAATTTGGCGTAAACAGAATGAGAACATGGATCCATCATGCCTTGTTACCACTGTGCAGGCTGGTGGTGGTGGTGTAATGGTGTGGGGGATATTTTCTTGGCACACTTTAGGCCCCTTAGTGCCTATTGGGCATCGTTTAAATGCCACGGCCTACCTGAGAATTGTTTCTGACCATGTCCATCCCTTTATGACCACCATGTACCCATCCTCTGATGGCTACTTCCAGCAGGATAATGCACCATGTCACAAAGTTCGAATCATTTCAAATTGGTTTCTTGAACATGACAATGAGTTCACTGTACTAAAATGGCCCCCACAGATCTCAACCCAATAGAGCATCTTTGGGATGTGGTGGAACGGGAGCTTCGTGCCCTGGATGTGCATCCCACAAATCTCCATCAACTGCAAGATGCTATCCTATCAAAATGGGCCAACATTTCTAAAGAATGCTTTCAGCACCTTGTTGAATCAATGCCACGTAGAATTAAGGCAGTTCTGAAGGCGAAAGGGGGTCAAACACAGTATTAGTATGGTGTTCCTAATAATCCTTTAGGTGAGTGTATATACACAGTATAATACCAGTTAGTATTATGTTAAAAAATGCATACATATTCACATATTAAATTATTAAAGGGATAGTTCACTTTAAACTATATTCACTTTTTTCGCCTATATACAGTCTGACAGATCAGTCTCAGGTTGACACTTGTAGTTCTGAAAGTTAAGTTGCACAACTTAAGGTAATGTTTATGTATGTTTAATGTATGCCTTAGTTTGAAGTTGTTATTGCATTTCAGAAAATGTTTTCTATCAAAACAATGTAATATGGCACATAAAATGTTTAGTTTTTGAGCGATATTGTAAGCAATGTAGGCAATAAAAATGTTGCTATTTCCAAAAATTTTACTAATTTTAATAACTATTAAACTATTAGTTATTTTGCTAATAACTGCAGCCTTTCTCTCAAACAGCAAGTATTTTATGGTAAAGCCTCTATCTGCCATGACCTCATCTCCAGGCATTAAGTAGTCCAACATGCCTGAGTCCATAGTGATAAATTTGTCACTGCATCGCCCACCATATGCTGCAGAAATGAACATAATCAGTCCACATGGGGCAACAGCTACCAGGTATTTCACAGTGTTATGTGAATAATAATGACTGTATGTTTCTCCTCTGGAATCAAGGTTTTTGGGTTTCTGTAAAAGGCTCTCACTGCAGTCTATAATACATGTTGTACTGGGAAAATTACTCTTGAAGGCTGCAGGCATGGTTGCCCGAATAGTTTCTCTGGGAAGCCATGGAATAAGAGGTCGGAAAACTTCCTCCAGTTTGTCGATCCAATATGAGATTATCTTGCTAGCCATACTCAGTGATACATGAAACTGTCGGTAACCCTTCCTTTTACAGTCCCCTAATTACAAGGTATTTACCTGGTAAATATATGGTAAGTTATAGTTGGTTATTGGTAATTACCACAGGTAACAAGTATGTAAATGCAGAGAAACTACAAACTAATTACTAGGTATTTACCGGGTAAATATATGGTAAGTTATAGTTGGTTATTGGTAATTACCACAGGTAACAAGTATGTAAATGCAGAGAAACTACAAACTAATTACTAAGTATTTATTTTGTGTGTGTGTGCTTGCACAGGGTGTGTGTGATGCGTCATGTGCAGTAGTGCATAGAAGTACTTGTAGTCAGTGCATGTTGCATGTTGTGTGCTGCATGTTGCTCCTGCTTGCTACTCTCTGCTTTCAGCTACTGCCACCGGCTAGCCCCCCTAGTGGAGGTGAAAAGAGGAGCCGAGTGCGTAAGCCTCCTCCTGCCGGTACACAGCCTCTCTACCACCAAGACTCCTGCAGTGCCTCCACGTGGCCACACACGGATACTGGGTTCCGCGAGGCCCCAGGCTAATCTGCAGGGGATCTCGGAGAAGCAGTGGGCCCCAGAGGCACGACGTGCAGGCCCACCGGCGTGTGGACACGCCCTGCCGTCTGCCAACCACTGCCCCAGCTAGGGGTCAAATAGCATGGGTAGATGGGGCTCATAGCCTTGGATGGCAACCTGTCTAAGAGAAGGTCACTCTGAAATAAAATCGGGACTGTGAGGAGTTGCGCCCCACAGTCCGCTATTAGCATAGTAAAGCCAACCATGGAGCACAAAGATATCCCAAATCCTATACTTCCAGCGGCGGGAGTCTGTAGGAACATCGCGGCGGACGGTGGTGCTGGTCCTCCTCCTGGAGGACACCATGACAACGGGACTTTAAACCCTGGGATTGTCCCAGGGAGGGTCCTGTCCGACTACATCACCCCGTCCAGAGACCAGTTGTTATGGGAACCTTCAACGCATGCACAGCGAGAGAAGAAGCGAGGTTGATAGAACTTGCACATTGTGCAGAGGAACGGGGAGTGGAGATCCTGGGGGTCCAAGAACATAGGAGAGTGCACACTGATGACCCGATACTGTACCGCAGAGTGGAGAGATGCACGTTTATTTCCGCATCAGTGTGGAGGAACGATGCCCAAGCCGCAACAGGCGGTGTAGGTTTAATGCTGGGCCCACGGGCACGTAAGGCTCTACATCGGGTTTACCACCACACCGACAGGATTATGTGCGCAGAGTTCTCGGGTAACCCAGTAACAACAGTCATAGTCGCGTACTCACCCACCAACGTGGCGCCATCTGACGAGGTGGAGAAGTTCTTTGAGGACCTTGTAAGAGCGGTCCGCGGCGTCCCAACGCACAACTTCCTGGCAATTCTGGGGGACTTCAATGCGAGGCTTGGACCAGAGGACGTACCCTTCCCCTACCACGACTCTACCAACCGCAACGGCACCTACCTCACAGCCTTCCTCACGGAGCACGAATTACTGGCGGCAAATACCATCTTCCGGAAGAGAACAGGAAAGAGGTGGACCTTCCGGGACCGAGCCTCAGGAACGCTACGGCAGCTAGATTACATCCTAGTGAGGAAGAAGTGGAGGAACTCCATCATGAATGCTGAGCCATACAGCACTTTTAGTTCTGTGGGCTCAGACCACTGCGTGGTCTCAATGAGAGTACGCCTGATCCTCAGGGTCCCCAAACCAAGTCCCAAAATCCGGTATAACTGGAAAGCTTTCTCAAGTGACCCTGGCCTTCTAACTAGATACACAGAGGAGGTGAGGAGACGATTCCAGCAGCTGGACAGGGGAGCGGAGGCAAGCGGCGAAAACAGGAGATTCGTCACTGTGAACAAGGAGGCGACCAGACTGTGCGTTCCTAAGATGGAGAAAGTCAGAACCTCCCTGCGATCAAAACACCCAGAGGTCATAGCAGCACGTGGGATGGTGGAGGAAACCCGCCTCAACTTTGAGCGGGAACCAACTGCGGAGAGGCGCAGCGAGTTGAACAAAGCCAAACAGTTTCTTTTCAGAACCTATGATGCCATCAAAGAGGAGGAACTGATGGAAAGAGTGCGGAGGGTGCAGGCGGCACAAGGGGAACAGCAGTATGGGGAGGCCTGGAGGGTCATCAATGAAATGACGGGGCGGAAGAGGACCAAGAAGGGACAGGTGAAGGGACACAGCCCGGAGGAGAGGGTGATGACCTGGTCAAGCCACTTCAAAAGGCTACTGGGAGAAACAGCAGACGCAGCTGAGGAAGAGGAAATACCATCAGACCTCCCAAACCTGAATGTCAACGATGGCCCCTTCACACTCAGTGAGCTCGTCAGGGCAAAAGCCACAGTAAGAGTGGGAAAAAGCGCTGGTCCGGATGGCATACCCCCAGAGGTGCTGAAGAACTGTGATTTTGATGACATCATTCTAGAGTTCTGCAACCTTGCTCTGCTGCACAATCGGCTGCCTGATATGTGGTCTCTATCAAACATCGTGCCAGTGCCCAAATCCGGAGACCTCTCGAAGCCGGACAACTACCGAGGCATCAGCCTGACCTGTAGTACTGCGAAAATCTACAACCGAGTGATCGACCCTCACCTGAGAGTAAATCAGAACGGCTTTCGAGAAGGGCGAACTGCCACAGCCCAGATCTTGGCACTCAGGAGATTGATAGAGGAGGTGAGGAAGGACAACCTGACTGCAGTCCTATGTTTCATAGACTTCAAAAAGGCATTTGATTCGATTCACCGAGGCACGATGGTGAAGATCCTGAAGGCATACAGAATTCCTCCGAACCTACTCCGGGCAATAGAGTCCATGTACTCAGGAACAAGGGCCAGGGTGGTGACCCCAGATGGCAACAGCGAGGAGTTTGACATCCTGGCTGGAGTTATGCAAGGGGATACACTTGCCCCCTTCCTCTTCATCATAGTCCTTGATTATGCGCTCAAGAAGGCAATCAATGGGCGAGAGCAGGAACTTGGCTTCATGCTGACACCAAGGAAGTCAAGTCGACACCCGGCAGTAGTCTTGACAGACCTTGACTATGCGGATGACATCAGTCTGCTCTCCGACAACATGGAACAAGCACAGGAACTACTACACAGGGTAGAGCTAGAGTGCACTAAGGTTGGCCTTAGGGTAAATGCAAAGAAAACTGAGGTCATGACCTACAACGTTCCACCAGAACATCAACCTCTGATAACAGCAGGAGGCACTGTGCTGAAAGAAGTTGAGGACTTCAAATACCTGGGCGCATGGGTCAACTCAACTGAGCAAGATCTAAAAGTGAGGAAGGCACTTGCATGGAGGGCCCTGAACGGCATGAACAGTGTATGGAACTCCAACCTTTCCCGCCAAATCAAACTCAGCTTCTTCTACGCGACGGTAGAGTCTGTTCTCCTCTATGGCAGTGAATGCTGGACCCTGAATCCAACCCTAGAGAAGTCCATGGACGGGTGCTACACCAGGATGCTGCGTGCAGTGCTTAACATCAGCAAGAGTGCGCATGTAACCAACAAAATCCTGTATGAGGGAGTACCAAGAGTGAGCAACAAGATTGCTGTGAGGAGAATGAGACTTGCAGGACATTGCCGAAGGCATCGAAAGCTGCCAGCCAGCAAGCTGGTGCTATGGGAACCAACACATGGTCATCGGTCAAGAGGACGTCCCACGCTAGCATACGTGGACATACTCAAGAGGGATGCAGGAGCCCAGGGCACCAACGAACTGGCCAGATGCATGGAGAATAGGGATGACTGGAGGCAACGATGGAAGGCTCGTCTGAGGACGACCTAGAGATTTACCTGGTAAGCATATGGTAAATTATAGTATTTAGTGTGTAATTACTTAAGGTGGTTAGTATGCAATTACAGAGAAACTACCAGGGGGAAAAAACACTGCTGTTAAATATCAACTCAACAAAGTACTGTGTACTTGTTACCTGTTTAGGTTGGTAATAACTCAGATTTAATTGTGTACTTCCTCAGAATGTAGGCAGCCAATTTTTACCAGCCAATTGATTACCCATCAATTCAAGTTAGGTTTGTAGTTATCCTAGGGTTATGTTGGTAACAGTCCATGTTTATTTATTACTATCTTGAAATTAAGACGGTAGTTTCCAATAAATTACCTTGTCTTACATAGTTGTTGTTCATTGCTACACCCATTTATAGAGGGTTTATCAAATAATTTACCTTATACTTACCTGGTAACTACCCCGCAGGAACAGTTTTCCCTAATGTCATGGCACATCTTAAATACTGGGTATGTTCTTGCAGATGTTTTTACAATTGACTCAGTAAGTAAAATGCAACTGTACTGTAAAATGAAGCCTTGCTTATTTCCATGGTATTACCGGAATTGTACCATATAACCTGATCATTCCCTTTTCCATATAGTCACAATTTTTTACCTCGTATGTCCTGCAACGTTACCAAGGAAAACATGACAATTTACTCGGTAAGTAAAGTGTAACTGTACAGTAAAATGAAGCCTTGTTTATTTCCATGGTATTACCAGAATTGTACCATATAACCTGATCATTCCCTTTTCCATATAGTCACAATTTTTTACCTCGTATGTCCTGCAACGTTACCAAGGAAAACATGACAATTTACTCAGTAAGTAAAGTGCAACTGTACTGTAAAATTAAGCCTTGTTTATTTCCATGGTATTACCGGAATTGTACCATATAACCTGATCATTCCCTTTTCCATATAGTCACAATTTATTACCTCGTATGTCCTGCAACGTTACCAAGGAAAACATGACAATTTACTCAGTAAGTAAAGTGCAACTGTACTGTAAAAGGAAGCCTTGTTTATTTCCATTGTATTACCAGACTCTTACCATATCCTTTGCTACTGCTTAAACATTTTTGAAATCACAAACTTTTACCATGTGTGTTCTGCAACTTAACTAAAACGTTGCAGCCTGGTCTCATTTTTAATACGTAGTATTAATACGTAATTTTCAAAGATAGAAAACGTCTCAGGTTACGACTGTAACCCTAGTTCCCTGAGAAGGGAACGAGACGATGCGTCAATGACGCTTTGGGAACGCTCCTGCGTGATTGCGTCTGAAGCACCTATGTCAACTAGTCCAATGGCGAGAGTGGGCGTCACGGGCGGGTGACGTGACGACCAGGAAAGGATAAAGGACATCCGGTTTAGAACCGCGCTAGCTGCGAAAAGGGCTGAAGCAAGTCGATCACAGGGATGTAGGAAGTATGGCAAAGTGACGCATCGTCTCGTTCCCTTCTCAGGGAACTAGGGTTACAGTCGTAACCTGAGACGTTCCCTTTTGAGGGAACTCGCGATGCGTCAATGACGCTTTGGGAACGAGAATGCCCAACACGCCGTACGAACCAGAACCTGTCAAGAGCACTTGAGAACCTGGGGAAGCGCCCAGGTCGAAGTTGCAAAACCTTACGAATGTGAGCAGAGAGGACCAGCCTGCCGCATACCACATCCTACAGGGATATCTACATATAATAAGGCTTCTAAGCCGCCATACTCCTGTCCTGGTCTAAAAGCACCACAGAGGAAACAACCAAAGGTAGCCTCGGCCATGTCCATACCACAACGTCCAGCCCCAAGGGAGCTGGGTGTGTGAGGGAGAACCAAAGTGGACTGTGCGTCGTATGCTGAGACGCGAAGAGATCCACTTGTGCCTGGCCATAAACCCCCCAAATGTGCTCCACCACCTCGGTGTGGAGCCTCTATTCCCCGGGCCTCAGCCCCTGCCTCAACAGGATGTCTGCTCCTACATATTTATGAAAGAGACCACTGATGTGTTGTCTGTACGGACAAGCACATGATGGTCCCTCAGGTCTGGGAGGAATGTCTCAACGCATTGAAGACTGCCATCATCTCCAGGCAATTTATGTGCCAAAAAGATGATGACTCCTCCACAGGCCCTGGGATGAGCGGCCTCCCATTACCACTTCCCAGCCGGTGAGGGAAGCATCTGTCGAGATAGCAACTCGATGGCAAAGAGCTCCCAACACCGGAACCTGGGAAAGGAACCAGTATTTCCTCCATATAACCAAGGCGCGGAGACACTGCCGCGTGATCTTGATCGTACAAAGTGAGTTTCCCCTCGGGGAGAACCCTCTGGTTCTGAGCCACCACTGCAAGGGTCTCATGTACAGTAGGCCAAAGGGTATCACAATGGACCTGCTGCCATGAGGCCCAACAGTTTCTCGAACTGTTTCAAAGTGCGTGACTGCTCATGTGGGATAGGAACCAGTATTTCCTCCATATAACCAAGGCGCGGAGACACCGCCGCGTGATCTTGATCATACGAAGTGGGTTTCCCCTCAGGGAGAACCCTCTGGTTCTGAGCCACCACTGCAAAGGTCTCATATACAGTAGGCCAAAGGGTATCACATTGGACGCTGCTGCCATGAGGCCCAACAGTTTCTCGAACTGTTTCACAGTGCGTGACTGGCCTAGCTTCAACTCTTTTGTGGCTGTGAGGATAGCAGCTACACGAACGGGCGAAGTGTGGCTCGCATCGTGACTGAATCCCATACCACACCAAGGAAAGTGGTTCTCTGTAGTGGAGAAAGCACACTCTTCTTGGCATTGAGTCTCACCCCAATTTCTTCATCTGAGCGAGGACGACATCTCGATGCCGAACCGCTAACTGCTCTGATTCCGCCAGAATCAGTCAGTCATCGATGTAGTTCAGAATGCGTAGCCCTGCAGCCTGGCGGGGCCAGAGCTGCATCTACGCACTTCATGAACGTGCAGGGTGATAGAGTTAGACCGAATGGAAGCACCCGATAATGATATTCTTTGCCCCCAAAAGAAAACCTCAGGAACTTCCTTTGTTGAGGGAGGATGGAAGTAAGCGCCTTTTAAATCTATCGTGACAATCCAGTCCTCGGATCTGATTTGAGTCACGATCTGTTTGAGTGTGAGCATCTTGAACTTGAGTTTCATGACTGCACGATACAACAGACGAAGATCTAAAATGGGAACGCAACCCCCCATCCTTTTTCGGAACAATAAAGTAGCGGTTGTAAAACCCTGATTCTCTGTCGGGCGAGTACACCTACTCTATAGCTCCCTTCGCTAATAGAGACTCTACTTTTTGCTCCATTACCAGAGCCTGCTCGGGATGTACTAACGCGAGTAGCACCCCGTTGTAACGAGGTGGAGGAGAACGAAACTGGATTCTGTTACCTCTCTCTATTATCTGCAGGACCCATTGAGATATATTCGGCAGATTCTTCCACTCTGTCAGAAAATCTACTAAGGGTACCAGTCTCTCGAGACTGGCCTCTGGTGTTATTGTAACAGCCACTTTGGTGACCTGAAGCATCCTGGCAGGAAACAACCGAACTGACTCTTTTTGAACCCCCCTCAGAGGGTGCAAGTTTGACAGTGTCGTGGTGACACTGAGCCATGTGCTCGCTGGAGACCGCTGCGCCCCGAGGCACCAAGGGTGGCGGGGTTGGCAGAACGGCCTCCTGAGGGCACCGAGGTGGGGCGGGCACCGTATACTGAGGTGTACACCGCTCCACCCCGGTCGGGGTTGCCCTCAGAGGTCTGACACCAGTGGCATCAGGACCTTGGCCGAAACCTTTTTCACAGAAAAACAGTCCTCAGATCCATCTTCTGCTTTAAAGGCTTCTGTTGAGAATGCCATTCCGGTCCCCAATCTTTCTGAGGGGGAGCACAGGAAATTACACTCTGCCCGTACAATGAGTTTTGTTAATGGCTAGGGCTGCTCCGCCCAGCAGCCCCATTTACAAAGTTATAAACTCCAAACTCATTGTACACAGGAGATTGAGATGTAGAATCTTCAATTCCCTTAACTCGATGCTCAGCACATCCATCTCCTCGGAGGTGGACAGCTGTAGCACCAAATTATACCATTTAATTCCTCAAAATTAAATGTAGTAAAAGATCAACCAGACAAGTTAACACGGTCTGGATGAATTACTGAACATATACATGAATCTAACTAATGAAAGTCAGATAAGTAAATTTAAATGCAGCCCACTTATTTAATTCTTCAGAATCAAACAGCAAAAAATCAACCAGACAAGTTAAAATAGTCTGGATGAAAGGCTGAATATATATTTATATATATATATATATATATATATATATATATATATATATATATATATATATATATATATATAGGCTTATATATAAAAAATTGTTTCAACATACAATAAAAGAATCATAAATTCATAGCTTGCAATACACTATGTATCTCTCTTAATAAATGCATAACCACTGGATTCTTATTGCAGTCTTTTTTTAAATAAACAGTAAATGGGGAAACTCCCGATAGTGCACACACGTCGGTAATTTTCATGAATGAACGTAGCCCGTCCACTATTATTCTTATTGCAGACCCCGTAATCTACGCGCTGCCTCAGCACACGCGAGATCCGAGGTCGAGTAACAGATTATTTATTGCAGACCCGTAATCTACGCGCTGCCTCAGCAAACGCGAGATCCGAGCCAAAGAATCTTTATTGACTTCTTCCCTCGAGAAGAAAGCCATCAGGAGCAGAGCTAACTCTCGATAGTGCAAATGTTACACGTCGGGAATTTATGAATGAACACAGTCAGCCCCCTTTTACTAGAGCTGAACGTGCATGCTCCACTCCCAAACAAACAACACATGTATCGCGTGTGTCCCCACTCGTAATGAAGCGAGTGCAGGGAGGAACACACGATCCAAAGCTGTTTGCTCCCCATACTCCTGTCTAGATACATACTTGAGGTTGTGGACTACATCGATGCTCAGCACATCTACCTCCTCAGAGATAGACTGCTGAAACACCGGGCTCTCTAACCAGGGCGGAAGAAGCCGCGGCGCGGGCTTCCGATCCCAGAGAGAGAGCGCTGGATCCCCCGGGTAAAGGCAGAGAAAAGGCGGAGTCCGTCTCTAACCCCTCCGCGAGATCCATTTGCGAACCCCACAATACCAGCTTCCGTGCTGCCTCGGCAACACGGGGCCGGTACTGCGAGGAACGCGAGCCTGAACACCCTCCTCAAAGAGTGACAAGCAGGAACGGAGCGAGTAAAGCGATAATAACTCGCAATGCTCGTAGTCAGCTCCCTCGAGCACTGACAGATCATGCTCCGTTCCAAACAAACAACACATACATCGTGTGTATCCCCACCCGTAAAGAAAGAGGGCCATAATATCTATGCTTGTGACTGATATAGTGACAGACAACAATAAATATGACAGACAGTACAGAGCGCTTGCTGAGGCACAGAAGCTGGCGCGGTTCTAAACCGGATGTCCTTTATCCTTTCCTGGTCGTCACGTCACCCGCCCGTGACGCCCACTCTCGCCATTGGACTAGTTGACATAGGTGCTTCAGACGCAATCACGCAGGAGCGTTCCCAAAGCGTCATTGACGCATCGCGAGTTCCCTCGAAAGGGAACGTACGTTTTGCACGTTTGGATAGATGCTGAAACGTATGATATGGACGTATCTGCAACAATTAAACGTAACATTATTACGTTTTTACAGCTACAAAACGTTAAATATTTACGAATCTTTCATATCATTAAGATATCTGTATAATTTACCGTTTACCGTTTTATAGATAAATGGAAGATCCCTTAACCCTACTTCCAACCTAAACATAACATTACCCATTTTATACTGAATATAAAAAGGATAAAACGTACAGAGTGTAGGGAAATGGCAATTTTATTAACAATATAGCATTAAAAGATTTTTTTTTTGCAGCTAATCCTACTCCTACCCATAACAATTTCTTAAAACTACATATGCTAACGTTACAATTATGAAGAAAAACAACATGTAGGCCTACGTGTAATCACAATAATTTATTTATTGCGAAAATGTAAAAACCGGTACCAAAAGTCGTTCACATGACGATGTGTTGCAGTCACAGTCCTCTCTTTCAGTATATAATAGTTTTGAATGAGGTACAGAGCAGAATTTAAGTTATTAATCCATGAAAATGTTAATCCGGCTTCGCTCTCTGTGAAGGCGCGCGCGCTTCTCCATTTCAAATGTAGTTTACCGACTGAAATACGGCATGTAGCAATCTGTGACGAACATAGACGAACAGGCGAGAGCCAATGAGCGTTTGATATCACTGCCGTAAAACATGTCGTAACGCTTCTTGAGGGCGCAATTTTTGAATTTGAATTCATCATGAGCGCGGGATTTGACAGTTACGGACTGCGCTGCTGTGATAGCCTGTGAAATGGAGATGAAGATCACTCACTGGATAAAGGGCTGAATTTGGATCTCTTTCTTGCAAATGTATGGATTCTAAAGATTTGGATTATATCAAGTAACGTTAGCCTATAATAAAATTTATGTCTTTTGTGAATTTATGTTGGGTTTTGGTGTATTATTGTTCTATTGGAGAAAACGCATTTTGTGTCTCACTGTAAATAAACTAAATATTAAAATGGTTAAACGATTAAATAAGGTATTTTTAAGGTTTTAAAGTGTATTCTTGTTTAACTGCATGTAGGCTAATCCTCCGAAACGAGTTTGCAGCAGAAGGCACGAACAGAGCGAAAATGTTAGTCTATTTCTTGAGTAAACTGCATAAATGCGACTGAAAACGTAATTGATAAGACATTTGAATGCAATAGAGTCAAAACATTAATGCCACGATTTTAATATGCATAAATAAGAATACGTACAAATATGTACATCGGTAGAGTTGTTCATACGTAAATAATTTACGTTTTTGTGCTGTTAATACGTAAACATTTTACGTTTTAGTGCTGTAAATACGTAAGTATTATACGTTTCTGTGTATAAAACGTAAGTAAATGTACGTATGGTAGAATTACACTTTACGTAAAAATACACACGTATTCTCATGAGATCAAGTTGAACATTCTCAGTAAGTAAAGTGAAACTGTACTGTAAAAGGAAGCCTTTTTATTTCCATGGAATTACTGGGATCTTACCCTATAATCTGTAATAGCTGTGTAGCTATTCGGCCTACTCCACCTGGTCTGAGGTCTACCTGCTTGTCTTCGAGAGGATCTCTGCCTACTCCACCTGGTCTGAGGCCTACCTGCTTGTTTTCGAGAGGATCTCGGCCTACTCCACCTAGTCTGAGGCCTACATGGACCTGCTGCAGTGTGGCTTGCCTTCAGCCTAGATCTGTGGCAGGGGTTTTCGATTCAGGATTTACATCAAGATACATCAAGGCTTGTTTCCAGCACACATTGAAGCCTGTGCTACACTACTAAAGTTTCTGAATCATGCTTTTCTTTATAAAAATCTTACTGGTTCTCTGGATTTTGTCATTCACCTTTTTGCTGCATGTACAGTATCAGGACCCCGGGCCTGCTGGTAAACGCACCCTAGGGTCTGCCCCAGCATTTCACTGTCGGGGAACATTAGACTTCATTCTTCAATCGAGAGATGTCCCATCCTTTTGGATTACTAAATCTGTTGGACTTTCTGTCACCCAGGTATTTAGAAACCTTCCATATTTTTCAATTATGCTACTGCAGGAACTGTTTGACTCTAACTTGTTACTGGCTTTGCCCTTTGTAAAAGACAAACAATGGATTTGTGCTGGTGTTGTGACATTGTCACATTAATTTAAGTGTTCCTTTGAAAACAGAAATGCTTATGATTGCTCAGGAGGTATTATATTGGTTCACATAATGTTTATGTATGATGAATGATACTCCTGTGTATTCCTGTGTGATATGCTTAGCTTCCACTGTGTATGTTGGTAAGAGGGGATGTCTCTTTAAGGCTCGGCCGCCCGCACTTACTATGAAGGCGTGCCTAAGCTTATGAATGGAGGGTGATTCAGGAAGGGGGAGAGGTGTTTTGAATTCATGGCGCCAGCAATGTTTGCTGCAGCTATACGATTTAAAGCTTGTTTCCTTATGGTTTGATAGTATTTTCAAACGTTACTTTAAGAGACTGCTTTAATGGTGGAGAGAGGACAGAAAATCATTCAACCACCTGGATTTTTCACTCGTGTACACATCTCTGGCAAACGGATTATTATTCTCACGGACTAATTTGTTCCTTTTTTGTGTGTGTGTGGATTACTTTTTTGTCTCGTTCCGATCGAGGATCACCTCCATGGACTAATGGACTAAACGTTTCCCGGTTGGAAAGACGGTAGCGAGCTCATGAGGCAGCCTGGACATTTTTTCTAACTTATTTTTCCTGTATGGGGTGTTTGAAGGTGGTGAGTGCACGGGATAATTGTTTCATTATAATATACTGCGCTCAGAGCGTCATTCAATTGAGCCGTTTTGTGTGTTTTATGTTTATGGTGTTCAGCGCCGTCTGAATATTATTGTTATCTTTTATGCTGTGTGACTTGTTCACTATCATACATCTGCTCGTGCTAATTTATATGTTAGAGAAGGCATTGATGTATGTGACATTATTGGAGCTTTGGTGATGTTCGCCATTATTGCATTCATTCAAAAGAATCTCCTTGTGCGTTTATAGTAACACTGCTGTTTAAAAATAATATTTGAGGGCGGATTGTTAGTGTTGCTCTTAGACGCATGTTAATTATTCTCATGTTACTTATCTCTGGTAATGTTCATCCAAATCCTGGGCCAGCTAACTCAGTTACTGCCCAGCTGTCATTTGGTGAATTTTGTGACCGTAAATCATTGGGTTTTTTACATGTAAATATCTGCAGTCTGTTGAATTCTAAGCATTTTGACACTTTAAAAACATTGGTGCACACAGCTAAGCCTGATGTTCTTGCTATCTCTGAATCCTGGCTTAAAAAAGGGAACACTGATCTTGACATCTTCATACCAGGCTATAATGTGTTTCGTCAGGACAGAGCTACCAGGGGTGATGGTGTAGCTATGTATGTTAAAGATCATCTGCAATGTACTGTTGCTCTTTCTAAGTCAGTTCCTAAACAACTTGAACTACTGGTACTAAAACTTAGGCTTTCAACTACTTTCTCTATTGTTGTACTATCTCTGTTGCTGTTTGCTATAGAGCACCTTCAGCTCCAGTTTCTGCACTCACAGCTTTTAGTCAACTCCTAGCTCCATACATATCCTCAGAGTTTGTCCTTATGGGTGATCTGAACTGGGATATGATCAATCCCCCAGATACAGTTTTGCAACAGTTTGATGCTCTAAACCTTACTCAGATGATATCTGAGCCCACCAGACCTAATCCTAAATCTTCCTCATCCACTCTGATTGACCTCCTTTTGACTAACAATCCATCTAATTATCAAGCTGGAGTTTTCAGTCAAATAAGTGATCATTGTGCTATTGCATGTATACGCTCTGGCCTTTCATTCAAAAGGCCCCCAGTAATTGTAACCAAGCGCTCTTTGAAAAAACTGGATATGCAAGCTTTTCTTCAAGATGTTGCGGCTGTGTCCTGGGACAGAATTAATTCCTTCCCCTTTTTGGAAGAGGCATGGTCTTTTTTTAAAAACACTTTCAGTCTGATTATGAGTAAACATGCCCCTCTGAAAAAAATTTGAATAAAATTCGATATAGTCCTTGGTTTTCCAATGACCTGGCTGAGATTATTCATCATAAAAATGCCCTCTGGAGAAAGGCCCGCTCTACCCAATCTCCAGTTGACTGGCTGGCCTTCCATCAATGCAGAAATTCAGAAATGCCAAAATCTCGCATTTTAAAGAGAAACTCACCACATGTGGCACTGATGCTAGGGCATTCTGGAAAACAGTCAAGGTAATGGAAAATAAAGTTATTTCCCCTCATTTACCAGTTTCTATGTTATTTAATGACATTATTATTACTGAGAAGTCTCGGATGGCCTCACTTCTAAACCATCACTTTATTAATGCAACCCATACAGTTTCAATGTCAAACCCTAATCCAGTCTCAATGGACACTTCAGTTACAACCTCAGCAGATGCCCAACTTTCTCCATCAAGCAACAGTGGCTTCTCCTTTATGCCTCTTTCCACCTCTGAAGTCCAGGATGAACTCACCAAGCTGAATATAAACAAATCTGCTGGCCTTGATGGTCTTGATCCCATGTTCTTAAAAGCAGCAGCCCGCATTATTGCCGCTCCGGTCACAAGACTATTTAACATGTCCATACAGCTCTCTGAGTTCCCTATTGATTGGAAATCAGCCATAATTTTTCCCCTCTTCAAAGGGGGTTCTGAATCTGACCCAAATTGCTATCGCCCAATTTCCATCCTACCATGCCTTGCCAAAGTTCTGGAGAAGCTCGTCCAAAAACAGTTAAATGATTTCCTGGATAAAAATCATATATTATTTGACATGCAATCTGGTTTTCGGACGGGACATGGGTGCATAACAGCCACCACAAAGGTCCTTGATGATGTAATTACAGCATTAGACAGCAAACAGGTCTGTATTGCTACCTTTATAGACCTCGCCAAGGCCTTTGACTCTGTCGACCATAGGATCCTCTTACATAAGCTTTCCAGTATTGGTCTGTCCTCCTCTAGCTGTGATTGGTTTGCCAATTATCTCACAAACCGTGCCCAGCAATTGAAGAGTGAAAACATTATGTCAGACCCACTTATTATCTCTAAAGGTGTGCCCAAGGGTCCATCCTGGGCCCAACCCTTTTTTCTATCTACATCAATGATATAGCCAGAGCTGCTGGCACCTCCCGGATTCATCTTTATGCAGATGATACCATTTTGTACTCAGTTGGTTCCTCTCCCAATTCTGTGGCTTCCAGTCTTAAACTCAGCTTCACCTCTATAGAGCAGTTCTTTGACAATCTCCACCTCCGTATTAACACCAGTAAGACAAAATGTATCCTTTTTAGCCGAAAAACGGTTACTGAGACTCCACTTACAATTACCTGCATGAACGGTATGGCTCTGGAGTATGTCAAAAAATATAAATATCTAGGTATCTGGTTGGATTCATCCCTGTCATTCATTACACACATCAATAACCTTCAAACAAAAGTCAAAGCTAGGCTAGCCTTTCTTTTTCGCAATAAAGCTTCCTTTACTCACGCTACCAAATGCACCCTCGTTAAGATGACAGTACTGCCAATTCTGGACTATGGCGATATTATCTACAGAATGGCACCAAACACAGCCTTAAAAAAACTTGACACAATCTATCATTCAGCCATCCGTTTTGTCACTAATGCACCCTTTCACACTCATCACTGTGACCTGTATAAACTGGTGGGCTGGCCCTCCCTTTATACCCGGCGGCTCCATCATTGGTTTCTCTTCATATACAAGACAATCCTGGGCAAGACTCCTCTCTATTTGTCATCTCTTCTTCATGCCGTTCATAACACCTATCACACAAGATCAAGTAATTTGATTAAATTTAGTACCCCCTCTACTTCTACTACCTTTGGACGTAATGCCTTCCGCTTTGCAGCAGTACATGACTGGAACATACTACAAAATACCCTGAAACTTACATCTCTGATCCCAATCTCCACCTTTAAGCAAAACCTCCAAAATTACATAGTTGACTCTTGTTCCTGCTGACAATCATGAACCATATTTATACATACATATTTAAGCACTTTATTATTTTTATTTTTATCTTTTCTTTGTTGTCTACCTTTCTTAATTCAATTGCTTGTTCTATGTGTCATGTGTTCAACTATGTACAGCTGTACAGTATGTCCTATTTATTCTTGTAGCCTCTGGGCCAGGTCATGTTTGTAAATGAGAAGTGGTTCTCAAACAGTTTACCTGGATAAATAAAGGTAAAAAAAGAAAAAAAAAAAAGAAAAGATTTCTCTTGGCACAGCTACTAGAAGACAGACGGGTTGCTCACGTCACATCTACGTCGTCAAGCTCAGTTTGAGTCTGCGCAGTACGCTCGACCCCCAGGAAGTAAGAGCTTCTAATTGACTTCACTTGTCTCCGTTGAATCCAATGGGGTCGCTGTGTCCAGTTTATCTACTGTCTATGCTGTTTGGTGGCAGATCTAGCTCCTGTATTCCAGTGTAAACATCTGTTAATAAAGACACGTCAAATATAGCCTACAGTATCTCTCCATCTCCATATTCTTCTGCACTACAGAATATCACAGCAAATAAGCAAGCGGACATTCAGTAACCTAATGTCTTTTACGTCTCTCTTAGTTTGTTTTTGTTTTGTTTTTTTAAGAGAGAAATACGTCTCAGGTGCCATGTCCTTAATTTATAGCAAAACATCTAACATTAATTCGATCTCAAACAGATTCATTAAAAGAAGTTATTACTCCACCACCTGCATGACATAACCAACGTGGTTGAACGACCAATTTGCGACATTAGGGGGGGGGCGCGCAAGATGGCGCCGTGAGCACAGGTGTTGATACATAGTGCCCATCAACAAAGTTGATTTTAAGCAATAAAACTGACTTTTTTATTTTAGTCTGTGCCTTATTTGGATTTTGAAGGAACACACCGACTTTTTGGCACTTATATTCACCGTATCCCCCAGAGTTAGATAAGTCTATCCTTTTTTCATCTCTTTGCGTGCCATAACTCTGTCTGACGCACCCACCGCTAGCCTAGCTTAGCACAAAGACTGGAGGTAAACGGCTCCAGCTAGCATACTGCTCCCAATAAGTGACAAAATAACGCCAACATTTTCCTATTTAGTCACAGCGTGTACAAATAACAAGGTCACATGAGACACAACCATCTTCTAACCTTATACATACTATTCTCAGAAGGTGAAGCACCGCTACTTCTGCGGAGTCATTTACTCCAACTCTGAGCGAACTCTCTGCTCCTCACCACGGGGCTTCTCAGGTGCTGCGAGCAAATCACTCCGCCCAAGTAGCAATACTTTTATTTTAAAAGCAAAACTCGCAAGCTGCCACAACTTTTACTGTAGCCTGGTAGGATAAATGTAACTTTTCCATATTAGCTTAACGTTACCTGCTGCTCCTTTAGTTTGAAGACTCGCTGCGAACTGCTGCGTACATAGCGCTGCAAAGGAAATTTTGTCTAAATATTAGTCTAAACTAAAAGTAGAACGAATTCGCACGATTTGTCTAAACCCCAGTATAGCCTATACTGCATTGTTTTAAAATGTGAACTGCTTCAGTAAATGCTTAACTTTGAATATTCATAACCTTCATAACCTTTTCGAAATATTCGATCAAACTGGATAATTTGCGGGGGGGTTTCAGTTCCATTCGTACTATTTGAAGCTTATGCTTTTTGAACGCAGATGTGTGATAAAGGCATGTATATCTAATATTTCTTTTTATTCTTTGAAATTTCCATGAATCAACAGTAAACTTCAAAGTACTCTGGTTTAACTGAGTCTCATGTGTTCTTGTCGACACACCTGTGCGGATATGAATCCTCCTGTTTAGCACAAATACAAATATACAGTCCTTACATAATTCTCCAGAGCAGATAAATGACATATATCGCGTGTGTCTAATCCTGCTCCTGGAGAGCCACTGTCCTGCAAAGTTTAGCTTCAACCCCAATAAACACCCGAACCAGCTAATCAAGGTCTCACTAGGCATACTAGAAACTTTAAAATTACATTCGTTTCGACAGTCAGTGCAACCTTAAAAAAATGTTTTATGTCATTCACGATTTACTGTAAAAAAAAGAAGATTTGTTCCCTTTAAAAAGTCACGCAGACTGTCAGTTAAATCATACAATTTGAGAAATGAATGTCATATTACATTCTTTTTTTTACTTTTTGTTTTTAAAGATTTGGAATGAGGATTTTAGAAAACTTTTTTGTTTATTATTTAGCTCATTGTGTGTCTGTCTGTTATTATATCAGAGAGAGAGAGAGAGAGAGAGAGAGAGAGAGAGAGAGAGAGAGAGATCCACTCCACATGGATTAATATGATGACACCGCAAGCACATTTCCAGCAAGTTCTGCTACAGTGACCATTATAGACTAGATTTTTTGAGTATCCAGCGACGCTACAAAGTTGAGAAGAGTTTTCTCTTATAGGCTACAAATGCAGAGAAACTTTATATTTATATATTTTATACAGTGACTTGATGCATTTTAACTTTTAGAGACACACTGCCACAAATTGTGCCTTGGAAGAGTTCAGTGATGAAAACATCAAGCTCAAAATCCATAAATCAAAACAAAACACTAATTTACCTTGACCAGATTATTTTCTATACAAGTATCTGTGTCTACTTTTGCTACCTTTGATAGATACCTCCTTGATTTAGAAGTTATATTTACAGTAGTCAGCACTTAAAAAAATGTTAATCAAAGTTGTCCTAAGACAAGACCGGGTATTGTTCAAAATTCGGTAACACTTTATTTTGATGGTCCCTTTTGAACATTCTGTTGACTATAAGTAACTTTGCAACTACATTTCAACTAACTCTCATTAGAGTATTAGTGTACTGTCTGCTTAATATCTGCTAACTCTTTATTGTGATGGTCCTCCAACAGACACTCTACTGACTAAGTAACTTTGCAACTACATGTCAACTTATTCTAACCCTAACCCTACCAGTCTATTAATACTCTACTAATACTCTAATGAGAGTTAGTAGACATGTAGGTGCAATGTTACTTCTAGACAACAGAATGTGTTAAAGGGACCATCAAAATAAAGTGAACCACAAAATTCATGTATAACTTTGATGAAAGGTTTTGATCCACTTCAAATGTTGACTACTTTATTATCATCACCAACTTGTATCAACTTCAGTAGCATTATTAACATTAAGTGACATGGCATCTGACGCACAGAAGCCAATGGCACATGTTGCTATGCTTAGTGGCACATCCGGTGGATGTTGGCATGTGTCAGTGACATTGTCGCAAAACACTGACTTTGAGTCGCGTAACATGTCGCCGCGTGTGTTTTTAGGAGGAGGTGCCATTGATTCGCCAGTGGTGCTGCATTCAGCTGATGGAGAGGTTCTGCCTAGAAGGGTATGACAGACTCTACAGATAAAATTTCAGTATCGTGGCTGCATTTAGCCACTGTTAGAAAATTGACACTAAAAAGGTTTTATACAAATTGAGTGCATACATTTACATATTTCCCAAAGGCATGGACAAAGATTTGCATAATGGACAAAAGCAGCAGGGGGTCAAAATCCACCACCACCAAACTGTCGCTCAGCAGAAGAGTTGTTGTTGAAGAGGACACTGATAAGGTAAATTATTTAGTGGTCATACAGTACATCAAGCAGTTTCATGCATGCTGGATAAATAGTTTAATTATTTTGTGCCATTGCATATATTTACTTCACCAGGTGCAGCAGCCAATCACTGTGAGAGACCTTCTTACAGCGTGGTACTGAGTACACAGTCACGGAGACTTATTCTGTGGGGAGGGGACAGAGCTTTTCTGCAGATCATGATCAACAACAGAATGCCCGCAGGAAAGTGCTGGAGCCGGAGGGTGGATTCTCTGAAGCAAAGGATGACTTTTTGTTTATATTTCAGTGTCAAGAGGACATGGGAACATTTTTGTCATACTGTGCTGATGATGAACAAGATCTGAAGCTGAATGCCATGTAAATGCCAAGAATGTGAGAGAGTGTGTGAGAGAGGTTGAGTGGGTGGTTGAATGAGTGAGTGAGTGAGTGAGTGTGAGGGAGGGATGGATTGATTTATGAATAAATAAAAAACATTTTCCTGTGTGTTTTTTACGTGCAGATATTTGTTAAAGTATGCTGAAATAAGTAGAACAAATATTTAGAAAATGAAATATTAAATATAAACAAACACATTTATGCACATATGTATCTTCCTAATGGGATCTAGCAAATGTAAACTATTTAGTGTAATTTTATTTCATTTGTCCATTTATTTAATTTAATCAATTTAATTTGTGCCACATATTAACCTTGATCTATTATGCACATCTGTATTTCCCAAATGGGGTCTAGCAAATTTAAACTATTTAGTAAAAATGTTATTTAATTTTTCGATTTAATTAATTTCATGTAATCAATTTAATTTATGCCACATATTAGTTATTAATCCCCATGGGGCAATTATTTAAACTGCCATGGTGCCTCACATATAACACTTAACACATACATTCAAATTCTCGAAACTACACAAAATAAAAAATAAAAAAATAAGCAAGAAAGAAAGAAGTATAAAAAAAAAGGATAAAATAGTTTAAAAAAATGACAATCAACTAAATTTATTACATAAACGAATTATTTCAGGCTCAAAAGCAACGTTTTTTTCACGTTTTAAATATTAGGAAAAAAAGGATGATGTCTTGAATTAGTGATAGGTCACCCTCTCAAAAGGTTGGCATACAAATATTTTTTAACGTTTTTTTTATCTGTACATTTTATGTTGGTTCAATTGTATTTTTCATTTGTTTATATCTATTTATATTGTGTTGTCATACTTGATTTTGTTATTATTCATTGTTCCCCCTGCTGTGTTGTAATGTGTTGAACTTAACAATGTTATTAAATGTTCAAATGTTATCACATTGGGACAAAATGTTCCTAAAACATAAAGTCCCAAATTGTATTTTTATTTAATTTTTTATTGTAATCCTGTGATTATGTTGATTGATGAGAATTCCTGCGGCTGTTTTCAGTATCTCAGTATCTTTGCCGGTTGACAAACTGTACAGTGTCACGGCTGATAATATCTAACTGTATATCTGATGAAACTTCACTGAAGCGCAACCCACACAAAATGCATAGGTTGTGAGATATATGTCAAAATGTTTTTTTGTATTTCTGGAAAAACGAGAAAACCTATTGTGGCGAGGGGGGCGTGGTTTCGCGAAGTCTGGAGCGGGAGAGAAAGGTGGGGGCCGAGCGGTGAGTAAGTAGGTCAAGTACAGATGATGAACACCTGTGTCTGATTGCAGTAATTGGCGTGGAGAGACCGCATATAACCGAGGAGAGCGAGAGAGAGGGAGAGAGAGTTTGGACTGGGACCTCACAAGGACGCTGCTGGAGAGTGGAAAGAGAATTGTGCTGAGAATATTGTTTTGTCTGAAAGCTGTGCTGTGACACGGTGAAGGCGCTTTGTGTGCATCTTTTTGTTTATTTGAGAAGAGTTAATAAAGTGAGCGTCCCAGTCAGCCGACCCCTGTCTTCTTCCTTCCTACATCTACATCATTACGAACCTTATTACACCTATATATATATATATATATATATATATATATATATATATATAAGATGTATTCATTCACTTTGGTAATAGGCCTACTAAAGGGTAAATGATCAAAATTTTTAGTCTCTAAAACATACAAAAAAAATGCTTTTTTCCCCCAAACGACTACAGTTTTCTCAATTGCTTTGGCACATTTTTCGAAACAGTCCTAATATTCTCTAAACTGTAAGTTTAATTGTCACAACTGTTTGCTGGAACATCAGAACTCTATCGCATGTCTGCAGAATGTAGTAACTCACAGTTGTCATCACAGGTTACACTGCAGTGTGTGAGCTCACATAAGGGCCCTGCACACACAATCAAACGTGCCAGAATATAATAATGGTCTGGAAATAAAACAAAAATCACCGTCCATGATTCACACTGATAATACTGTGCCGGTTTGTTTCATTTCTACATTGATTATTTATTCTACGGTAACAAGAACATAATAATAATAATAATAATTCATTACATTTATATAGCGCTTTTCTCGGCACTCAAAGCGCTTTACATAGAAGGGGGAATCTCCTCAACCACCACCAATGTGCAGCATCCACTTGGATGATGCGACGGCAGCCATATTGCGCCAGAACGCCCACCACACACCAGCTTACTGGTGGAGAGGAGACAGTGATGAAGCCAATCAGTATATGAGGATGATGAGGAGGCCATGATGGACAGAGGCCACTGGGCAAATTTGGCCAGGATGCCGGGGTTACACCCCTACTCTTTCGAAAGACATCCTGGGATTTTTAATGACCACAGAGAGTCAGGACCTCGGTTTTACGTCTCATCCGAAGGACACCAAACATATACAGTTTTGAGAAGAACTCTGCTTTCAAAATAAGCTTTTTCAGTAAAAACTACTTTTTCCCAACGATTTCAGATAAATGCTGTTCTTTTGAACTTTCTATTTATCAAAGAATCCTAAAAAAAAAAAAAAAAAAAAAAATTGTACACAACTGTTTTCAACATTGATAATAATAATAAATGCTTCTTGATCAGCAAATCAGCTTATTAGAATAATTTCTGAAGCATCTGAAACGTTTCTCAAATTATAACATCTTGTAGGCTACTCTTAAACATAAAGCTTCCAAACGGGTTTTTTTTATTTACAGTGATAGAATAGAAGAACCATTTTTGCTTCCTCAAATAACTTTTCTGTAAACAGTTCTTAAAAGATTTTTATTTATTTTTATTAATTTTTTTTAAGAACATTTTAAAATTCTAAAGAACATTTTTCCACTGTTTTGTAATAGAAAGGTTCCATGATGTTAAAGGGTCTTTATGGAACCTCAGATGTCAATAAATATCACATTAAAGGCACACGCCGACTTTTTGGGACTTTAGCTTATTCACCATATCCCCCAGAGTTAGATAAGTCCACACATACCCTTCTCATCTCCGTGCGTGCCGTAACTCTGTCTGACACACCCACCGCCAGCCTAGCTTAGCACAAAGACTGGAGGTAAACTGTTGACAGAGAGGTCATGCAAACCAGATTTGTATTTGATAATGACATTTAAGCGACAATACATTATCAAATGATCCGCACATATACTGTATCTGTAAAAAAAACAAAAAACAAAAACATTTTGAATGTTTTTCTTTTCTTACTCCATACATTCATGCTCTGTATGACAGAAGATACTGATTCTTTTTTTAAAGTTTGCTTTACATTTTTATTCATAAATTCTTTGAAGACTTGAGTATGATGCTGAAAATTCAGCTTTGATCACACAGGAATAAATTACATTTTACAATAGCCCATATTCAAATAGAAAACAGTTATTTTAAATTGTAAAAATATTTCACAATATAAATGTTTTTGCTGTATTTTGGATCAAATAAATGCAGCCTTGATGAGCAGAGACTTACCTGTATTTTGCTAACTAAATACATAAAGATCCATTTTAAAGGGATAGTTCATTCAGAAATAACAATTATGTCACCCTCATGTTGTTTCAACGTTGTGTGACTCATTCTTCTGTGGAACATCTTTTTTTTTAAAGTGTCAATACGTTTTTTGTACATAAAAAATGTAAATTAAGTTTTTTGTACATTCTGTCAAGGGGCACCATTTTTTGTTCTACTGGTTCCAAATGGTCTTCAGAACATCTTCTGTGTTCCACAGAAGAAAGGAAGTCGTACTGGTTTTGAACAGGTGAATAAATGATGACAGAGTTTTCCTTTTTGGGTGAACTCTACCTTTAATCTACAGTATTAGTACTTGGAGAGTGATTCCCAAACAGGGAAATATGGAAAAGATTTTAATGTTGCTTTATTAAAGCTTAAAAAAAACTTTTAAAAAACTTGAGCACTACTGATGGGACTGTGGAGGCTGGGAAACATCGGCTATATACAAAATAACCAAGAAATTAGAAATGACACAGAATACACCAGACTAGCGTAGATACATTTTATTAGGCCACAGATACATTTGTTGTTGTTTATTTCAGGCATTGTTGTAGTTGACAGACTACAGTACTGTAATAACCTGTAATAACAACTAATCAAACTATTCAAATTAAATTTGCAGCCTAACAAATGAAAAAAAGCTAAAAACATAAAATAGTAAAAATCTGTATTATTCTAAACTGGCATATGTTATTCACTCGTTGTTTGCTCTGTTGTGTCTTCATTTATCTGAATGCCTGTAATCAATCAGGTAAAACAGCTCAGACGATTAATTATATTACAAAACTGAATATTACATATTACATTTAAATAATCCATTAAACAAGTTACAATTTGAGGAGTGTGCACTAATATTTTTAGTTCCATTCGTAACAGTTTTTTCACAGGAACTGAATATTACACAACACCCCAAAGTGAAACTCCGCCTATTCATTCAGTCCCTTTGGCAGCATAAATAGTGGATCAGAATCAATCTGTGAGACAGACTGCATGATAATACAGTTTATTTCATCCAGGCTTTGATCACCAGCACACTGCAACAATGTCAAACCTTGAAGGATTTACCCCAGAGGAACCTGTCATTGAGGTAGGGGACAGAAAATCACTCATAAATGCAGTTTTTGTTAAAACACAGCATTGTAAAATGATTTATTTTGATGCTGTAAAATGTGTTGGGGAAATTATTTGTTAACTTGTAAACTCTGACAATCATTTTATATAATATATATATATATATACAAAATAGGAGAGAGCACACATCCTTGTGGTGTACCTGTAGAAATATTTACTATGTCCGATAAAACCCCATTAATCCTAACCCTCTGTTGCCTGTCTATTAAAAAATTCATGATCCATGAGACTAAACCATGATTAAAATTAAACTGATTGATTTTTTGCTCTAGATTCTGCTCAGGTGTCTTTGCTTGCTCGCCATTCCTCTCCACGGACGGGATACATGCAATATATTCCTCAGGTGAGCCTAATAAGCCCTGAGTCTCCTCCAGCACTGTTGACGTCAACGCCAGAGTTCTGCCACCGGCAGCTTTCACGCTTGGCTAGGTGCCTCCATGTGCATGGTTCCCCCTCTGGGCGACCCCCACATGTGTATTTCCACTGGAAGCCTCTCTGAGCATGTGTCTTTCCCTTGGCAAGCCACCTTGCCACCCCTGGGGTTGAAATATTCCACTTGTGGCTGGATATCCCAGAGATTCTCCATATACAGCCCCTCTGGGTCATATGTGTATTCTGTAAGTCCACCCCCTTCGGGTTGGCACTGATTGCATAGTTCCGCTGAGATATGCTTCCCAGTGTACCTTGGTATTCCTGTGTTAAGTAGGAGCCCTTCGTCCGTGCCAGTCTCACGACAGGGATCTCAGACTTACGCAGGGCACTGGAAGACAGACGAGAGGTGGCGTGATTAGACTGGGAACCCCCATTTCGTCGTCACTGACGTAACTCGCAGTGACCACGAAAGGGAACGTCTCGGTTACGTATGTAACCCTCGTTCCCTGAGTGGGAACGGAGACGTTACGTCTCCCTGCCACTTCCGCTGTACCGCTGGTAACGCCTGAGTTCAGTCTCGGCTCCTCAGCGTGCAAACATAACTGTGCTATGCCGGCGTACTTCCTTATATACCCACGAGGTAGGGCAGAGTTACGCATGCAAATCCCGCAGACCCAAGGCATTTCCAATGCCATTGGCTTGTTTTCTATATCTCGAAGAGGATGGGCTTTCTATGCGAAACCCCCATTTCGTTGTCACTGACGTAACGTCTCCATTCCCACTTAGGAAACGAGGGTTACATACGTAACCGAGGCGTTTTTTGTACTGTACAATATGAGTCAAGGGGCACCAATATTGGTTCAACTGGTTCCCTGTTCCACAGAAGAAAAGAAGTCGTACTGGTTTTGAACGGGTGAGTGAATGATGACAGAGAACGTCTCGGTTGTGTATGCAACCTTCGTTCCCTGAAGGAGGGAACGGAGACGTAGGCCTCGTTTACACTGCAGGTCTTGATGCCCAATTCTGATTTGTTGCCTATATCCGATTTTTTTGACCGTCCGTTTACACGTTCTTTCAATTCTGACCCATATCCGATTCATGTGTTTACACTTGCCATACTATCTGAAACATCACGCATGTTTAAAGGGTTAAATTATCTTGCACAGATGGACAAATGCAAAATATGATTGATGCTAGCTCTGCAATATATGCAAAGTTCGCCAAACATCACCATGATTATGAGGCGGAGGAGGACGAAAAGTGCTTTCTTAAATGCAAATGTTTTTTGAGTATTTAATTTGTGAAGGTAAAGCATGTACTCACTATACTCCTAATTACAAGAAGAAGAAAAAAACTGCTCTTAAAATGGGTGTGTGACAGGCTGTGGAATGGGGTTTGGTCGAGGAAAATTTTTCAGTCAAAAGATTTTTTTTTTTTTTTGCTTTAACTCCTATCGGCTGATAACGATCAGTGTCAGATCAATCGCACCCTTACTTTCAGCATTCTTGCCTTTTTGGCCTGCCTTTCTTTTTCAGCTGTCATGAGCAGCTGAAATGAATGTCTTATGATTGTGTTGCTGTGCTATTCTAAACAATTTGCTAAATTATGACCATAAATAAATTATTTATGATGTTATAGTGCTATTCAAATGTCATTTAGTTCAACTATTCAGCTTAACAGGGTCAGTACGTGTAACCCTAATCAAAATAATGAAATACCAAATTTCAAAATAAAATATTTTATTTATTTATTATTATTATTTTGCATTAAAGACTAAATCGAGTCTATCAAATAAAAATGAAATAAAATAAGGTTAGGTGAAGTGTCCTTTTAATTTAATCAGCAGTAATCATTGCAGCCTGTGCATATCTCAGGACTGGTGGGAGCGTATTGTGGCAGGCTTTAACGAGAAGCAGTGGGTCTGAAATTTTAGGATGAGCAAGCCCTCAACCTTTGATATGTTGTGTCAATGTTTGTCCACATTCCTCTCCTACGACAACACAAAGTTTCGGATGGTCCCTTCGCTGAAGTGTGTCGGGGTTTCTCTCGTAATTAAACTGCAAAGACGTTGCCTAATGCCTCAGAAAATCTGATCTGCCTGTTTACATTACAGTCGCATTGGCACGTATCCAATTTATATCTGATTTATTTCCACATATGAATGAGGCCTGAAACCGATCTCGAAATATCCGAATGCATGCTTTTTTTTCCTGTTTACACTGTCATATTTTTGATTTGAATATTTTATTTCGAGCTAAAGAAAAGAAAAACAGAAATATATATATACATAATAAAAGAGAGAAAAAAAAAGACAAAATAATTTACATTACAGCTCGAAAAGGAGTGGGAAGAAGACAAGCTTATTAACTCCCACCCCTGTTCATAAACCCAAATAACAATTGACAACAACACTGCATATTTCTTACCATTTTACAAAACAGCTATCAACCGAGTTGGTTACATATTAACAAATGCGACCCTGCATTATACCAGGTCAATATTTACAGTATCTCACACACTACAACCAGTGTATTATTCTGTCTCCCATACAGAATTCATTACCATGTTGGCATCACCGTTATTCATCATCACCATTACAACCCATATAGCATTACTCTGTATCAAAGTGTTTAAATGATACATAAAATACTCTACTTTTATTCATAAAAGGTACAGTAATCTCAGACCGATTGATGCTCATGATAACAAGAATAGTCTTAATGATATGTGTTAAAAGGGATTTGTGGCTTTTCCTTCTTTTCTGTGACTGGACCTGCTGCCAGAGGGGAGCAGCCCCCGAGCAACCAGACCATCATTTGTTAAGTGTCCTATACTATGCATTAAAAGAGACAAATTTTAGGAGTCTGCTGCCAGAAGAGGGTTTCCTCGAGCTGCCGGCCCCCACATGTCTGCCCTATACTACTAGTTATGTTGAATGCGGAGTACATAGATATGTGCATGTTTTACTTCTAAGAATTAAATTCCTTTATATTACCATCAGCATCAATAGCAATACCTCTGTCTGAATCGATTGAGTTTGATTCTAAGAATAATCCACAGATTGTTAGGTATTAATCCTAGACTTTTACATTTGAAGTTTAAAGTTAAAATAGTGATGATAACAACACAACAGCAATAGCAATAACAGTGGCAGTAACAACTGCAATAGTATAATAGTAACAACCACAATATACTTCATTATTAATTAGATCTGACCTTTAAAGTACACAGCACTTTGTAACACCCATTAGCAATCAAGTACCCATTTCCTCCTTCTGGTACTTTGACCATACCATTTTTTTATATCTTGATTTGAAATGATGAATATTTGGACATTGTTTATATTCTGCCCCCAATTTGTTCCAGAGTTTAACTCCACATACAGGCACACACATACTTTTCCTAGTGGAAGACACTGCTTGAACCTTAAAGTTATCACACCACCTCAGGTTATATCCCCCTTCTGTGCGTGCAAAAAGCATTTGTATCCTTGCAGGTAACACATTTTTGTTTGCTTTAAACAGAAGTTGGGCAGTAGAGAAATCAACTAAGTCATGCATTTTTAATAGTTTAGACTGCAGAAATAATATATTAGTGTGATCACAATATCCTACTTTATGTATAATTCTTACAGCCCGTTTTTGGAGTATAACAAGGGGGTGTAATGAGCTTTTATAGTTATTGCCCCAAACCTCTACACAGTAGTTTAGATATGGCAAAACTAATGAACTATATAACAAAAATAATGCATTATAATTTAAGAAAAACTTTGCTTTATTATTGATTGAGATACTTTTGGAAACTTTACCATGTATGTGTCTTATGTGTGGTTTCCAGCTTAATTTACTGTCAATGGTGACTCCTAAAAATGTAATTTCTAATACTGTATCTAAAACCACACCATCTATATTTACTGAGTCTGGTTTTCTCTTATTATTACCGAAAAACATTACTTTTGTTTTATTTAGGTTGAGGGACAATTTATTAATGTCCATCCATGTTTTTAATTTCCTTAGTTCACAGTTTATGTTAGTTACTAAAGTACTATAATTGTCATTGGAATAAAAGACGTTTGTGTCATCTGCGAAAATCACTAATTTTAATAATTTAGACACATTAAAAATGTCATTAATATATAAATTCAACAACTTTGGGCCTAAGACAGATCCCTGTGGGACCCCACAACCAATGTCCAAATAACCTGATGTAAACTCCCCCATCTTCACATACTGTTGTCTCCCAGTTAAATAGCTTTGAATCCAGCTCAAAGCCACTCCCCTTATGCCATATCTGTCTAATTTTTTTAATAATATAGAATGATTAAGTGTATCAAATGCTTTTTTCAAGTCAATAAATATTCCAGCTGCATGTTTCTTTCCCTCTAAGCTATTAGTAATCTCTTCTATTGCATCAATGATGGCCATTGTAGTTGACCTTGTTGCTCGAAACCCGTACTGACCTTCATTAATTAGTTTATGCTTATCTATGAAATTATCCATTCTACTGTTATAAAGTTTCTCTAAGATTTTGGAAAACTGGGGGAGCAGAGAGATAGGTCTATAGTTGGTGAAGATGTGTTTGTTCCCATTTTTATGTATAGGTATAACTTTTGCAATTTTCATTTTATTTGGAAATGTCCCTATTTGAAACGATAAATTGCATATGTAGGTTAATGGTTTCACAATACTATATATAATTTGTTTAACTAGTGTCATATCTATATCAAAACAGTCTGTAGACGATTTGTTCTTACACCCGTTAACGACATCTATTATTTCTGTTTCAGTTACTCCAGACAAAAACATCGTTTTTGAATTAATGTCTATCAATGACTCCATTTCGTTGTTACTACACTCCGGAATCTCTGCTGCCAGATCCGGTCCAACGTTTACAAAAAAACTATTAAAATTTTCCACAATATCATTCATATTATGATTGTCATTGATCCCATCAGTGAAATAGTTTGGATATGAATTATTTGTTGCATTACCCTTGATTATAGTGTTTAGTATTCCCCATACCCCTTTCATGTTGTTCTTGCTTTTATACAACAGATCGGCATAATATAGTTTCTTAGCCTTCCTTAATATATTGGTCAGTTTATTTTTATATGTTTTATATCTACTTTCAGAATCCTCGGTTCTTAGTCTAATGAATTGTCTATATAGAGTGTTTTTCTTCTTACAAGCATTTTGTAAACCCTTGGTTAGCCACGGACATTTTGTCGTTTTTCTGTTTTTACTGTATTGCTGAATTGGACAGTTTTTATTGTATACTACACTGAAAATTTCCATGAAAGTATCGTAAGCACTATCTACATCATTCTTGTTATATACCTCGTTCCAATCTTGTTTTGTTAAGTCCCTATAGAGTGAGTAAATTGAGTCCTCAGTTCTTGCTCGTTTATAAAAATATTTTTGAGGTGATTTTTGATCTAACTCATTATCATCATACACCGTGAATACGGGCAGATGATCCGTTATATCACAAACCATTAGACCGCTGGTATTTGTGAACTGCATATTATTAGTGAAAATGTTGTCAATGAGGGTAGCACTGTGCGTTGTTATTCTACTAGGTCTTGTGATAGTCGGGTATAAACTCATACTGTACATCCTATTAATATACTCATCAGTTGTCTTATGTTTATTTGGATTTATCAAATCGATGTTATAATCCCCACAGATAAATAATACCTTATTACTCAATTCTGAGAATGTTTTTTCCGTCCAATTTGTAAATATTTCCACGCATGAGCCTGGTGACCTGTATAAACAACTAACTATTATGTTTTTCTTTTTTTCATTAATAATTTCTATTGATAAGCATTCAAGCAAATTGTTTATTGATGCTGTCATGTTTTCCAATATTTTGAATTTAAATTTCTTGAGGACATATATAGCAACTCCTCCTCCCCCTTTATTAGTTCTGTTTACATAGTTTAATGTATAATTGTTAAACTCAAAAACAATGCCTCTATCCTCATTAAACCATGTTTCTGATAATGCAATGATACTAAATGGTCGCTCAAACTGTTTTAAGTATTCTTTGATTGCGTCAAAATTCGCGTACATGCTTCTACTATTGAAATGGATAATTGAGAATTTCCCTTCTGTTTTAACAGAGATGTTAAATTCATTCTCAGTGTAGTATTTGCAATTAATTGCGTTAGATGTTAAGAGGAGGTTATCTGGGTCTAACTGATCTTCCAAGTCCAGTGTATTATGTTCGGTGTACTCTGAAGTTTTCAGCTCTAAGAGCTCACAGTCCAAAATCCTTTGCTGTAATCCTAGGTCACTGCCATCAATAGCATATGAAGTATGATTGGACGTCATTGTATGAGTATATACAGTATATTACAGGACATGTGAAATTATGTATTTTTACATACCAAAATCCATACGTTTTCCCGGTGTTTAAACTTGATTTGGTGTACTGGTTCGCGGACGTACAATGAGTTTATCATATCGCAAGAAGGCTATGTCCCCCCGTTCCCTGGCAGCTCTCAGCTCCGGCATCAGCTCTTTTCGTTTCCTTTTAATGGAGTCCGTGTAGTCCTCGTTTATGTAGATTTTCGTTCCTTTGAGTTGTTTAGCGCGCTGCAGGATTGCTTCTCGATCCTTCCAACGCAGTAGTTTGGCGATGATAGGTCTCGGCCAGTCTCTCCCGCCAGGTTTCCCTACGCGGTGGGCTCTCTCCATTTCCACCGGGTGTTGTAGTTGTAGTTTCTCCCTCAGCAATTGTTTGATTTTTTCCTCTGCGTCAGCCCAGGTCTCCCCAGGCGACTCCAACACTCCCTCAAAGACCAGGTTTTTTCTGCGGCTCTGTCCCTCCAGATACTCCAGTTTATCCGTGATGATGTGCAGATTGTCACATACTTTATAGAAGTCGTTTTGTATTGTGTCCGTGCGCTCGGTGAGTTTCCTTTTCTCTTCTTTTATAGTGTCCACCTCACCTTGCGTGAACTGCAGGCTTGTTTTTAGCTCTTGAATGTCTTTTAACTGTGAATCCATGCGGGTGTTTGTTAGGGGTGGCACGGTTCACAAAACCCACGGTTCGGTTCGTATCACGGTTTTAGGGTCACGGTTTTCGGTTCTGTACGGTTCTTGTTGTTGTTTTTTCTTTTAATCTTTAACACTCCAAAAATTTACTTCAGCATTATGATATATAGCTGAATTATCTAATTATTAATTAATTTATTTCATAAATGGGGTGTGTTTGCAAAATGCAGCTTCTCATTTCCCGTGGGCTGTGTCGGACAGTTATTTGTCACCACTTTTTGCCAGGGTTGATATTATGTCCCAGCACGGATGTACCAATACAAATAAATAAAACATTTCCAGTTAACTAGCAAAGTATTCGTTTCGTTCGTTTGTTAAATAAGAAGCAATCTAGCGCTGAAATGTGTTTTTTTTAATCAAGTGATCAAAGTGCTCGTTGCCGTTGCGATCAGTGGCGCTGATACAGTGTTCTCGTGGCTCGCGCACACACCGCAGCGGCCGCACATTCTTCACTCAGACGCGCGCTTCAGTCCGTTGAGGAGACTCTAGGCTACTCTATTCGTTCCGATGAAATCACAAAACAAAATTCATACAAATCTGTCCCTGCTTGATATACAACCGCTGATAAACATAATCGGTTTTGATGAAAAAGAAAAATATATACGAGTGCAGATTAGAACTCAGAACCTTTGACACGCTTGGCAAGTTCTGCCACTGGACCATTAAAGTACATACCGGTACGTGGAACAGTCGATCTATGTAGCCTATTTATTCACGTGAAAAAAACAACATATAGCCTAGTGGAGTTGATCTCATTAAATGTCTAAGTAAACCCAGTGTAGGCTACTATTTAAATCGATTGCTGGACATTGTAATGTTATTCTACATTTGTCTGATTTATGATTTAGCATTGTATTAGCAGTAGCACGGGCACAAGGCTACATTGCGCATGCGTCGAACCGTGCGAACCGCGCGACGCACACACGCACCGAACCGAGACAAGCGAACCGAACGGTTCGGATGTTTTTTCATGTACCGTGCCACCCCTAGTGTTTGTTGATTCCATGATGAGTTTTATGAATCCTTTGAAGTTTTCCTGCTGTTGTTGAATTAATTCCCTGAACATGACCCTCTGCTGCTCCATGAGTTCCCTGACTCGACTGAGGCTTACATAGTCCTCTTCCGCCGCCGAATCTGCCTGTTGCTTCGCCTCTATTTTTGTCGGTTTTGGCATTTTGCTCCCTCTCAGCAGGCCTTCTTCCCTCTCCACCTCTTGCTGCTTCAAACACGCCCCATCAGAACAACTTTTAAAACATCCGTTGGATTATTTAGAAAATTCTGGATACTGGATTTTGTGCTTGTTAGCAGCTCTGTGATTCTAAAGCATATGATTTTCAGTATATTTCTTTTAACCCATAATATTTAATAAACATTGTTCTGATCAAAATACCTTCCATATATATATATAACACATCTGATCTGTATCACATATGAGCAAAAAATCGGAATTGGGTCACATTTCACTGACAGTGTAAACGAGGCCGTAGTCGACTGAATGGGATCACGCTAGGGAGCCTGTCATCTTCGAGTATTATTGAACGAGCCAATGTAATTGCCGTGCGTGATTCGCATCACACACTCCACCCCCGTGGCGCGGGTATAAATACGGAAGTGGATACACACACTAGTTGCTTTTCGCTGAGGAGCTGAGAGTAACTCGGAGTCAGCAGTGGTCTAGCTATAGTCTTCAGGCAACTGAGACGTTCCCTTTCAGTCGTTCACGTTCGACATAGTGACGTAGTCGACGTCGACTGAATGGGATCTATTATGGAAAGCGCCACTAGAGCTGCCACCTTCCAGTGCCTGGACAAAAGCCTCCTGACCCCCCGCAATTTTTAGGCAGAGAAGGGCAAGGCTTAGGCCAGGGAAGTCAACTGCTGTTCCACAGGACCATTGGAAAAGCGTACCATATCAATGGAAGGAAGGGACGCTGTGGAAATCACATCCTGCCCGAAGGGAGGTGACATGTGGAGAATACACATATGGACTGAGCGGATGACCAGCAGTACAACATATGGAATGTCATATGGACTGTCATGACTCCGGCCTATAACAGCGGGGAGGATCAACCGACAGTGACGGCAGAGCGGACTCTGCTGAGGGCTCGCCACGGGCTTGCCGCAGGGAGCAGTACCGTGGAAGAATACACATATGAGATCACCGTAGGGATCACAACATATGGACCCAGCCTAACACAGGTGCCACCAGTGCATATGAGGGATAGGCCTGGCTTCGGACGTTCCGCCACATCCGTTGCCGAAGGGTATGGAGGAACTCACAGGGTTCGTTTAAAGAGGGAACTCTACTGGAGCAAGAATTGCACACGTATCCAGTCCATAGGAGGGGAATGGCGCAGCAAACCGACACTTCGAACCATGCTTACAGTGAAACTGGCTTCATGTGAAGGGAGCCCACGGGAAACAACGGTTCGACACACAGGCTAGTTTGTGTATTGCGAACGTGTATTGGTGTCGCCCAGCCCCCAACTCTATTTAACATCTGTTCAGCGAGGCACTCTGTGTCAACGCCTAGGAGGGAGCAATACCCTCGCTTAGGAGGAGTTCACTGCCCAGGTGGGCACGTGCATCTTGGGAAACTTTCTCACCAAGATGAAGGCAATCACATGTAGTGGGCCAACCTCTGCTTGGAAACAGCCTTCCCTTCTGCTGGTTTCCGTAACAGACAGAGCTGGTCTAAGGTGTAGGCTTTGCATTCTGATCATGTATAACCGCACTGGAGCGGACGGACAGAGAAAAAGCCAGGGCTGGGTCTGCCTCCTCCGGGGCAGCGCTTGCAGGCTCACCACCTGGTCCCGTAGGAGAGGTAGGAATCTTGGGCACATATCCAGGCCGGGGTCTCAGGTGTCATGAGTTAGCCGGCCCAAACTCCAGGCACGATTCGTTGACCGAAAATGCGGGAAGGTTCCTACCCTCTAGATAGAGACCAAACAAGCAGGATAACTGTTTCTTTAAAAACAGAATTTGTCGCTGCAGTGCAGTAGCACCAGAGATAAGTCCCAAGAGGGTAAAAAGGGGACGCAAGGCAGTTATTCAGTCTCCTTGCTCTGTATCCACTGCATCATGATGTGGGTCAATACAGAAGCCACAACAATTTGAGGTGGAGGAGACAGCCTACACTCCAACCGTTAGCAGAAAGGAAGCACTGAAGTGATCGAACACCTTCGGGATCTCCTCACGGAGAGAAGACTCAATTCAACGAATTGGTTCCACTTCTAAAGGGGAGAGAGCCTCTTTTTGAGAGGGTGCTCTCACAGAAGTGATGGTCTCTACGGCATAAAAATTATTGCGGTAGTAATTTTTGAAAATGCATCTCTGTGTTTAGCAAGTGAACGGAGGCTTTTGAAAAAAGGCCCGTTTCAGTTGACACAGATCCAAGATGGTCGTAACCCACCACACTTAGGGTACAATGAAGTACGGGCTCATGGAAGCCAGACTTCATATCGGCTGGAGGGAACAGCTAGTTCGCGTCCTTCGCCAGTAGGACTATGACGTACACACACAGGACAGGAGCACTGCTCAACACCTAGGTGTGATGAATCTCACTAATTTTTAGGAGCATCTCTGCTCAACACCTAGGTATGATGAATATCACTGAGCCTGGCCAGAAGCCGAGCAAAATGAATCGCAAGCAGATTATGAAGGTACCGTTTGGGGCCAGGCTGGACCGGTTGGAAGCATTTTAGGCTTCCATGAAACCGGGCCAGGGGCCAGGGAACCACAGACATATCTGAGGTGGGGTAGCGAGGTGGAGGACAGGGACCCAGCTTGAGAGGCCCAAAGGTGGGGTCTGAGTGTGCAGTGCAACACTACCTGTCTCCACGAGATGGCCAGGGATGCGTGAGAAGGCGGATGACCGGGTCCTCGAACCGCACCCAGCTGCCGTGCTGGCGAACAAGAGGGGGTTGAGGGGTGCAAGGCTTTACAGGGTCACACACCGCCAGACTTGCCCTCTTGGAACCCAGGAACAGAAGAATTTGCTCTTTCTTTGAATTGTGGGTACTGCTTGCTCCGCCTTTTTTGTGGGAGCCAGCAGTGGAACAGACAGAGACACAAACAAAGACTCCACCCGGCCCTCATCCGGGGGGAGGGAGTGGATGACCAACTCCAAAAGCACCCTCCTCCATCCCTGAGCAGCACCCACCTCCATCCCTGAGCGGCCCGCTCAGGAATGCTTTAGCTGTCGCTTGCCACCTGTCTTGGCAGCGCCTAGAGCAGGCTGGGTGTCCCTACTGCCGCCGGCTCTACGCTGAGGCCTGGCTGTAGGCTGCTGCGGAGGCCCAGCAGGGAAACACCCTCGGCAACGAGCAGGTGGAGGAACTGCCACCGGTGGCGGGGTAGAGGCATCAGTGGGCCAGTTCTCTGCCGCATCGCCGACCAGCCAAACCTGGGAAATTGGGGAGACCAGGAACTGAATCTTATCCGCATCCGCCATAACAACCATGCTGAGCCAACGATGGCGCTCCTGGACCACTATCGTGGACATTGCCAGACCGATCACGCACGCCATAACACTCGTGCCCCGGAGGGTGAGGTCGGATGCAGTGCGGAGCTCACCTATCAGCACACGGTCTGGGCTACCCTCGTGCATGTCCATGAGTTCCCTGGCCTGATAGACCTGTAGCAGCGCCATGGCACGCAAGAGGAGACGGCTTTCCCACAGGCCTTGTAAGCTCTGCCCATCAGAACGGGCGAGAACAGGCTTTAGGGGTGAGAAGAGGGGCCCAGTCCAAAAAGCAGCAGCCGCCGGACACCGGTGCACCTGTGTCGCGCCAGACCGCTCAATTGGAGGGACAGCCTCACAACCCTTCACCACTCCTCCGTCAAGGGTAGTGAGGGGGGAAAAGCTTATTCAGGCAGTTTCTGGCAGAGAAAGGGTTAACCCTAACAATTTATTATATTACAAAACTGAATATTACATATTACATTTAAATAATCCATTAAACAAGTTACAATTTGAGGAGTGTGCACTAATATTTTCCGTTCCATTTTTCACAGGAACAGTGTGAACAGTTACACAACACCCCAAAGTGAAACTCTGCCTATTCATTCAGTCCCTTTGGCAGCATAAATTGTGGAACAGAATCAATCTGTGAGACAGACTGCATGATAATACAGTTTATTTCATCCAGGCTTTGATCACCAGCACGACTACAGCAACATCAGAAACTGGAGGATGGACCACAGAGGCGCCTGTCACTGATCATATGAAGAAGATCTGCCTTGAGGTAGGAGACAGAAAATCACTCATATATTAAAATCAAGTTTTTGTTTGCGCAAAAACGTAATAAAATAACATTTTACTGCCTAGTAAAATGATCTATTTTGGTGCTGTAAAATGTGTTGGGGGAAATTATTTGAAATTTTTCATTTTTAAAAGAACTGTTTTACTTTTAACTCAAAATCACACAAAAAATCACATGAGTTTTCTGATATCTGATTGATAGACGTAACTAGGCCTAGAGACTAATAAACTTTTTTTTAATAATAATAATATAGATTAATATATAAAATGTGTGTTTGTTTATTCAGATGAAGCCAGACATAGAGAAGGCGGTTGGAACCAATTTTCCTGTTTACATTCCAATAAGCTTTAGGCTTCAGGTTGAGAAGGGAACAAACTATGTGGTCAAGGTAAATGAGTGTTTTTTGTTGTACATGGATTATGAGCTTGATGTTTTCATAACTGAAACTCTTCCAAGGCACAATTTCTATGTTTCTAATTTTAACAAGCCAACTTTGGCAGTGTGTCCTAAACGGATGTGAAGTGTCCAGTAATTTTTTCTTCCTCTCTGATAAGTTAAAATGCATCAAGTCACTGTATAAAGTTTCTCTGCATTTGTTGCCTATAAGAGAAAACTCTTCTCAACTTTTTGCAGTGTTGCTGGACACTCAAATCTAGACGGCTACGGCCACTGTTTGTCAGAATTTGAGGCAATTTGCTTGCTGTCATGGAAAATGAATGTGTTTTGGCCGCTATCAATGTGAACAGAGTTTTATACCCGTCTCTACATGGAAGAGATCACTTATAAATCCATGTGGATTTCTCTCTCTCTCTCTCTCTCTCTCTCTCTCTCTCTCAGGTGTATTTTGGAAAAGATATGTGCGTTCATGCAATGATATTTCAAGATATTCAAAGGAAACTGACTGTGCTCGAAGCCCGGTACCCTAAAGCCCTCAGTGACCCTCTGGTCCCCTTCTGAACACTTCTAACTGCATGCAGAAAATAGTCTGTCTGATATAAAAACAGACACAAAATGAGCTGCCATACTGTATAGAGGAACTACTGAAAACTGTTTAATTCCTCAATATTAAACTCAATATTCAAACCCTCAGTGCCTGTGTCAGTGTGTTTATGTGAAAACGTGAACAACACCAAATTTACTTCACTTTACTAAAAATGTTTTATGCTGAAATAACATTTTTAAAAATCCTCATCCCAAATCTTTAAAAACAAGATGTAAAATAAAAGAATGTAAAATGACAAATTTTTCAAATTGTTAGATTTAATTGACTGTCTGAATGACTTTTTTAAAAGGAAAAATTATTTTTGTATGTAAAGCGTGAATGATTTTTTATTTATTTTAAGACTGCACCGACTGTCTAAATGAATGTAATTTTAAAACATTTCTCAATATCACTCTAAAAAATCATTCTTATCTGGCTTAGTAAATATCACAGTAATAATTAACTTGATTAAATTAATAAAATCTCTGAATATTATTTAGGCTATTGATGGTTTGAGTTGAATATACCAAAATAGCCAAAAGTTAATTTTGTCTAAAATTTACAGTTATATTTAAGTTTTGTTTTTTCACTAAAAGAATTTAGTATTTGACTAACCAATTATTTATTTTTAATACACTTAATATATTTGTGAAATTTCTATCAAAATATTAGAGAATGGAGAATTAAACTGATGTTTCAAGAACGTCCTGGTTGCTTATGCCCCTGAAGGAGGGAACGGAGGACGTAGTCGACGTTGACTGACTGGGATCACGCTAGGGAGCCTATCTTCTTCGAGCATGCTTGAACGAGCCAATGCGCGCAATGGCGACGTGAATTGCATCACGCGCTCCGCCCCGCGAGACGGGTATAAATACGGAAGCCTTGTACAACCCTACAAGCCTTTTGTTCTGGTCTGGGTATTTAAGGGAAAGTGGCAGAGCAGTCTTTGGGAACCTGTAACCAGGAAAACCCCCTTGCAGTGCTGTGTCAGTGTTTTCCAGAGTCTTACACTTGGAACACACTCACACACCACTGTGTGTCAGGAATGCATTGCTTACTCTTAGAGTCATCTTTGAGTAATTGATGTCATGTATTTATTATTTCTGAATTGGCTTTTAATCATTTACTTGTGTAATTGGCATGATACATTTTTACCTGACAAATAAAATGTTATATTTGAATTATTCTGCATTATTCTGAAATCATTATTTCTATTAGATTAATGTGTAGTCTGGTGTTTCCACAAATCTCTGTCCAGGATAGATCAAACCGAAGGCACTAATGAATGGAGCATGGAGCACATCATTAAGGAGACCTTCCGATTTCAGACTATCACTGTCTTAGCACGTTGCATCTTGCGACTATTAAAAAAATTACACATTTTGTTATGAGTAAGCAGAGATCGACCGCTTAAAATAATTTGCACTGCATCCTCTGACTATTTCAGAATTGGCTAGTTTGTGATTGTGAGCACACATTCGCAACGTGACGTCTCAAAGCGATACCGGGTCCTTTAATGAATGAGTAATTGAAAGTTTGGGATACTCAGAATAATCAAAGATCTATATTTATGATTGTTTTCTAATAAGAAACACAATCTAAATTTGATTATCATTTGAAATTGGAGTCAGATTAAGCGTAGAGCTAAAGTAATATTGAAACTAAATTCTAATAATGACAGCTATCCGTGGATTATCCCGCTTATACCATGGTCATTTGCCAACATTGACAACTGACAAGTTAAAAGCTGTTAATGACGTTTGCAGTGCAATATTTGACTGTAGGTGAAATTGACGGTTGAAGTATTTTTTCAACTCGAACTTTGTAAGGAAAATTTTGTACAGATATACCTGAGGACCTTGACTTATCGTTTTTCAAAAACTATACCAGAACTATGTTTTATTTCCTAACACTCATAATTAATGCATTATGTTAAATTGTTTCAAGTGTGATTAATCATGATTTTCTTTTAGACACATGGCAGCTCATGTTCCTTTTTGTTTTATGCTTAATATGCATTTTATGGTTTCAAGCTGTGTGCCAGTTTTTTTGCCATCTAGTATCTTCTCTCAGAATGTGTGCAACTATAACAGAAATATCTTTATTTTAATTGCAAAGGTTTAAAAATATTCATAATCTGAGACTTTCAAGAAATCACTTCGGGTTAGGGTTAAAATATCTTATCAAAACATATCTTAGTCCCAAAATACCAGGAATAACCAGACATTTAAAGGGATACTCCACTTTAAAATGAAAATTCTGTCATCATATACTCACCCTCATGTTGTTTCAAACCTGTATGAATTTCTTTCTTCTGCTGAACAGAAAGGAAGATATTTAGAAGAATGTCAGTAACAGTTTCTGGTACCATTGACTTCCATAGTAGGAAAAAAATATATACTATGGAAGTCAATGGGACCAGAAACTGTCTGGTTACTGACATTCTTCTAAATATCTTCCTTTCTGTTCAGCAGAAGAAAGAAATTCATACAGGTTTGAAACAACATGAGGGTGAGTATATGATGACAGAATTTTCATTTTAAAGTGGAGTATCCCTTTAAGACAAACTCTAAAGGGAATGTAGTATAAATAAATTAAATAATTTTGGCTTTATTAAAAATAACATAAAAACTGTAAACATGTAAAAACTGGTTAAGATGTGGTGTAATATGACGTGTGATTAAGCTTTGAGATATATGACAGCTCCCGTGACAATGTTAACTGTTGCATTTTATGGTTTCTATAGCTGAATTCAAACTTATCATAGATAGATAGATAGATAGATAGATAGATAGATAGATAGATAGATAGATAGATAGATAGATAGATAGATAGATAGATAGATAGATAGATAGATAGATAGAACGACAAATAATTACAAATGAACAAATCTGATTTTCTAGCTTCCCTATATATATATAGACACTGTGATCAAAAGTTAAGAGCTTTTTACAAAGCGAACAGTTTGCATGTAATGCATCAGTGAATTTGACTGAGGATGAGAAACAGGATATTTGAAAAAGAGACACATCACTCAATGTTCTCAGTTTGAAACAGAATCCTGTTTTTTTCCTTTTGTCTGAAGAGGTTAATGGTTGAGATTTTCAGGATGTTGATAACTAGTTTGCACTGCAATATCAAAATCTAAAAAAACCTACATGAACTGGTTTTAGTGGTCAGTCGGACGTGATTGGCTTGAACGTTGGCATGTTGTTTGCAAGTGCAGCTGTTCAGATTGTGTTCTGATGATGATTAGCTATATTTTGTTCAAATGTTCATCTTATCTTGAAACAAAAAACAGTTATTATATTTAACTGCAACAGCTCACTTAAATTGGTTATATTTTACTGCATACGCGTTCAGATCTTAGAACAGATAACAGTTGGTTTCACATGTTATACAATTTATCAGTGTGCACTGTAACACTTGTAGCCTATAAACTGAATTTGTAAGAATTTTCTTAATCTAACATTTTAAAATTGTGTTCATGTAACCACATAGTTTATTAAAAGTAATTCATATTTGAGTTTAGCAATAACAACAACAGTTTATTTACTTGTACTGTATGCATGGTGATATTATTACTGGCACATTCTTGTGGAGGTGTAAATGAAACAAAGACTTGAACTGTGAAATTTCATTTCCCTTTATTTTAGAAACAGCATCTTATATAGAAACAGATCTGGAATGATGACTATTCATGTGCAATTATTTCACCTCTATACAACTTTTGTAAAAGTGGACAAAGATCATATAAAACTCATCCAAATACAATAGGCACAGTATTGGGTTTATTTTAACGATGTACATTTGAATAAAAGTTTTGTAACAGCATTGAGTAGATCACATATTTTAACCTATACAGTATGGAAGTGTATAGTATGTGAGAGAGGGAATGATACACTGATAGAGAAGATGCATTAATTCTTCACTGTGTTTAAAAGCATTTAATCGGATCCTGCTGAGATTTTGAGATCTGAATCTCGTCCAGTTCTAGTTTTCCTCCAGCGTGAGGCAGTGATTTGAAAACCTTCAGATGAACGAAGTCTCCCCCTACATCCACCTGAAGAGGTCGATAGGACACTTTAAATACACTTTCAGCACGTATCATAAACACAATATGCAGGCTGGAACGTGGCACAACAAGTTTACCTTGATGAAATAGTTGGTCCCGGCCACAACCTGTGTGGTGTAAGATTTGGCAGTGAAAACGGTAAACTTCTTTCCAGTCTTCTTTTCTGCAACAGGCTTGACCTGAGGCAAAATATGCAGAATTCATATTTAATGTAAATGTGGTTCATCTAAGCCTGGTCCGAAAATTTGCTGGGAATATAGAGATTCTCATGAGTCTATGACATATAAAGTAATACAGATTTTTGTTAACTTAATAAAAATATAATTTCTTGTTTTTCCCCCTCTCTTGATCCATGAACATGCTCTTGACATGGTTGTGATATTCACTCTTACATTATTATATATTCTTATGCTATATAGATATATATACATTTAAAAAAAATTTTTGTAAAAACCAACTGAAAAAGCCTTTCACACAGAGTATATGATGAATTACCGTGACATACTCATCTCAAATCAATGGATTATTAGTTTGTGTTCCGGTGTGAATATAGAGATTCTCATGAGTTTAGACGATGACAAAGTAATACATTAATTTTTGTCAACTTTGAAGAGACGAGAACAAAGTGTAAATAGTGAATTTTTATAAAAAATTGAATTTATTATTTTCCCCTTTTGATCCAGACATGCTCTTGACATGCTTGTGATATTCACTCTTACATTATTATATATTCTTATGCTACATAAAAAAAAAAAAAAAAGTAGTTAACTCTTTCACACAGAGTATATGATGAATTACCGTGACACATCCATCTCAAACCAACACCTACTGAAGATTAGTGTTTCGTTCAGGTGCTGAATCAGTATTTATTGTGTTTGGGTGGGAATACAGAGATTTTCATGACTCTAGAGACTATGAGTATATAAAGTAATACATTCATTATTGTTAAATTTTGCACTATTTCACTGTATATCAGGTTTAGGCAAAATTGAGAGTTTAATAATTATCTCTTTGCAGTCTATCTATTAAATTAAAGCATTCTTCCATAATACATCACACAATGCAAGTTAATTTAATATAATATAATGAAATATATAAATTAAATATTAAGGTGTTTGACTGTTTATAGTTATATTTTTTATTTTATTATATATATATATATATATATATTTTTTTTTTTTATTTTTTTTTTTACATATAACAATAACGTACACACTTCTGAATCCTAATAAAAAGCTAATAATAACTAATAAATATACATCACATGCTTTCCCACATCAGCTGACTTACGCCATCAAAAGAAAAGTCAAAGCTCCAGTCTCACCTCATCACAGATCTTCTGCACCTCTAGAGTGGCTTTATACACCTCGGAAGGCCCTATAACAACCGCTGTGGTGGCCATTGCAATAATGTGTCGTTGATCGGTGTCGAGATGTAAAAAATTGCTTTTTCAGACTGTCGCTGTCGAAATTCGCAGAAATCATTGAAACTGCAGCAGTATTTATGCTGCTTAGATCATATGACTATGAGCCATCATCACCAGAATATACCATGTGTTCAGAAGAGGCGGGGGGAGGATAAAAAAAAAAGATTTTATCAAATGCGGCTAAAACAGTAATATGATATATAATTAAATCATACATGCAGCTAATATGGTTAGTTTTTAAAATTAAATAGATTTATGATTTATAATGTTGGATCTCTCATGTTTCTATCCACTTTTCTTTTTCAAGAAAAGGTCAAGTCCAATGGTAGGCTATTTACGACTTTTACCATTTTAATTACACACTGTAATTTTCTTGTTTGACTGCTATTACTAAGTTACTTAGCATAATTATTAAAGTCAATGAATTTTGATACCAGTGCAAAACCAGCAATGAAAGTTTGAGAGGTGGTGCCCCCGCAAATCTCGCGAGAATCACGACTTGCTTTATGGCACGACGTCACATACACAGGAAAGTTCTCCGTCGCTACGACGGATCTCCGTCAATTGCAGCAAGTCTACGACGGATCTCTGTCAATTGCAGCAAGTCTACGACGAATCTCCGTCAATTGCAGCAAGTCTACGACGGATCTCCGTCAATTGCAGCAAGTCTACGACGGATCTCCGTCAATTGCAGCAAGTCTACGACGGATCTCTGTCAATTGCAGCAAGTCTACGACGGATCTCCGTCAATTGCAGCAAGTCTACGACGGATCTCCGTCAATTGCAGCAAGTCTACGACGGATCTCCGTCAATTGCAGCAAGTCTACGACGGATCTCCGTCAATTGCAGCAAGTCTACGACGGATCTCCGTCAATTGCAGCAAGTCTACGACGGATCTCCGTCAATTGCAGCAAGTCTACGACGGATCTCCGTCAATTGCAGCAAGTCTACGACGGATCTCCGTCAATTGCAGCAAGTCTACGACGGATCTCCGTCAATTGCAGCAAGTCTACGACGGATCTCCGTCAATTGCAGCAAGTCTACGACGGATCTCCGTCAATTGCAGCAAGTCTACGACGGATCTCCGTCAATTGCAGCAAGTCTACGACGGATCTCCGTCAATTGCAGCAAGTCTACGACGGATCTCCGTCAATTGCAGCAAGTCTACGACGGATCTCTGTCAATTGCAGGGTTCCCGCCTGTCCTTATCTCTTACATTCACTTTTCATAATTTTAAGGCCGTAAATATGCTTACATTTCTCAAATAGTGTAATAAATGTCTTAATTTCAGTTTGAATGTGTCTTAAATTAAGGAAAGATGAGGTGTTGGCTATATTCACCCTGCTGAGGGGGATGTGATCAAAGCCTGGAGTGGAGCCAAAGCACGTTCCTCTCTGCACTCTAAGTGTTCTGTAAGAGTCATCACGACGCCGGAATGGAGCGAATTTTTTGAGGATCAGTGCCAATGGCTGTCGTCTCGATGAGGCCTTACAGGGGAGAGTCTAGTTGACACAACCTCTGCTGACACTTCAGGGATGCGTTGTGGTCGTGTCTAGGCGCAGGTCCATCATCTGATCTGGATGCGGCCCGGTTCCGGCTGATTACAGTAAACCTCGGAATAAACAGAAAGACTAACGTTAGCATAGATGCCATTCCTCTTATGATGTAGCGAGTACATCGGGTGTTATAGGAAGTGTTCCCGGGTCTGGCTGAACTAATTTATGCAGCCTAATAATCACTTAATAATAATAATAATAATAATAATAATAATTTGTTACATTTATATAGCGCTTTTTCTGAGACCTCAAAGCGCTTCACATAGAAGGGGGGAATCTCCTCAACCACCACCAATGTGCAGCATCCACTTGGATGATGCGACGGCAGCCATATTGCGCCAGTACTCTCACCACACACCAGCTTACTGGTGGAGAGGAGACAGTGATGAAGCCAATCAGTATATGGGGATGATTAGGAGGCCATGATCGACAGAGGCCAAGGGGCAAATTTGGCCAGGATGCCGGGGTTACACCCCTACTCTTTTTCGAAAGACATCCTGGGATTTTTAATGACCACAGAGAGTCAGGACCTCGGTTTAACGTCTCATCCGAAGGACGGTGCTCTTTGACAGTATAGTGTCCCCGTCACTACACTGGGGTGTTAGGACCCACACAGACCACAGGATGAGCACCCCCTGCTGGCCTCACTAACACCTCTTCCAGCAGCAACCTGGTTTTTCCCAGGAGGTCTCCCATCCAGGTACTAACCAGGCTCAGCCCTGCTTAGCTTCAGTGGGCAACCAGTCTTGGGCTACAGGGCTACAGGGTACACTTAACTGATTTGAATAATCGGAATGTATAGTGTTTGCCAGGTTAAAGAGATGAGAGGGTTTTTTTTGTCTAGATTTAAACTGTGTCTGCTTCCTGGACAATGTTAGGAAGACTGTTCCAGAGTTTTTGTTGCTAAATAGGAAAAGGATCTACCGCCAGCAGTCGATTTTGATATTCAAGGTATTATCAACTGGCCAGAATTTTGAGATTGCAGTAGACGTGAAGGACTTTAATGCATTAAGAGCTCGCTCAAGTACTGCGGAGCTAAACCATTTAGTGCTTTGTAAGTAATCAGCAATATTTTAAAATGTATACGATGTTTAATAGGGAGCCAATGCAGTGTTGACAGAACCGGGCTAATATGGTCATACTTCTTAGTTCTGGTAAGAACTCGAGCTGCTGCGTTTTGGACCAGCTGTAGTTTGTTTATTATGCGAGTAGGGCAACCACCCAGTAGAGCATTACAATAATCTAGCCTTGAGGTCATGAACTAATTGTGAACTAATTGTTAGATATATTTTTAAGATGGAAGAATGCGGTTTTAGATTCAAAGAGGTATCAAAAATAAAAAAGTAAAAAATATAAAAAAGGTATCAGAGAGCACACCCAGGTTCCTAACCGACGTCGAAGACTTGACAGAGCAGCCATCAAGTGTTAGACCGTATTCTATTATGTGAGGAAGTTTTTTTTGTCCATTAAGTAGAATCTCTGTTTTTTCAGAATTAAGTAGTAGGAAATTACTAGTCATCCAGTTTTTTATATCAGCTATGCATTCCGTTATTTTTGTGAATTGGTAAGTTTCGTCATACACCATGTATGGTGAAAAACATCAAATTCACTTCACTTGTATAAAAAAGGGAATTTTTATGCTGAAATAACTGAATAAATAACCAAATCAACAAAAAAAACTGCTTTTTAAAATAATCTGAAAAATTTTAAATCCATTTTCCAAGTTAAACCAGATGGCCCTCTTAGTATGGTGATGATCAGACAGATGATCATTTCCTCGAAAGTTTGAGAACCGGTGCTTTGGTTATTTTTGCTGAAAAAGTAGCTTGTCACCCATTCTCACAACATATCACATGCACATATATTTTAAATGTAGGTGATCTTTTTTTTTCTTTTTTTTTATTGGTTGCAGACCACAAAGTTCATGTAAGCTCTTGCAAAGAAACAGCATACTGAATTTCACATTATCTTATTTAGAAAATCCCTATTATTATACTCTTCAACCATCATCAGTGTGGTCAATGCTCAATCATGAATTTATAGTGTAATTGTCTATTTCAGAGTGTTTGTTTCAGTTAGCTGGGAAAACATACATGAGCAACAAATCATCTAATGTGTCGCTGGGTCCATTTAGACTATAGAGTGACAAAATCATATGGCATAAAAACAAAGTGTATCATAAACAATGCAATATTTATTGAGTCTTTGCAAAATATATAGACACATTTGTGAGATTTTATGAATACATTTTTGGTCTGTGTTGTCACTTTAACAGTCAAGTGCCGTATAAATTCATTGTCATAGTCTTGTAGGTCCCTGACGGAGCTGAAATAAGCTTCATTCCTCTGTTGTCAAGTTTCATGCTCGACTCTTTCTGCTCACAGCCCTTCCCGCTGAATCCACTCGATGAATCCTCCAGCGTAATGACGGGCCCTGAGAGACAAACAGAGACACAGATGCCTGGCTTTTGTCGTTTGTGAGTGAGTGAGGATGAATTCACTGAATGATCTTGTCTTGCTTAGGTTTTTGTGATTACCGGATGAGGATTTAAATCATAAAACATAATTTAATAGCAAGTTTTATCAAGATTTTTATATTTAAATTCAAACAATTTAGAGCAAAGCATATACTAAATAAATGCAGTATAACAATGACTCATTTGATTTTATTCATTTCCAGGCTTGATCTTTTTTTTTATTCCCTGATATAGCCAGGTTTTCAATGATCAAATGAAGAAAAATAAACATAAGTTATAATTGTTAAACTGCATTATATTCATACAACCATTTGTACATGGTTTCATATAACTGATGCCACTACCTATAAAAACAAAACAAATAAAAGAAAGCAAAGGAAAAATAAATGTTGACATATGAAGAACACCAAATCATTGAGGGAAACTCTTGAATTAACCCAATAATATCATATTTGATTTGCAAAATATAATATCATATCAACATGATCAAAACTTTGCTAAAAAAAAACCCTGCTGTACTCGATCTAATACATGCCTTCTGTTGTCTGATTGATAGTTACACTTTTTTAGAAAGTAAAAAGTTGTACTATTGTACAAAAGTTCAGCTCATGGTTCACAAGGTCTTTTTGCTGTGAAATCTTAAATTTTTATAAAGTAAACGTAAGAATAACTTTGATATTGTTGGTAATATTTGAAGGTGAACAATTACAGCACGGTAGCAGTTTAGGTTTACTTGATTATCCATACATAATTTATTAGAAAAATCAAGTTCAAATGTGAGTCATGTAAAGGCGGGTGCCAGAAAGTCTGGACTAACCCTTGAGAAAACAAAAGGCTCTCCTGTAAATTAACATTTGAACTCTCTCTTGCATATGTAACAGCAACATCCACACAGTGCAGCTCACACCTCACTTTTACAGTCACATCATCTCCCCCTCTTCTCCTCCTCTCCTAAAACTCACTAAAAACCTATGCAATGATAAATATGTACAATAAAAATTATACATGTTTGGTATCATTTAAAATGTCTCAGTGCGCCTGGTAAAATGGTCTCATTCTCCCAGCCATAATACAAAGCTCCAAGAAGTTAATATTGTGTTCCCCTTGCCCTCCCCCAGCTCCTCCATTCAAACTTACTATAAGTAAATAAGTATTCTCTTCCACACACAGGTATCTAGAACCCATTCAATCACAAATTCTGATCCCACAGTTGTGAAACCCTCAATAGGGGACAAAAATCTAATTATAAAGACAGACACCACCTGTTGGTAAGCATAGTGAATTATCTGGGTTTATAAGGAAAATTAACAAAAGGTTCGGGGAGACTTCCAACTGTAGTTGTTGTTGCCAGGTAAATATTTCTACAATTCCTCGATTTCTGAATTGTTGTTATAATACTTGATTGACCAATGATTTTATTCTATGAATTGGATTTGGAATTATTGTTTTATTACCTGGTCAATAAATTGTAAACATTTGATTTTATTCTGATTATTTTCCCAAGTAGATTAAACGGACTCGTATGTTACCTAAAATCTGCATCAGATTAGTGATGACTAATATTTGGCAGTAATTCAAGTGCACTTGGTTTTGCAGAGACAAGAAGGGAATCTCCGTTTAGGGCAGCAAATGCTGTTTGACCAACCTAAATTTGGGTGTATCATACCTCTGTTTTAATTTAATGATACTTTAGATACATGAGTGTACATGAGAAATCACAGCATGGCCAATCCAAAGCTATTATAAGAGAAGTAAAGTTGGTCAACTTATATCTGTAGTAGTGGCCATACCTCTACTGAAGTAAACGATACTTTAAATTCAAGTGTATGCAAAAACCACAGGGGCTATACAAAAGTATCTCTGATTGTGTAAGCGTGAATGCGACCGTCTCAGGTATACAGCCAATTACCTGGTTGTACCACTCGTACACCAGCCAATTACATTTTTACAGTATTGATTTACACAATTACAGTAATTTGCTGTTACCAGCCAATAACAGACCGAAGCTGACGAGATTGTGATCGTGAGACCCGCGTAAAACAGAAGGCGTGAGGACCTCAAAAGCGACATAGATTCCTAATATGAACGGGTAAAATATAAGTAAAGAGTCAAAAAGAATAATCAAACATTCGCTCACATTTAATGATGCTCAGATATCATTTAAACTTTTTCATTCATGGAGTCAGATGAAATAACGAGGTAATACATATGAGAAAATGTATTTAAATTATTCTTGTGTTGCGCGAATGAAAGACAGTAACACGCAGTAACCTTCATCAGGCTTTTGAGGAAGGTTTATTTGTTCATCTCTTAGTCATTTTTGTATTGCTTTGAATTATGTGTTTTAAAACTACAGAGCTTTGATCATAAAACTAAGCATTTAAATATCATCTTACTAAGACATATTATTGGAAGATATAGAGTGATGACTGATATTTATATGCATTTTATGTAAGTAGTTTGCTGATCTCATTGATTTACATTACAAGCATCAGAATTTCATCTTTTTGGTCACTTAAATATCAGCATCTGCAGCAAAATGCAAATATCATCAGCAATTGCAAAATGTAGGGTTTTTTTTCCTCCTTAAGTGTGAGATCCATATCCTCACTATATCATGAGTGTTGGTTTGTTTATGTGTTTTGTTTTCTTTGTTGTAACATTGTCTGATTGGCTCCTGCAGGCTGATTGATGCTGTGTCCTGATTGGTGCACAGAACTTTAAAAAGCACGTCATCACTTCCTCTAGAGACAGCTTGTGTTCTGAGCAGAGAGAGTTGGAGTGTAGGCAGAGTTTGTGTTAAGAGAGTTGTGAGTAGCTACTGACTGTTTGTGTTTGGACTTTTGTTTATACAGTTTTGTAAATATATTGTAAATATTGAAGATTTGGAAAGTAAGGACTCTGATGCCATTTTTGTTTATTTTAGTGACAGGTAGTGATGGCAAAATGAGGCTTCCTGAACCACTGATACCTCGCAGCCCATTGCTTCAGCCAAAGGTTCATTACTCGAAGCTTCATTCAGCATTGCTCACTAGTGACACCTAGCTACTGTGCAAAGAAATAGCAGACAAATTCATTCATTCTGAGCCAGTGTGATTCCCTCTTTCTTGCTGTCTCCATTACCAGGAAAAAGGAAGAGTCACAAAAAGCAAACAAATCCAAAAGGACAATCCAAATAAAAAAATCCAGAGCATTCCAAATAATCTTATCTAATTAATATAACAAGACTATAATATAGCTAAGCCTACTATAGGCTAATTAATAATAACAATATACTATAACTATTCTAACCTGATAATGTAATAATATACAGCCCTAACACATATATGACACAATAACGACAATGACATTGATAGTTATTTAACTCTCTGACTCTTTAACACTACATCTGCTTTTTACTACTGCTGACAACACCCACAAGGTGGCGCGAGTTTCGAACCGCCTTTTATCCAGAAGCGACACTCAGACCGAACCGATGACGTATCCACACAAACCGAGGCCTCGTTTGTCATCAGTCACGTGATTTTCACGTTAACAACACAAGCCTCGAATCGCGGCTTCATCTGGCACGCCCATTTTTTCTCGACACACGCTCCGACGCCTCGGTTCAAATGTCACATCACTAGTGACAGGCACTTTTGAAACGTGCCTTGTGAAGCTTCAAAACCTTTGCGACTCATTTGCTTTGAACAAGTGACTCAGAGTGCGTATCAAACTGCCAATGTCACATGATTTCAGTAAACGAGGCTTCGTTACATCATTCTGTTTCGAAATATTTTGAAATTTCAATGATCTCTGTGAACTTCTTGTAGTTAAAGTTCTCTTATTGGTCTGATTAACCAACTCCATAAAACAAGGCCTACAATTCAAAAAAATTACACATATTATAAGGACACTTCATATTTAATAGTATGATGATTATTGCATCAAATATTACCTTCAATAAAACATCTGCAATTGTTTTGTAGCCTAAAATTGATGATGGCTCATAGTCATATGATCTAAGCAGCATAAATACTGTAGCGGTGTCAGTGATTTCTGCAAATTTGGACTATAAAAACACATTTTTTAACATCTTGACACCGATCAACGACACATTATTGCAATGGCCACCACAGCGGTTGTTATAGGGCCTTCCGAGGTGTATAAAGCCACTCTAGAGGTGCAGAAGATCTGTGATGAGGTGAGACTGGAGCTTTGACTTTTGTTTTGATGGCGTAAGTCAGCTGATGTGGGAAAGCATGTGATGTATATTTTTATTAGCTTTTTATTAGGATTCAGAAGTGTGTACGTTATTGTTATATGTAAATAAAATATTAAAATAAAAATAAAAATATAGAACTATAAACAGTCAACCACCTTAATATTTAATTTATATATTTCATTAAATTAACTTACATTGTGTGATGTATTATGGAAGAATGCTTTAATTGAATAGCTAGTCTGCAAAGAGACAATTATTAAACTCTCAATTTTGCCTAAACCTGATATACAGTGACAATAGTGCAAAGTTAACAAAAATGAATGTATTACTTTATATACTCATAGTCTCTAGAGTCATGAGAATCTCTGTATTCCCACCCAAACAAAAACTGATTCAGCACCTGAACGAATCACTAATCTTCAGTAGGTGTTGGTTTGAGATGGATGTGTCACGGTAATTCAACATATACTCTGGGCCCTATTTTAACGATCTGAAACGCAAGTATCAAGCGCGAAACGCAAGTAACTCTGTGGGCGGATCTCGGGTGCTGTTGCTATTATACCGGCGGGATAAATGACTCTTGCGCCCGACGCAAATCTAAAATGTGTTGGTCTGAAGTAGCTTCATTACTCATAGGTGTGGTTTGGGCGTAACGTGAAATAAACCAATCAGAGCGTCATCTCACATTCCCTTTAAGAGCAGGTGTGCTTGTTCCATGGCGGATTGCTATTATAACAGCGGATTTGCCAGGAGCGGTTCACAGCCGAGGAGACCGACGTTCTCATCAGGGCCGTAAAACACAGAGAAGTGACATTGGGGATGGAGAAACACACCCAAATTAGCTTCGGTTAAACAGGCGTATGATAATTTGGGTAAATGTGTAAGCTAGATTTATTTTTTCACATCTTCATGGACACAACAATGATTTCCCTCGTGTGTTAATATTTTTCCTTGTAATAATGTAGGCTATGGTTTTCTAAAAATGAGAACTGCTGCTTCTGTGTAGATGAGAGAAGCAAAGTGTATGCGCTTTGTGCACACGCTACATTGATTATGGCCAAGCATGCGCCCTTAAAATAGCATATGAATAACATAGTAGGGAGGTTAAGCCCAAAAAATAGGCCTTTGACTTCAAGTCATGATGCAAAGGTCGCCTTTGGTATGGAAGTACCTTAGGGTCATACAAATAAATTTATCCTAAAACACAAGTGAGATCACACTTTGTATCAGAAATAAACAGTTTCAAACAGTTTCAAAAATGGCCGCCAATGCGCCGAAAATACTCTAGAGCCCATATCTTTGCTTCTGTTATCGCTATAATGACAAATTTGGTGTCAAAGTGTACATTTTATGGGTCAAGGAATCCAATAAAATTGGTTTCAAGTTTAAAAAAACAAAAAAAAATTCCCCATACCATGACAATTGGGGGTAAATATGCACATTTCACATAATAATTGTGTCATCAGAGTGACTTTACTTATCTTTTCCTTCAAAAACTAAAATTTTGTATTTAAGCAGTACAGCTACTTCTGTACATTACATTTGTCCTAAGTAGCATGAGATTTCGACCAGTCAGGAGTAGCCTATAGCAAATCAGTTCCTGCAACAACACATCCCATCTGCACCAGGAGCTGTGACAGCTGTTGAAGGTCAGAGGTGACAGGTTAACACTTTGAGGTTCGTATGACTTTCTCATTAAATAGAATTTTTTTTTTAATGTTAGATAACTAATAACTAGCTAGCTAGTAACTTGTTAGCTTCATTATAACTAGGTCGTTAGTAACTAGTTAGCTTCATCATAACTAGCTAGTGACTAGTTAGCGTAATTTTTATTGAAGCAGGATTCCCCAGACTCTCCACCAACTCCTGTCTACACTACAATTACCATTATTTCAAAGGACTTGCCAGAACTTGTCATTTGCAAGTGTAAGACTGACTGTAAGGCACCTTGCAAATGCTGCATGCAGAGGCTCCCTTGCATGTCTCTCTGTGGATGTCGTGGCTCATGTTCCCACAGTGGTGCAGACATCTAAATAGAAAATCATCTTAGTGATGTATTTACACTAAACTATTAGTCTTCATCACTAGAATATTGTAGGTATGGCATTGCCTACTTATAAACTATGAACATAGTTATGAACTTGTTGTCTCACTAATCAGTTCCTTTGCACCCATAATACACATATTCAACACTTTAAGTTGTTATTTATTAAATTATTATTAAGTTGTGAATGGACTGTGTTTGGCATGTGTTTTTTTTTTATAAAAAATTGCATACTTCACCTCCAATTGTCATGGAAAGGACAACATTATTGTTTTTTAGTCTTGGAACCTATTTTATTGGACTCCTTGACCCCAAAAATGTACACGTTGATACCAAATTTGTCATTATAGCTATAACAGAAGCAAAGATATGGGCCTCTCAAGTATGTTCGGCGGCCATTTAAAAAAAATATGCGTATATAAGATACAAAATGTGATCTCACTTGTGTCTTAGGATAAATTTATTTCTATGGCCCTAAGGTACTTCAATACCAAAGGGGACCTTTGCATCATGACTTGAAGTCAAAAGTCACTTAACCTCCCTACTAACATGCGCAACGCGCCACTGACTTTTGACGAGGTTTCTCCTGGTCAGTGGCGGAATTGTTTTCTAAACCTGCAAAATAGCACCAGGGAACGTTTGCGCCCAAACACGCCGCCTCTTTTCGCTGAACCGACCCCGGGAGCGCAAGTTAATTTCCTAATTTACCGACGTGCGTCTGTGGAGGGAAAAGTCCGCTGTGCGTCGGGTGCAAAATAGGAATGATACATGCGTTGGTGTCCAAAGTCAATTGCGCTGGGTGCAAGATAGGGCCCACTGTGTGAAAGAGTTTACTACTTTTTATTTTATTTTATTTTTTTTAGCATAAGAATATATAATAATGTAAGAGTGAATATAACAAGCATGTCAAGAGCATGTCTGGATCAAAAGGGGGAAATAATTATATTATTATTAAAATTCACTATTTGCACTTTGTATTGTCGTCACTTCAAAGTTGACAAAAATGTATGTATTACATCATCGTCTAATCTCTATATTCACACCGGAACACAAACTACTAATCCATTGGTTTGAGATGGGTGTGTCACGGTAATTCATCATATACTCTAGGCTTTTTCAGTTGTTTTTTACTACTTTTTTTTATTTTTATTTTTTTATAGATGTAGACTAAGAAGAATATATTATAATGTAAGAGTGAATATCAAAAACATGTCAAGAGCATGTCTGGATCAAAAGAGGGGAAAAAACTATATTTTTTATAAAATAAAATATATTTTTATGAAAATGAAGTGACAATAGTACATAATGCAAAGTTAATAAAAATGTGTGTATTACTATACGTCATAGTATCACTAATCTTCAGTAGGTGTTGGTTTGAGATGGGAGTCACGGTAATTCATCATATACTCTGTGTGAAAGACTTTTTCATTTGGTGAGTTGCCACTGTTTGTGTTTGGTGTATTTGGACTTTTGCCTGTTTTCTGACACTGATTTCCCTCTCAATTTGTTCACTTGGCTTTTTATATAGTTTTGTAAATATATTGTAAATATTGAGGATTTGGAAAGTAAGGACTCTGATGCCATTTTTGTTTATTTTAGTGACAGGCACTTTTGAAACGTGCTTTGAGAAGCTTCAAAACCTTTGAGAATCATTTGCTTTGAACAAGTGACTCAGAGTGCGTATCAAACTGCCAATGTCACATGCTTTCAGTAAACGAGGCTTCGTTACATCATTCCGTTTCGAAATATTTTGAAATTTCAAGGATCTCTGTGAAGTTGTTCTAGTTAAAGGTCTCTTATTGGTCTGATTAACCAACTCCATAAAACAAGGCCTACAATTCAATAAAATGACACATATTATAAGGACACTTAATATTTAATAGTATATGATGATTATTGCATCTAATATATCAATAAAACATCTGCAATTGTTTTGTAGCCTAAAAGGTGTTTTTCTTTCTTTTTTTTATGTTGAGTTTTCCCTGCATTTACACTGTTCTGACCAGCAGAGGTCACCAGTGTGTGACGATTCGAAACTGATTAAAAGTATTGAAAAGTTGTTTCTCCCAAGACAGTTAGGTTGGTGTATTGTATTTTCTTTTTGTTAGGTTTAGGAGAGAGGAATAAAACTAAAATCGTTTTTATTAGTAATTTTGGCTTTGTCAAAAGTTGCATCCTTTTCCCTAGATGGGGTGCAACGATGAGTTATAAAAGCCTGATGTTTAAAATATGATGCACAACAAAAAGCATATTTGCTAACTATTTTTTTGTTTGTTTTAGTTTTTAGTTTTTTTTTTTTTTTTGGTCTAAAGGTTCAACAAACTGTTCCAAGTTTAAAAAGTGTGTGTGTGCCTACTTAACTATATTTTGGGGACAAATTTGTACACAGAGGTGACCAAAATCTCCTAAAACCTCCCTTTAGAGACGTCCTCATTTGTAAATCTGGTATAAAAAAAATAAAGTAATTGAAGGTTTTTTTTTTTTAATGCAGAAAGTTGGGTAGGGTTAGTGTAAAGGAATGGAATATACAGTTTGTACAGTATAAGAACCATTACGTCTATGGAATGTCCCCATTTAGATAGCTAAGGAAACGTGTGTGTGTGTGTGTGTGTGTGTGTGTGTGTGTGTGTGTGTGTGTGTGTGTGTGTGTGTGTGTGTGTGTGTGTGTGTGTGTGTGTGTGTGTGTGTGTGTGTGTGTGTGTGTGTGTACTTTGTGTATCCCAGGGTTCTTGCGGTCTCCAGCGCAGTGAGGCTGCGTATCCCTCTCATGCAGTACAGCACGAAGTCTGAGTCTTCTCTGTGAGGCTTTGTGACGCCGTAGCGCTCTCTGAACTGATCCGGGCTCAGTCTGAGGGCCTGCTCCACCTCTCCCACTACATCAACAAAAGAACTATCACTCATAAAGTCTGTGTGAGTGTGTGTGTGTGTGTGTGTGTGTGTGTGTGTGTGTGTGTGTGTGTGTGTGTGTGTGTTTGCAGAGCTGAACTGTGTGACTTACAAGGAACGTTGGAGGCTCCTGGAATAAAACCTGCTTCCAGCTCATCCGGCTCGCGCACATCGACGAGCTGGACGCTTCCAGTGGACATCATGAGCTTCAGCTGCTCGTACGTCACCACACCATCTGAAACACACAACGGATGAGTCTCGACAATCTACTGCTGGTAATTCATATTGAGTCTGTTCTATCTATTGTATATGATGCAGTTATTCCACACTCATCACTGGATATCTGACATTTTGGTTATGGATAAATCGAGATATATGAACTACAGCAGCTCTAAGTGTTCAAGTGACTTGCCAAAACTATAACTATTTCAAACCTAATAAATGTTTTTTGGGGGATTGGTACTTTTTTGTTTTTGTGAAAGAATCCTCTTCTACTCACCAAACCTGCATTTATTTGATAAAAAAAAAAAAAAAAACAGTAAAAACAGTAATATTATGAAATATTATTGCAATTTATTTTCAATTTGATTTATTCCTGTGATCAAAGCTGAATTTTCAGCATCATTACTCCAGTCTTCACTGTCACATGATCCTTCAGAAATCATTCTAATATGATGATTTGCTGTTTAGGAAACATTTGACTATTATCAATGTTGAAAAAATATTTTAATATTTAAATATCATATTTTTCTTGAAACTGTGATAAAATAAAATCATTGATGAATAGAAAATTCAAAAGAACAGCATTTATTTTAAATAGAAATCTTTTAAACATTATATTATACTGTCACTTTTCATCAATTTAATGCTTTCTTGCTGAATAAAGGTATTAGTTTCTTTAAAAAGTATTAAAGCAAAATCTCTTGCTGAACCCAAAACTTTTGAAAGGCAGTGTATGTTGTCTCTAAATACTTTATAGGACCACTTTATTTACATCCTAAACTTGATTCTACTGGTGATGGTTATCATTCAGGCCATCGTGAGAGTAAATGTGTTAAATAATGTCCTGGAAAAAATTAAATTCAGCTAAAATTTAAACCATTAAAGAGAAAGGGTATGTAAACGACAATGCTAGTAAGAGGGTTGGGCCACCTATAGTTTTAATTTTAAAATTAAGTTTCTACTTTATATTTTTTTATTATATTTAAATGAATATTTTGTGACTCTTCCAAGAGCCACTTCTTAAATTCCTTATTTTGCCCTCGGACCCTGATAAACTGTGCAAACTGTGCAGTGTTATCAAAATGTGTGTAGACTCATGGGATTCCACCCACAATAACTGCTGATTCAGTGACCTCAATCCGTTATCTTCACGTGTGTCACAGTAACTCATCAAACTAAACCAATATACTCACTGTGGGAAACAGGCTTGTTAAGTTGGTTTTTTACTACCAATTTGTTTTCCCCAAAAATAAACATAGCATATTAATAGGATATAGTTGTTATGAATATCACAAACCTACCAAGAACACATCTGGGTCGGAATAAAGAACATTTTAAGACTACATAATTTTTAGACATTGTTCATGATAATTAAACATTTATGTTAAATATGACATCTGCATGTTTTAATTGCCATGTTATTACTTGCATATTGCCATCAATATGTACATGCTGAAATACCAGTTTAAAGTGTTTGTATAAACTTCAGAGCATTTGTATATATATATATATATATATATATATATATATATATATATATAATATATATATATATATATTACAGGTATCTAGAAAAGTGCATTAACTTTAATATGCAAACTATTCTGGATAATGCAGCCATATTTAATGCAACATGATTTAATCACTGACCTTATAAAGATACCTATGGAAGCCCTTTTCTTCCCTTTAAGAAAAGACAAGTCATACATTGGTAAATTATAATTACGACATTTAAAAGGTTATGATGAGATACAAAAAATTGGAAAGTCGCGTTATTATGTCATAATTTGACTTCATAATCGTTACTTTTTATGTCATAATTTCTAGTTATGTCACAATTAGCCTATGATTTACCAAAGCATGAGTTTTCTAATGTGGCAGCATCGATCAAGACATGTTATTGCAAAGATTGTTGTTCATTAAACCGTTATTGACCCATGATGAGTCATTGACCCTACGTGCAGACTCGCATGCTTTAGGCTACTGATGTTACGCTCAATCACAAAAGGATATTGTTTCGGATACAGGCCAGTGAGTAGGCTACAAACTAAACTAGATTTTAAAACATTTCTCAGACATTTTCGTAATTATTATTTTGTCATTGATTCGGATACAGAGAAAACTAAATACTTTACCTGTATTTAGAGGTTGGTTGTGAGATGTTTCAGTCCATTTATCACAGTTATCAGCTCCGCTTTCACATTGATCTGTATTTTCTGCTGAGACAGACAGGAGCAGGAGCGCCACGAGAGCGCGCACACCTGAACTCACGCGCATTACTGTATTCATGTCTATCTTATCTAAGAGAAGATCGATACGTGCTCTTATCTACAGATAAAATTAAGTCTAAAAAGCGCAGATCTAAAGCACCGTATTGGGTTGACCATGTATCATCGTATGACAGGCGATTACACGGATCTGAGTGTCACTGAAAAAGCGTTTATTGTGCAACATGAAGCATGTTTTCCTCCAGGTGGCGCTCAGTGGCTCAAAAGCCGCTTACTCTATTGATCTGATTTTAAATATGTGGGCGTTTTATGATTTACTGGAAATGTTTCACTATAATCGTTTAAACATATTAATTCAAATGAGCAATATCTGATATAACAATGAAACTTGTTCAAAACAATTAAAACAGATCCTTATGTGGTAGGCTAATCACAATCGACTGTGGTCGGTCCATTCAAAAAATCGATGAGAAATAAAACACTTACCACGTGACTCTGCCGTTTATATTTCTACTTCTGCAATGGTCTGAACAATTTTTTACTTTTTAATAACTGCGCTAAGTAACTTTAATAGCAGTCAAACGAGAAAAAATACAGTGTGTAATTAAAATGGTAAAAGTTGTAAGTACCATTGGACTTGACCAATCAGAGCGAACACCAGGGCTACTAAGTCCCGCCCCCATTTGTTTTTTTCTGCTCAGTTTTGTACTCAGTCGTCCTGCCTCAGATTAAACTAAAAAGAAAGGAGGAAATAAACATGAGAGCTCCAATATTATAAATCATAAATATATGCTTTATATATGATTTAATTATATATCATATTACTGTTTTAGCCGCATTTGTTAAAATAGTTTTTTTTTTATCCTCCCCCCGCCTCTTCTGAACACATGGTATATTCTGGTGACGATTGCTCATAGTCATATGATCTAAGCAGCATAAATACTGTAGCAGTGTCAGGGATTTCTGCCAATTTGGACAGTCTGAAAAAGCACTTTTTAACATCTCGACACCGATCAACGACACATTATTGAAATGGCCACCAAACCGATTATTGGAGGGCCTTCCGAGGTGAAGAAAGCCACTCCAGAGGTGCAGAAGATCTGTGATGAGGTGAGACTGGAGCTTTGACTTTTGTTTTGATGGCGTAAGTCAGCTGATGTGGGAAAGCACGTGATGTATATTTATAAGTTGTTACTAGCTATTTATTAGGATTCAGAAGTTTGTACGTTATTGTTATATGTTAATATAGCTAGTATTCAAAGAGACAATTATTGAACTTTCAATTTTGCCTAAACCTGATATACAGTGACAATAGTGCAAAGTTAACAAAAATGTATATATTACTTTATATACTCATAGTCTCTAGTCTAGAGTCATGAAAATCTCTGTATTCCCACCCAAACACAACAAAAACTGATTCAGCTCCTGAACGAATGACTAATCTTTAGTAGGTGTTGGTTTGAGATGAGTGTGTCACGGTAATTCATCATATACTCTGTGTGAAAGAGACTTTTTCAGTTGGTTTTTACTACTTTTTCTTCTTTTTTTTAATAAATATATAATAATGTTAGAGTGAATATCACAAGTATGTCAAGAGCATGTTAATGGCTCAAAAGAGGGGGAAAAAACAAGAAATTATATTTTTTTATAAAAAGGAAGTGACAATAGTTCAAAGTGCAAATAGTGCAAAGTTAACAAAAATCTAGGCTATGTATTACTTTATATGTCATAGTCTAGACTCATGAGAATCTCTATATTCCCACCCAAAAAACAATTAAACTACTAATCTGTTGATTTGAGATGGGTGTGTCATCTTTCACACAGATTATAAAATGAATTACTCATTTTATAATCTGTGTGAAAGAGGCTTTTTCAGTTGGTTTTTACTGCTATTATTATTATTATTATTAAATAAATAGCATAATAATATATAATAATACATGGGGGAATTGGATATCACAAGCATGTCTGGATCAGAAGAGAAAAGAAAAAAACAGGAAATTATATATATTTTTAATAAAAAATGAAGTAAATTTTCAGACCAGATTTAGATGAACCACATTTACATTAAATATGAATTCTGCATCTTTTGCTTCAGGTCAAGTCTGCGTCAGAAAATAAGGCTGGAAAGAAGTTTACCGTTTTCACTGCCAAATCTTACACCACACAGGTTGTGGCCGGTACCAACTATTTCATCAAGGTAAACTTGTTGTGCCACGTTCCAGCCTGCATATTGTGTTTATGATACGTGCTGAAAGTGTATTTAAAGTGTCCTATCGTCCTCTTCAGGTGGATGTAGGGGGAGACTTCGTTCATCTGAGGGTTCACAAATCACTGCCTCACGCTGGAGGAAAACTAGAACTGCATGGGATTCAGATCTCAAAATCTCAGGAGGATCCCATTGAATACTTTTAAACACAGTGAACAATTAATGCATCTTCTCTATCAGTGTATCATTCCCTCTCTCACATGCTATACACTTCCATACTGTATAGGTTAACATATGTGATCTACTCAATGCTGTTACAAAACTTTTATTCAAATATATTGCAAAGTTTTATAAGATCTTTGTCCACTTTTACAAAAGTTGTATAGAGGTGAAATAATTGCACATGAATAGTCATCATTCCAGATCTGTTTTTTATAAAAGGTGCTGTTTCTAAAATAAAGGGAAATAAATTTCATATTTCAAGTCTTTGTTTCATTTACACCTCCAAAAGAATGTAATAATAACATCACCAGCATACAGTACAATTATTACATTAAATATTATTACTAAACTCATATGAATTACTATTAATAAACTAACCTGGTTACATGAACACAATTTTAAAATGTTAGATTAAGAAAATTCTTACAAATTCAGTTTATAGGCTACAAGTGTTACAGTGCACACTGATAAATTGTATAACATGTGAAACCAACTGTTATCTGTTCTAAGATCTGAACGCGTATGCAGTAAAATATAACCAATTTAAGAACTAGTGAGCTGTTGCAGTTAAATATCATAACTGTTTGTTTCAAGATAAAATGGAAATTTGTACAAAACATAATCATCATAACTAAATCTGAACAGCTGCACTTGCAAATTAACTACAACATGACAAGGTTCAAGCCAATCACAACTGACTGACCACTAAAACCAGTTCATGTAGGTTTCTTTAGATTTTGATATGTAAACTGGTTATCAACATCCTGAAAATGTAAACCATTAACCTCTTCAGACAAAGGAAAAATCTGTTTCAAACTGAGGAGGTTTTGATTAAGTCATATGTCTCTTTTTCTCATATCCTGTTTCGTCTCCTGTCAAATTCACTGATGCATTACAAGCAAACTTTTCGCTAAGCTTTTAACTTTTGATCTCAGTGTCTCAAGATATATATATATATATATATCTTGAGAAACTGAGATCAAAAGTTAAAAGCTTTTTAAACAGCGAACAGTTTGCATGTGATGCATCAGTGAATTTGTCTTACTATATATATATGATTTAGTTTTAATTAATTAATAGATTTAATTACTCTTTATTTGATTCTTCAAAGCAAACAGACGGATAGTTTTGTGTGTTTATTCCTGAAATATCAGCTGGAATATTACTCTCAAATAATAATCACATTCAAAATCTTTTCAATACAGCTGTATAAATTATAATGGAGTACATAACTTTCGTTCTCTCTCATTCTGTCGTTCTAACTATCTGTTCTGTCTATGCTAAGTTTGCATTCAGCTACTTTATATAAACCATAAAATGCTCTTTAAGCATAAAAGTAACAGGAACATAGTCACGGGAGCTGCCATATGTCTGAATGAAGATTAATCACATGAAGTATTACCTCGCCTCGCTTAGTCACACATCACATCACATTACTTTTTTTTTTTTTTTTTTTTTTTTAAAGCCAAAAGGATTTAAATAATTTATCCTACATTCCCTTTAGAGTTTGCCTCAATTGTCTATGGTTATTCCTGGTACTTTGGGACTAAGATAAGAAAAATGATTTCTTGAAAGTCTCAGATATTTTTATTTATTAATTTTTTTTAACTTTGCGTAAAGATATTTGTGTTAGTTGCACAAATTCTGAGAGAAAATACTAGATGGCAAAAAAAACTGGCACACAGCTTGAAACCATAAAATGCATATTATGCATAAAACAAAAAGGAACATGAGCTGCCATGTGTCTAACAGAAACTCATGAATAACCACACTTGAAACAATTTAACAATGCATTAATTATGAGTGTTAGGAAATAAAACATTCTTGTATAGTTTTTGAATAACGATAAGTCCAGGTCCTCAGGTATATTATCTGTACAAAATGTTCTTTACAAATGCGACCCATAGGGGGCGCTCCGACGCACACAATTTGGATATCTAAACTAGAAAACGTATCGGTTACCTAACGTAACCTCTGTTTTCTCTAGAAGAGGGAACGAGTATTGCGTAAGTAGCTTACGCTGCGGGAAAAGTCATCTTTCTCGAGATATGAAGCCAGAAAATTATCCTTAATTTTTAAAACTTTGTCAACGCAGTGCAGCAGCACGCAGACCTAGAGCAGGCTATCTAGCGTGCTCATTGGCTGCCCTGCCGCAACTGCAGCAGCCTACCAGTGAGCCTGGCGTGACGTCACGCCCAATGGGAGCGCACAGCGCCCCAGCGCGTCACGGCCCGTAAGAGGGGCGTGGCTTTAGCTTATAAAAGGAGGCTCGGAGGCTGCTTTCTCTGGTTTTTGTCGCTTGAAGCGAATGAGCTCCTGGCGCGAGCACGGCAGGTTACGCAATACTCTCAATAAGAGAACAGAGGTTACGTTAGGTAACCGATACGTTCTCTTACGAGAGGTTCTCTCGTATTGCGTAAGTAGCTTACGCTGCGGGAACCCCTTTGTCAACGCCGTGCGCGCCGGGCATCCACTAAATGAGTCCCAGGGAAGTCCGGGGAACACAAGAGTGTGAGCCAGGCGGCCAATACGATGGCTAGCGCGAGTACACAAGCACACAATAGGGCATACAGAGCGGCGCGGCCGGTCTGACTGACAAACCCTTATATGGTTCAGTTCAACCAGGAGAGCTAAATCAGCAGCAGTAGCCCGCGCACAGAAGTGGGCCGGCCTACGCGAGATTTAGACTGATAAAAGCTTCGCCTGCAGGGCGGGAACTTCCAGATTGTAAAATCTAACAAATGTAGAGGGGGAGGCCCAGCCCGCCACCGTACAAATGTCATGAATGGAGATTCCGCTAGACCAAGCCCACGACGAGGCCATGCCTCTAGTAGAGTGGGCTCTGATGCCCAGTGGGCACTGCAGGTCCTTAGACGCATAAGCAGCTGCGATAGCGTCCACTATCCATCTGGACAGACTGTGTTTCGAGGCGGCAAGACCCTTAGTGCGCCCACCAAACGAAACGAAAAGCTGCTCCGAGCGCCTGGTAATGTAATATCTCAGTGCTCTGACAGGGCAAAGGAGGTTACTGTCAACCTCGCTGCCGGTTGCCGGCAAAGCTGAGAGAGAAATGACCTGTGCTCTGAAGGGTGTGTCCAAAACTTTGGGGACGTAACCATGCCTTGGTCTGAGAATGACTTTAGAGTCATTAGGTCCGAACTCCAGGCATGAGGCGTTAACTGATAACGCATGAAGGTCACCCACACGTTTGACTGAAGACAGAGCTATCAGAAAAACGGTTTTGAGCGTGAGGTATTTCATATCCACCGTATCCATGGGTTAAAAGGGATGCGCTTTCATGGCCTCTAAGACCAGGGAAAGATCCCAAATAGGAACCGAAGGGGGTCGCGGGGGGTTCATCCTCCTAGCTCCTCTCAGGAAGCGGATGATGTATTCGTTTCTCCTTAATGCGCGGCCCAGCGCCGAGTCGGCGAAAGCTGAGATGGCCGCAACATATACTTTGAGCGTGGATGGAGACCTGCCCACATCCAGCAGCTCTTGGAGGAAACAAAGCACACGCGACACCTCACATGCTTGTGGATCCAGCCCTTTGGCGGTGCACCATTTATTAAACACAGACCATTTAGACGCATAGAGCCGCCTCGTAGAGGGAGCTCTAGACTGTGTGATCGTGTTCACAACCCCTGTTGGCAAGTCAACGGGTATCCGTTGAGGGACCATGCATGCAGAGACCAGCGCTCTGGATGAAGATGCAAGATCGAGCCGCGGGCTTGAGAGAGAAGGTCTCTTCTCACCGGTATCGGCCAGGGAGCTGTGTCTGCCAGCTGTATTAATTCCGGGAACCATGTCTGATTCTCCCAATACGGGGCTATGAGGAGCACCGTGTGGCGCGCTTCCCTGATTCTCCTGATGACTTGTGGCAACAGAGAGACCGGGGGAAAAGCGTATAGCGGGCCGCTGGGCCAGGCTTGGGCCAGCGCGTCCTCGTTCTTTGAAAAGAACCTTGGGCAGTGCGCGTTGTCTATTGACGCAAAGAGGTCGACTTTCGCTCTGCCGAAACGGCGCCACAGTGACTGGACTGATTGGGGATGAAAAGACCACTCTTCCAGGGGAACATTGTCCCTGGACAGTCTGTCTGGACCCTCGTTCAGGCGACCCGGCACGTGCGCGGCTCTCAGCGAGCGCAGTGAGTGCCGAGCCCACACGAGGAGGCGTTCCGCCAGGGTGCAGAGCCTTTTGGATCTGACACCGCCTTGACGGTTCACATAGGCCACCACTGACGTGTTGTCCGTACGGACTAGTACATGGTGACCCTGTAGGTATGGGAGGAAGTGCTTGAGCGCGTTCTCGACCACCAGCATCTCTAGACAGTTTATATGAAGGCGACTCTCCTGGTCTGACCAAAGGCCAAAGACCGGTCTGCCCTCGAAGAGCGCTCCCCAACCTCGGTTGGACGCGTCTGTCAAGACAACTTTCCGGTGCGAGACAACACCCATCGTCACTCCTGTGCGATACCATTCGGCTGCCAGCCAGGGCTGGAGGGCTGAAACACAGCCCTGATTCACCCTGACTCGTAGGCTGCCGGCAGTCCAAGCTCGGTGAGGCACTCGCGCTTTCAGCCAGCGTTGAAGCGGGCGCATGCGCAGTAAGCCCAGCTGGAGCACCGCTGCAGCTGAAGCCATATGCCCCAGGATTCGCTGGAATGTCCTCAGCGGCGCGTGACTGCCCGTCTGGAAAGACGCGGCGAGATGTTGAATGCAGCGCGCGCGCTGCTCTGACAATCTGGCCGTCATAGCCACCGAGTCCAGTTCTATTCCGAGAAAGGAAATAGACTGACGGGGCAGTAATGAGCTCTTGGTCAGTTGACTGAGAGACCCAAGCTTTCCAGATGGCTGAGAAGCGCTGTTCTGTGAGACACAAGCTCTGTCTCTGACTGCGCTAGAATTAGCCAATCGTCCAGATAGTTCAGTATCCGCATCCCCTGTCTTCTCAGGGGAGAGAGAGCCGCGTCCATGCACTTCGTAAACGTACGGGGTGCCAAAGATAGACCGAACGGCAGGACGGTGTACTGATAAGCCCGGCCGTCGAAGGCGAATCTCAAGAATGGCCTGTGACGGGGTGTTATCTGGATCTGAAAATATGCGTCCTTCAGATCGAGAGAGATAAACCAGTCTCCCGGGCGAATTTGCGCGAGAATTTGTCTGGTTGTAATCATTTTGAACGGCCGTCTCATGAGGGCTTTGTTCAAGTGTCTCAGATCTAAAATAGGTCTTAGCGCTCCGTCCTTCTTGGGTACGAGGAAGTAACGGCTGTAAAGCCCGACTCGCTCAGAGAAGGATGAACCTGTTCTATAGCCCCTTTGCGCAGCAGCTTCGCTATTTCTGCTTGAAGCAGGTGCGCTGCTTCTAAAGTCACTTTTGTCTCCGTCTGCGCTAGAAAGTGCGGGGGGCGACGAGCGAATTGAAGCGAATAGCCGTGTTATATAGTATTCAGCACCCATTCTGACGCGCCCTGAATAGCTTCCCATGCTTTTGCACGCATAGCTAGGGGTCGAATGGTCTCTGGGTTCAGATCGCCGCGCTGAGCGGGATGGGGAACCTGTATCAGAGAGGATGGGGCGGCGACGCGCCGCCAGTGCTCGAACACGGGGGCTGGAAAACAGTGCTGACTGGCTGTACAGCATATGATGGCTCGATCGCTACGGATGGAGCGCGTTTTGCTGCTAAACACCCCTGGCGCGAGAGCGGCGTGGGGGTTATCATGTCTGAAAGTGGGTGCGCGTGCTCGTGAGCGGGCGCAGAGTTTACACTTATAACACGGCCAGTGTTTGGGAGCTTTGTAACCCGAGGTAACTGAGTGGCAGAGCGAGCAGCGGGTAGTTGTGAGCACAGGGTTGTGGGCACATTTACTACACTTAGTACTCGAGCGTGTGTCCGCTTTATGAGAGTGCGCTCTGAGCGTGTTACCATGGGGATAGTGTTTGTGTGTAGTGGTGAGCACATTTTCTACACTTATGACACCTTCGGCCAGAGCCGGAATGTTTGTGAGCTTTGGAGGATCTGCAACCCGGGGTAACTGTGTAACAGAGCGGGCAGTGGGTAGGTGTGGGCACAGAATTGTGGGCACATTCTCTACGCTTAGCACTCGAGCGGCGCATGCCCGCTCTATGAGAGTGCGCTCTGTGAGCGTTACCGGGGAGACCGTGTTTGTGTGTAGCAGTGAGCACGTGGGAGTGGGCACATATTCTACACTTATAACATCATTGGCGTTATAGGAAACTGATAGAGCGAAATGCTTTGATGGCTCATATGTTTAGACGCTCATAAATACTCAAGCACCATCCTGTGAGCGGGAGGGTGCGGGTTCACTTTTGTGTATGTAAGAAAGCTGCCGCGAGCTCGGAGAAGCCAGCAGAAAAAATATATTTATCTGCCTCAGAGTCGGATTCGAACTCGGGTCTCCCGCGCGGAAGCCTAGTGTTCTGCCACTGAGCCACAGGGGCACACATAAGCTCTCAGTTAGCGCGAGCATATGACAGAGCGTCGTGTTTCGTTTCGGCGTTTGTTTGCAGGCGCGCGTGTATTAAACAGGCTCGTTTACTGCAGTATTAGTATTTCCAGCCGCCTGAACTTAGAGGGGACTGAGAAATATGTCAGGAATGGAGGTTAGTCCGACCTGGGTGGGACTTCCTCTTTTCGCCGGTGCTCGTGACGTCCGCTCTGATATCCCTTGAGAACGGCGCGGTTGCGCGGCTCGGACAAAGGGAGAGAGAGCGGGAAGATGTCATCATGTGCTGTGACATCGTTAGTGTGCAGACGTGCGTGTATGAAAACAGGCTCGTGTACTGCAACATAGATATTTCTAGTCGCCTGTAGCTTAGGAGGGGACTGAGAAATGGAGGTGGCCGGTAGGTGACGCGCGCGACCGAGACGCGGGGTAGCTTTCTTATAACGTAAAGAAAGCCAGCCCGTGACCGCCTACTTCTGACATCCCTTGTGAGCGGCGCGTTTGTGCGGCTCGAACAGAGGGGGAGAGCGCAGGAAGGGCGAGCGTCGTCATGTTTTGTGTAGCGTTAGTTTGCAGGCGTGCGTGCATAAAAACAGGCTCGTTACTGCAATATATGTATTTCCAGTCGCCTGAGCTTAGGAGGGGACTGAGAAATATGTCAGGAATGGAGGTTAGTCCGGCCTGGGTGGGGCTAACACTCTTCTCTCCTATAGCCAGTGACGGGGGGGTAGCCTTCTTGTAACGGAAAGGAAGCTATAGCCCGAGACTGTCCGTTTCTGACATCCCTTGTGAGCGGCGCCGTTTGCGCGGCTTGACAGAGGGGTCTGACGTCATCTGCTTCGTCCCCTGAGGCGACGGCAGTGCGGGCAATGGCCGGCCGCTGCGCGTCGGTGAAGGGCGGGGGAGAAGGAGAGAGTGAGGCTCGCGGGAGGGGCTCCGGCGAGCGCTCAGCTGTCATACCCGGCTCGCTGTACGCAGCCGCCCGGGTAGAAGGCCAGGCAGAGAGCGCAAATCACAAGGCGGTCTCCGTCGCTGAGCGTGGCTCTGCACAAGCCACAGGATGAGCGAGGCATTTGAAACAACGCCTCGCGCTCTTTTAGATGCAAAGTGTGTCGCGGGGCGAGCACACAACACACACACATAGAGCAAATAAAGGATATATTCGCCGGATAGCGAAGCAGGCAGGGAAAGCTGAAGGCGGCGAAGGCGGCCGGCTTCCTCAGTCTGAGATCCTCGGCTTGCTGGTCGCTTGTTTCGACGGCGGCTTCCTCAGAGTCCAGCAATGCGGAGAGCTTCGCTGAAGAGACAAAAATCAGAGAAAGCAGCCTCCGAGCCTCCTTTTATAAGCTAAAGCCACGCCCCTCTTACGGGCCGTGACGCGCTGGGGCGCTGTGCGCTCCCATTGGGCGTGACGTCACGCCAGGCTCACTGGTAGGCTGCTGCAGTTGCGGCAGGGCAGCCAATGAGCACGCTAGATAGCCTGCTCTAGGTCTGTGTGCTGCTGCACTGCGTTGACAAAGTTAAAAAAATTAAGGATAATTTTCTGGCTTCATATCTCGAGAAAGATGACTTTTCCCGCAGCGTAAGCTACTTACGCAATACGAGAGAACCTCTCGTAAGAGAACCCGAACAGCGCTCCCCTTTAAACTATTTAGGCAGGTTGTATCCAATGAAGGCACAGTAATGGGACTGATGTAATCAAATATAATTTTATTAAACACTAGACAATATACTGAGTGGCAATCAGAGCAACAAATGTTCCCTGTAGGTAACAGTGAACAATTCTACAATAAATAAATTACAATGAATAAAAGTCTCATAGTAAATGAGGTACAGGATATAAAGTCTAACAATATCAAGTACAGTGAATAAAGTCGAATAAATAGATACTGTTCACATACACACTCCAACACTGCAAGAGACACTTCAAACCAAATCGGCCGTGCATACACTAACACAGCATTTCACACTAGTGAACATTGCAAAATAGACACGGTCCCCAAAGGAGATATTGCACAATCCCCATAGGCTGAATATTGGAATATGATGACTGCTAAACAGAAAAAACAAACAAAAAACAGTTAGATTGACAAGCTGCTACCAATAGCAAAACTCCATCCTAGGTCACAGAACAATGGTAGCAAATCCCCAAGACACACACACAAACATCAAAAGAAATAAAAAGTAAAACAGAATGATTAAACCCAGGAAAAACAGTGTCTAGTGGCAGACGAAGGCCATCCTCATTTTTCTTTGGATACCAGCCTAGATGAATTAGAGCTATATGCCCCGTAACAATAAAGTTAAACGGTGTGGATGACTAATAGCTGTGCACTCTTCCCAGTGTTGCTTGTTGCTGCAAACCCGTATAGAATCACTACTCGCTATATGTGAGCAAGTTTCTATAGACTCGTAACTGCTAGTATCATTTACTGGTCACCGTACACGCAGACGCCAAACCGAGGTTCTCCCGTTTACACAGCCAATACACCAAGAGGCTCACTCTTCAACTCACACCGCAAGGGAATGATCAGATTATATGGTACAATTCCGGTAATACCATGGAAATAAACAAGGCTTCATTTTACAGTACAGTTACACTTTACTTACCGAGTAAATTGTCATGTTTTCCTTGGTAACGTTGCAGGACATACGTGGTAAAAAATTGTGACTATATGGAAAAGGGAATGATCAGGTTATGTGGTAAAAAAAAATTCCCTGGTAGTTTCTCTGTAATACCATGGAAATAAACAAGGCTTCATTTTACAGTACAGTTGCACTTTACTTACTAAGTAAATTGTAAAAACATCTGCAAGAACAGTTCTCTCGTATTGCGTAAGTTGCTTACTCTACGGGTAAAGTTGTCTTTTCTCGAGATCTGAAGCCAAAAATTATCCTTAATTTTGTATTTATTGTCAACGCAGTGCGGCAGACAGCAGACCATAGCAGGCTGTACGAGCGTGCTCATTGGCTGTCCTGCGGCAACTGCAGCAGCCTACCAGTGAGCCCTGCGTGACGTCGCGACCTCCACGCGCCTGGCCCGCCAGAATGGGTGTGGCTAGCGTGTATAAAAGAGGGGCTCACAGGCTGGAATTCTGATTTTCATGTCTTCAGCGAAGCTCTTCGCATCGCTGGATCTTGAGAGCCGCCGCCGTTGAAACAAGCGACCAGCAAGCCTAGGAAGCGTCTGAGGAAGCTGGCCGTCTTTGCCGCCTTCAGCCTGCTACGCCATCCGGCGACATATCCTTTTTCTGCTGTGTGTGCTCGCCTTTGCGTCACACACTTTCTCTCTCCTAAAAGAGCACAAGGCGTTTTTCTAAAAATACCTCGTCTTTCCTGCGGCTCGTGCCGCTCAGCAACAGAGACCGTCACGTCATCTGCGCTCTCTGCCTGGGCCGCAAGCACGCCGCCACCGCACTCCCCGAGTGCGAAGAGCTCTCAATGTCGACCCTGCGGGCTCGACTTGAAGCTTTCAACACAAGCTGTCACTCCGCCTGTCCCCGCGGGGCCGCGCAGAAATAAGCACCGCCCCCAGAGACCACCGGAGGCCGTTGCGGCAACAAGAAGCTCGCCGGATCCGTTCCCTCGAGCTTCTCTCTCCCTCCCTCCGCCCCCCCTCCCGGCCGCCGGCACTCGCCCGCGCCACCGCCGCTTCAGGGGATGAGGCAGGGAGCTGGACGAGGACGCCGCCGCTGAAAGCTCCCCCTCTGTTCGAGCCGCGCAAACGGCGCTGCTCACAAGGGATATGTCAGAAAGTGGACGGCCACGGGATAGCTTCCTTTACGTTACAAGAAAGCTACCCCGCGCCCCGTTCGCGCGCGTCACTCTGGTAACATCAATATTGCAGTAAACGAGCCTGTTATAAATACATGCACGCCTGCAAACAAACGCCGTCACGACGAGCAATGTTCAGCACCCCGCGTGCCTCACTCACCGGCGAAAGGAGAAAGAGAGAGTGTTCTGAGTCCCGCTTAGGCCGGACCAGCCTCCAATTCGCGCACCCAGAGTACTCCCCCCGTATTCCTGGCTGTGAAGAAAGAGCCAAGAGTGAGGAGTCGGGGTGGTGGAGGGATGCTGGAAAACTGTCAAGGAATGTTAGGTGAGTTGATAGAGTGGATATATATATATATACTTCTTGTCATGCTGATTAGGGTAGACGTAATTGTTTGATGACAAGTAGATTCGGATTGATTATCTGAACGTGCTCCTCCCGAACTTTGTTTATAAAACATCATTAAACGAGCCTGTTTAAACACACTCGCACGTCTGCAAAACAAACGCTGACACAAAACGTGACGCTCTGTTATATGCTCGCGCTTACTGGATGCTTATGTGTGCTCCCTCTGTGGCACAGTGGCAGAACACTAGGCTTTCGCGCCAGAGTCCCGTGTTGGAATCCGGGCTCTGACAGCAAATAAAAATTATGTTTTTATGAGCATATGAGCCATCAAAGCATTTCGCTCTGTCAGTCCCCTAAAAAGGCGACTGCAGATGTGTATTTTGCAGCCAACGAGCGCGTTGTACAACCCGCTCGCCTACACCCAAACACTGTCTTCACGGCACCCCAGAGAAATCTCATAGGAGTACAATTCTGATGATCCGGCTCACGCCGCATGTGTTTCAAGTGTAGAAAATGTGCCCACGTTTCTGTGCTCACCCCTACACACAATAAACTCTGTGTCTCTATCAGAGCCCACTCTCATGAAGCGGACAAAAACCGCTCGAGTATTGAATGTAGGTCACGTGTCCACAGCCCCGTGCCCACACCTACCCACTGCCCGCTCTGTTACACGGCCCCTCACTTCCGGTCACTCGCTGTGTGTAAGTCCTGTGCCCGCCCCCTAGCACTCACACATACTGACAAACACTGCACCCACGGCGCTGCTTTCGCGCCGTCCCTCGCACAATATGTTCCCCGTCCAAAGCCACCGGGACAATGTGTGTAAAACGGCCAGCCATCTCTGTATGCGAGCCGCCGTATTCAAGCACCAAGAGAGCGCGCGCCGTGCCCGCGCCTCCGAATCAGGTTCCCGAGCCCGTGCATCATGGCTATCGGAACCCGGAGGTCATTCTGCCCTTAGCTGTACTAATATTGCAGTAAACAAGCCTGTTTTAACACACGCACGCCTGCAAAACGAACGCTGACACACAAAATGACGCTCTCTTATATGCTCGCGCTTACTGGTTGCTTATGTGTTCTCCCCCTGTGGCACAGTGGCAGAACACTAGACTTTCGCGCCAGAGATCCGTCTTCGAATCCCGGCTCTGACAGCAAATAAAAATTATGTTTTTATGAGCATATGAGCCATCAAAGCATTTCACTCTGTCAGTCCCCTAAAAAGGCGACTGCAGATGTGTATTTTGCATTAAATACAATTTTGAACTATCTGGACGATTGGCTGATTCTAGCACAGTCAGAGGAAGAACTGATCTCTCACAGAACTGTGCTTCTCAGCCACCTGGAAAGCTTGGGTCTCACGGTCAACTGGACCAAGAGCTCATTACTGCCCAGTCAGTCAACCCCTTTTCTGGGCTTGGAACTGGACTCTGTGGCAATGACGGCCCGGCTGTCGATACAGCGCGCGTGCCGTATCTAGCGCCTGGCCGCGTCTTTCCAGCTGGGCAGCGCCGCACCCCTGAAAAAGTTTCAGAGGATGCTGGGTTATATGGCGTCAGCTGCAGCAGTGCTTCAGCTGGGTCTATTTCATATGCGCCCCCTACAACGCTGGTTAAACGCCCGTATGCCTCGCAGAGCCTGGGCGTCCGGCGGCATACGAATCAGAGTGACTCAGAGCTGCGTTTCAGCGCTGAGACCCTGGTTAGCGGCTGATTGGTACCACCAGGGAGTGATAATGGGAGCCGTTTCACACCACAAAGTTATCTCGACGGATGCATCCAACTTAGGTTCGGGCGCTCTGTTTGAGGGCAAACCGGTCTTTGGCCTGTGGTCAGACCAGGAAAAATGCCTCCATATAAACTGTTTGGAGATGATAGCGGTCGAAAACACGCTCAAGCATTTCCTCCCACATATATGGGATCCCCACATACTAGTCTGTTCGGACAACATGTCTGTGGTGTCCTATGTGAACCGACAGGGCGGTGTCACACCCAGAAATCTCTGCAATCTGACGAAGCGCCTTCTAGTGTGGGCTCACCACTCGTTGCGCTTGCTGAGAGCCGCGCACGCGCCTGGCCACCTGAATGTCGGTCCAGACAGACTGTCCAGGTACAACATTCCCCCGGGAGAATGGTCCCTGCACCCTCAGACAGTCCAGCTACTGTGGCACCTGTTCGGCAGGGCCGAAGTCGACCTTTTTGCGTCAAAAGACAACGCTCATTGCCCAAGGTTTTTCTCAAAAAGCGAGGATGCGTTGGCCCAAACCTGGCCCAGCCGCCCGCTGTATGCTTTCCCTCCGATCTCTTTGTTACCACAGGTAATAAAGAGGGTCAGGGAAAACACGCCACTCAGTGCTCCTCATAGCCCCGCGATGGGAGAACCAAATATGGTACCCAGAGCTAGTGAGGCTGTCGCACTCACCCCCCCGGCCGATCCCGGTCAAGAGAGATCTCCTCTCTCAAGCCGGTGGATCAATATGGCATCCCCACCCAGAGCGCCGGTCTCTGCACGCGTGGGTAATCAACGGATACCCGTTGAGCTGCCAGAAGGGGTCATAAACACAATCACGCAGTCTAGAGCCCCTTCCACGAGAAGACTCTACGCGTATAAATGGTCAGTCTTCACTAAATGGTGCGCCACTAGGAGCCTGGATCCACGCACACGCAGGGTTTCGCGGGTGCCCTCCTTCCTACAAGAGCTGTTGGACAAGGGCAGGTCCCCCTCCACGCTCAAAGTATATGTTGCGGCTATCGCAGTGTTCGCTGAGACGACGCGCAGCCATGCAATAGGAAGAAATTAGCTCATCATCCGCTTCCTCAGGGGAGCCAGGAGGATGAACCCCCCGCGGCCCCCCCTCGGTTCCTATCTGGGATCTTTCTTTGGTCTTGGAGGCCCTGAAAGCTTTTCCCTTTGAACCATTCGAATCGTGGATTTGAAATACCTTTCGCTGTCTGTCAGCCCCGCGTGTCTAGAGTTCGGACCTAATGACTCTAAAGTCATCCTCAAACCGAGACACGGTTACGTCCCAAAAGCGATGGGCACTCCCTTTAGGGCGCAGATCATCTGCCTGTCGGCTCTGCCAGCATCCGATAGTGATGATAGTGATAACCTCCTATGCCCCGTCAGGGCGCTGAGAGTGTACATCACATGCTCCGCCGCTTTTAGGCGTTCCGAGCAGCTTTTTGTTTCGTTTGATGGGCGCACCAGGGGTCTCGCCGCCTCGAAACAGAGTCTGTCCAGATGGATAGTGGACTCTATCGCAGCTGCATATGCGTCCAAACACCTGCAGTGCCCTATCGGCATCAGAGCCCATTCCACCAGAGGCATGGCCTCTTCGTGGGCTTGGTCTAGCGGGATTTCTATTCACGACATATGTATGGCGGCAGGCTGGGCCTCTCCCTCCACATTCGTGAGATTTAATAATCTGGAAGTTCCCGCCTTGCAGGCTAAACTGTTATCAGTCTAAGCGGGATGTATGTTCTGGCCATTATTATGCGCAGACTACTCCTGTGTATTACTAGCTTTTCTGGTAGCTGCACTAGGGATAAAAGTCTCTATATACAGACCGGCAGTTCCGCTCTGTATTTTTCCCCATCATGCGCTGATGTATTAGTGCGGGCCCGCGTTGCTGGCCGCCTATTCCTCACTGTGGCGCTAGGGTTTACACTTTCATACATGGACCGGCGAGGCCGGTCTATATATTTTCCCTGTGATGTGCTTGTGTACTGTGCTGGCCCCCGTTGCTGGCCGCACTCTCCTTGGGTTTATACACCGGCAGTGCCGCTCTGTACCCTTATAAAGTGCTTATGACACGTGCTGGCCCGCACTGCTGGCCGCCTGTTCTCGCATGTTATTTTCCCCGGGTTTCCCTGGGACTCATGCATTGATGCTCGGCGCGCACGGCGTTGACAAGGGGTTCCCGTTGCGTAAGCAACTTACGCAATACGAGAGAACCTCTCGTAAGAGAACTTACTCGGTTACCTAATGTAACCTCGGTTCTCTCTAGAAGAAGGAACGAGTATTGCGTAACCTGTCGTGTCGCGCCACGAGCTTATTCGCTTCAGTCTATGAAAACCAGAATTCCAGCCTGTGAGCCCCTCTTTTATACACGCTAGCCACACCCATTCTGGCGGGCCAGGCGCGTCGAGGGCGCGAATCGCCCTTATTGGGACGTCACGCAGGGCTCACTGGTAGGCTGCTGCAGTTGCCGCAGGACAGCCAATGAGCACGCTCGTACAGCCTGCTATGGTCTGCTGTCTGCCGCACTGCGTTGACAATAAATACAAAATTAAGGATAATTTTTGGCTTCAGATCTCGAGAAAAGACAACTTTACCCGTAGCGTAAGCAACTTACGCAATACTCGTTCCCTCTTCTAGAGAGAACCGAGGTTACATTAGGTAACCGAGTACGTTTCTCTGTAATTGCATACTAATCACCTTAAGTAATTACACACTAAAATACTATAATTTACCATATGCTTACCAGGTAAATACTTAGTAATTAGTTTGTAGTTTCTCTGCATTTACATACTTGTTACCTGTGGTAATTACCAATAACCAACTATAACTTACCATATATTTACCCGGTAAATACCTAGTAATTAGTTTGTAGTTTCTCTGCATTTACATACTTGTTACCTGTGGTAATTACCAATAACCAACTATAAATTACCATATATTTACCAGGTAAATACCTAGTAATTAGGGGACTGTAAAAGGAAGGGTTACCGAGTGGGATTCATGACCTCGCTGGACATCAAAGGCAAGTAAGAATGCTTCATTTAGTGAGGCAGCGGTTCTATTGGCCTAAGATGGAGCAAGACATCAAGTCTTACGTTAAATGCTGTCAAAGATGCATCCTCGCTAAAACGCCTGAGCCATCCGCTAGAGCCCCGTAGACCTCAGCACCCATGGAATTTGTATGTTTGGATTTCTGGAGTGCAGAAGACTCTAGGCAGAACTCTGTTGACGTGTTGGTGATCACGGACCACTTTACAAAATTAGCCCACTCATTTCCATGTGCAAATCAGACGGCTAAGCAAGTGGCCAACAAGGTGTGGGATCACGTTTTCTGTGTTTATGGCTTTCCTGAGCGTATACACACTGATCAGAGAGCTAATTTTGAGAGTGGTTTGATCGCTGAACTACAAAAATTGTCAGGAGTTGCTAAGTCGCATACCACAGCATATCATCCAATGGGCAATGCAGGAACTGAATGATTTAACAGGACTTTAGGATCTATGTTGTGTTTTTTGCCCTTCAAAACTAAACATCAGTGGCCCCAACAAATTCAGACCCTAACATTTGCTTATAATGCCACTCTGCATGAGACAACAGGCTTCCCACCTTTTTTACCTCATGTTTGGCCGTGTGCCGAGACTCCCAGTAGACGTGATATTCAAGCAGGTACTCCGAGATCCTGTGGTAGTTTATTATGCAAGTCACGCCAAGACACTACTTTCTCATCTTCATGAAGCAGGAACTATCGCACTATGCTATACTAGTACACATACACTAACTATGCTGTTAAAGAACAGGAAAAACAAGCTCAGGGATATAACAAAAGAGTGAAAGGCACTCTTTTCTAATCTGACCACAACAACCAAGTGAGTCTCCTGAACAGAAAGATACATGTACATTTAAATAATACAGTTGAGTAAAAATCAATGTCACTCAAGTCTTCTTCACTGTGATTTGTTCTGGTGATTGGTTTGTAATGATCTAAGCAAATCATATGACTGTTAGTTCTACTGTGTTAAGCACTTTTTGGTTAAGTATATATGGCTTTTGACCTTAGCATCCTTAGTCTGCATTTCTCTGTACATTTAATGTTGCAAATATCCATTACATAAAATATTTCTATCACACAGCCAATCAGGATCTACTATCCGACTTTAAAAAGCTTAAGCACTTAAAATGGCAGACAACATAACGACAGCACACAATAAACAGAACTTTATCGTCCATTTGGTGTGGATGTTAAAATAGTTATCATTATAGTCATTATATATCATTATATCATTATCATTATTGTTCTTAGTGTGACGAACGAACTTAAGTGATCTGATTAGGACAAATTATTTGAAGATATCACGTGTCACGTGACATGTTAAACTAGCATTTCAAGACTCGTGCTTCTTAAACAGATGTGTTCAATAAAAATCAACATGTGGAAAGATATCATGTACTGTTGGAACGAGAAGAGACGGCGCCAATATGTAAAGGTTAATAATAGGGGGAGACTGGGTATGGTTGTAACACTTTTTGCTTCAGTAACTATAACTCACTGAATTTTGTAGCTAGAGTTCTCAAACTTTTATACAAAGTACCCACATGTGTTCACTACAAATGGCACCAATTCAATCCTCTACAAGAATATTACAGACCTTGTGAGTTGGTGTCAAATACATGGTGTACCTTCGTTACAACCTACCCCAATACCGGGGTAGGTTGTAACACATGCTGGGGTAAGTTGTAACAATTACACAAAAGAAGCAAAAATGGATGCCACACTACAAGTTATGCTTCAAAAACAGGTTTATTGACATAAAAGAACAATGTCTCACTCCCTGCGTTGGATCACTAATAGGCTTGAGACGCGTCTGCTCAACAGTCCGCGTTGTAACTATGAGGTTTTTTAGTGGTAGGGGTGTAGAGTAGACGCACGATAGGCGAAAAAAAAATGTTTGTTTATAAGTGAGTGTGGAGAAGACGCGTTCAGCCGTGATCCACGGACGTAACCTTTGTGACCTGGTGGTGTGTGTGTGTGTGTGTGTCTTCTTAATCAGAGTCACAGTGCTGACAAATGAATGCCGGTAACCCTGGAGTGCAGGCTTTGTGGGCCCAGAGACTGCATAGGGCACATTTTACCCAGACCTCCTTCGGCTTTGAGTTGCCAAATGGCTCCATGCAAACAACACAAACGATCTGATCTGGCGTGTGCGCAGACTGGTGCATAGATATATACACTAGATGTCGCCTTGTCTACGGCAGTTCATTGGAACGAATGTCTTTAAGGCGACATCTAGTGTATATATCTATGCACCAGTCTGCGCACACGTCAGATCAGATCACTTGGACGTGGCTGTGTATAAGCGGTAAAAACGATATAAATACTGTTCGTTTTCTCACACAAACCGCTCGTTTCGTGTCTTAGGCCATCAATGTGTACTTACGATGGGGAATTGTTTAATTTGGACGACGGGGAATTGTTTTAATTTGGACTCTGTGCATGCTCTTTGAGATAATGACCATAGACCTGCATTATATGACTGACAGACAAGAACGGTTTGACCTAAAAATATCAAAATTGAAACTACTGCGGAAAAAAAGACACCTACATCTTGGATGCCCTTGAGGTAAGCTAAAACATACCAAAAATGTATTTCAAAGTGAACTATCCCTTTAATAGGGAGTGGGCAGGCTCTCCGTAGACGGGCACTGCAATTCCTTTTTAACTCTTTAATGAAAATAATGTCAAAGTCAGTTAGAATAATCAAATGTGACAATTTATTATGTCAGGTAAATGTATCATGCCAATTTCATAATCAATTCAAAGATAATCGATAAAAAACATCAAATGCTCTGGTATAGAGAGAAGAAGCAAACCCAACATTAAGAAATACATGAGGCTGAGAGGTCTCACTCACAGCCTCATGGGCTAATCTGAGGTACAGAAAGGCCCCGAATCCCCTGCTGCATTTCATTATATAGTCAGGACCTCTTTCAATGGAAATTTGCATTCAGAAGTTACACCTTTTGGGGGGGTAGGAGACCATTTGTCTAGAGACCACCTTCCTTTGTGTGTCAGATTAAAACCTTTTTACCTTTTGTTTTACTTATTTGGAAATGAGACATTTGTACCAGTCGCACTGAGACATTTTAAATGATACCAAACATGTATAAAACTGGATGATAATTGTTAACATTAAACCATATGGATTTTTGGGTGATTTACATGAGAGAAGGGAAGAGGGGGAGAGATTTGTTCTGAGGTGAGACTTTGCCTCTCAAATGGTGAGTTTAAATGCTAATTTCCAGAGAGGTCCTTTGTCCTCTCAGGGTGAACAAATCTGGTATGTTGTTCTTTCTCTATAGTTGATTTGAAAGGGCTAACATACATGTTCTGGTACCAGAGTAATAGTTTCGAGGTTGTGGGAAGTGAGCACTCTGGCTTTCACTGTGTGTCAGTGGACTGTGATATATATCACAGGAGCCAGTCTAATGCAAACCACTAACATCTGACCTTTCCTTTGGTAATCTGGAAAGGCTACAGGACGGTTCTAAAGACTCAAGCAGAAATGGAAATGAACGTTTTTAGTATTGGCTGTACAACAAATAGTATTTTAATGCATTAATGATGTCTCTTAAGCATTGTATGGTCTCATGAATACTTGTATAATACATTATATACGTATCTATTCATTACAAGATAAATGCATTAAAAAACATGACAAACCACTATTTTCAGATGCAAATACTATAGTGCATTTTAACTTTAATTACGTTTTATGAAAATAAATAATGCATTTTAACTTGCATTATTAATACCTTTATAATGCATTACACATAAAGTGTAACTGATTCAACTTTGGATTTTAAAAATGTATTAGTAAATGTTAAAAGTAACATTAAATAAGATTACTAAAATAAAAGATTTCATAATGCAGTTAGCTAACATTAACAAATGGAGCCTTATTGTAAAGTGTTACTGATAAATCCAGCATAACCTAAATCTTATCATAGATTTAATATAGAGTTGTTGAATCTGGTATTTGGGTATCAGGTAATCAGCTCAGATTGGCGAGTTAATACCTGCAAACAAACAGTCATACTTGTTCAGGTTTATCTGCATCTAAAGCTAAATGTGTCAATATACGAAAAACAGTTACAGACTGTTTGGTTATTGCAGTTTCATAGAAAAATGTTGTGATAGTTTGTACCGAAGGCGTTTCCGTCTCCTATAGGCTAAACGTATAGGCGTATCTCACGTCTATAATAAGAAACAGCTGTAAAGAACAAATTCCCCAGGTCTCTTTATACGGGGTAAACCTATAAAGTGTCCTGCTGCGACTTTCACAGTTAAGGATGAAAATACCATTCATTTAAAACTCACAATAATTGCACTATTAACTTCATAATTACTGCATAAATCTCAAACTGGAGAGCAAAAACAACAGTCCCAATGCTTTTGCAGCTGATAGAGTTGATAGTGTGTGTTTAAATGTGTGTGTTTGTCGTGCATGTGAGTGACTGAGGGGTTTACACTGTAAACATTGTGTTTTCAATGTAAAATGCTGACATTGTTCCCTGTTCCAGAACGGCCCAGAGCAGGAGAGAGAGAGAAGCTCTTTGTGTTTTATCCCTGTTTGTGTGTTTTGCTGTGATTTTTTTTTTTTTCCTTCTAATTATTGGTGGCACTTTTCCACCTTTGAACCACACAGGGAACATATTTAAAGACTTCTTTTTTTTTTTTTTTTTAAGAGCTTAATAAACGTGATAGTAAAGACATTTATAATGTTACACAAGATTATTATTTCAAATAAATGCTGTTCTTGTGAACATTCTATTCATCAAAGAATCCTGAAAAAAAAATGTATCATGTATAAAATGCAAATTTATGTAAAAAATATTTCCACAAATTTTTTTTGTATTTTGAATAATGTAACACAAAGTAAAGTTAGGACATACAAATTAAGAATAAATACTTTACTACTTGCACTATTTCTAGGTGATTAATTAAATGTAATTCATGTAAATGAGTGTCTTTGATCATGTGACTCTCTGCTCAGAAGGTCAGACATTCTTCTATTGGTGAGTCTGCTTTTAGCTATTATGCCAGCCACAGCTGGAACCAGCTTCCAGAAGAGATCAGATGTGCTCCTACTGTAGTCACATTCAAATCCAGACTCAAAACACTTCTGTTTAGCTGTGCATTTACTGAATGAGCACTGTGCCGCTGTTCGTCCGACTGTTTGTACTGTACTGTATTTTATTTTATTTTTCTAAACTGTTTTAATTATCCTTATTTCTTTTAATTATTTTAATTTCTCCTATGTCAGCAGGGCATTTAGCCCGAAACTGTAAATGCCCACTCAGAAGGTGATAATGTGAAAGTGACGTGTATTAATGTGGGTCTGAAAGTAGAACAGTGTTTAAATGACGATATTAATGTTTTCGTCTGAGAAAGAATGTGAACGCAGTGCTAAAGAAAGTGAAAAGAACGTGTGAGTAAATGAGGGAGAAAAGAAAGTTAAAGGAAAGTTGATAGATGGAAGTCGTAAGAAGATTGAAGGTTAAAAGAAGGAAAGATTTAAGTCTTAAGGGAATCCTTTGAAGGAAAGATCTATAATAATATTATTTTTATTTTTAAAAGTACTGTAATTTATTTAATTTTTCTAAACTGTTTTAATTATTCTTATTTCTTTTTATTATTTTAATTTCTTCTAAAGCACTTTGAATTGCCATTGTGTATGAAATGTGCTATATAAATAAACTTGCCTTGCCTTGCCTTGCCTATTGACGCTCAAGATGCTTTGGAACATCCCAGAATATGCTGGAGAAGTTTTTTTTTTTTTTGCAAAAGAAAGAAAAGATTTTCAATAGTAATCTCTAACATTTGGACCCCACTGTATGTATAGCTACATATATTTTTTTCTGCTGAATCTAATGAAACCCCTCTAATCCAGATGAGCCTTTCTTATCAAGTTGGAGTTTTAGGGGACTGTGTGTGTGTGTGTGTGTGTGTGTGTGTGTGTGTGTGTGTGTGTGTGTGTGTGTGTGTGTGTGTGTGTGTGTGTGTGTGTGTGTGTGTGTGTGTGTGTGTGTGTGTGTGTGTGTGTGTGTGTGTGTGTGTGTGTGTGTGTGTGTGTGGGTAGCCTCCGGTTAAAAAGTAGCACTCCCCCTTGCAAACCTCTGTGCCAACTGTTGAATAACAAAGCTGTTAAAATGAGAAGGGGCCCTAAACGCAACATTGTGTGTGTGTGTGTGTGTGCGTGTGTGTGTGTGTGTGTGTGTGTGTGTGTGTGTCTGTGTCTGTGTATCTCTGTGAGTGTGTGTGTGTGTGTCTCTCTGTCTGTCTGTCTGTGTGTGTGTGTGTGTGTGTGTGTGTGTGTGTGTGTGTGTGTGTGTGTGTGTGTGTGTGTGTGTGTGTGTGTGTGTGTGTGTGTGTGTGTGTGTGTGTGTGTGTGTGTGTGTGTGTGTGTGTGTGTGAACTGAAAAGTGAGAACTGAATGGAAGACATTGAGATGTATATGTGTGTGCTGAGTATCCGGGACGGCACAGACATACAAGTGTATTAGAGCTTTGTGTATGAGTGTCTACATATCTGTACTTTGGAGACAAATAATAATAATGAACTTGATATAAAAGTTTATGTGCTCATTTAGATGTGTGTGTTACGTACTATATTTTGAAGTGCATTCTGGTGTGTGTGTGTGTGTGTGTGTGTAAGGGGCGTGTGTTTATGTAACGGGGGGCTGCGCTATATAAGAGCGTGTCGAGGGACTCCGCTCAGAATTCACCCCTCGAGGCCCAGATTTCCACACACACTCCAGACTGAGCTCTGCCGTAGCCATGCCAACCACCGTACTGGGATTGCTGGGAGTTTTGGTCTGTGCCGTTGCTGTTACTTCTGAGGTCACACCACAGACAGACTTCGACATCAAGGGGGTAAGACTGCAAGACAGTGATGAGAGGAGGAATCTATCTATAACATATGTATCCCACAGAGTTGTGATGATACAGGGACATAGTTAAAGACCAGAATATCCTTGACCAGAATATCCTTAACCCTCTGGTGCTCTTCGCATGTCGGTCAAAAATGACAGAAATGTATTATTTTATTTCAATTAAATTAATGTACTATATTTTAGTTCGATAATGTTTTTTTATTTAATATTTTGTATTTTTGGGGGATTTTATGGTACTAAATTATATTTACGCTATATTTATTATCCATTTATTCACTTTTTGAGCGTAGACCTGAAAATTAAATTTCCAACGAACTGTCGTAAATCTTGAATGCTTTAAACCACAGACTTAAGTTTGATCTCTTTTCAAAGACGACACATGGCAGATTATTGCTGAGGTGAAAAAAAGTTCTAAAAAGTGAACTTAAAAAAAGTTACAGAATTTTATGTTTATTGTTATGAATTTTTTTTATACTAAATATATTTAGCAAAAACATACTTTACTCTAAAACTGTTAGAAAATCAAAGCCATAAATCTAAACAAGTTGTTTTCAAAATTTGAGCCTGATATCTCAAAAAAATTAGCTTTCAGTAAGATTGTGTTTGGCTGCAGTACCAAAAGTTTCCACTAAATTAAATTCGTCTCCCATTAATTTCCAATGCGCTAATTTTTGACCGCGAGGAGCACAAGTGTGACTATTTTTTCAGGACCATTTAAACTGTTCAAATCATGTCCATGATTTTTTTTTTTTGTGTGTTCACACAGCCGGAAGTGCCAAAACCTTTACCAAGTTTTGTACCATTCCGATGAAAAAAAAATTTAAAAAGAAAACAAATGTACAATTTTTCAGTCAAAAATGACAGAAGAGCACAAGAGGGGAAATGTTGTTGATGTGTGTGTCCTTCATATAGGTGGCTGGGAAATGGTACCTGATCGGTTTTGCCACCAATGCCGAGTGGTTTGTCACCCGTAAGGCGCACATGAAGATGGGCATCGCCATGCTGACACCGACTGATGAAGGAGATCTGGAGATGGCTTATTCCAGTCTCAAGTAAGACGAACTGATCACTAAAAATAAGAAACTTTGAATAAAACTTTCCCATGATTGCACATGCAAAGATTTTACCCATTTGTCCTGTCTTTCCAGATCTGATGGCCAATGCTGGAAGATGAACCATTTCGCTCAGAAGTCTGATGTTCCTGGAATATTCAGCTTCCGCAGTGACCGTAAGGAAGAAATGACAGACATGAAATACAGTGTAGTGGTTTATACAGGACTCAAATGAGAAATGATATTTCTTCCACAGGCTGGGAGACTGATAATCACATGGTTATTGTTGATGTGAAGTATGATGAGTTTGCTTTGATCCACACTGTGAAGACCAAGGCCGGCTCCTCCACAGTGCTCGACAAACTCTACGGTAACAGCACCAGCATCAACACACCTTCACATTAACTTGAATTTGTTGCAGGCTGTGAATTCAGATTGGTTCATTTGATGTTTGCACTTGGTCTGGTTCAGCTTTGTTTTGCATGGAATTTTTCACACTGTGCTTAACCTCGGGTTATCGCAGTTCTGAACCCCGCTTTAAACCTTGGGTAAAAGATCGTTAGCACCAATTTTTGCCTGGAGCCCAGGTTCCCTTTCGAGAGGTCTCTCGTATTGCGTAAGGCTAGCTTACGCTATGGGAAAACTCCTTTTCTCGAGAATATAGAAGCCAAATTTTGATATGCAGTGCAGCTGCACAGCAGACACCAGCTGAGAGTCTAGCGCGGTCATTGGCTGTGCTGCGGCAACTGCACCAACCTATGGCGAGGCGGCTCAGACGCGCTTCGCTTCGCTTCGCCCTTATAGCTTTATAAGCCGTCATTCAGCCATAGAAATCAGATTTAATCTCCTTCAGCGAACTCTCCACTTCGCTGACCTCTGGAACTAGAAGCCTCTTCGCAGCCGTCGAAAAGCCTTCAATGGGACAAGCCACCTGCCTTGCAGTTCTAAGGACGCCGGCATCCGTTTTCCTGGACGCCGCCTTCAGCCCGCTGTCCTGCTGTGCCATCCGGTGCGCTATATCCTTTCGAAAAGCAAATATAGTGTGTTCGCCGCTGCGACGCACTTCTAAAAGAGTGAATTACTGAGGCATTGTTCAAATGCCTTGAGTCACCTACGCCTCGTGTTCATTTGTTCACCACAGCGGCTGCCCTGAGTGTGACGAGATAGCTTTTCAGCAGAACTAGCGACCTGCGTAAGAGTATGCCACTCGTCCCCTCGCGTCAGCGGCTAGCTCTCTCTACGTCAAGAAAGCTACCCCGCCCCCGTTTCGAGAATCATGCAGAGCCCTCTCGAGCATGACCCAGACGGTCACTATGAGTGAGTTCCCTTTCAAGGGAACTCCCGTTGCGTCGAAAACTGACGCTATGGGAACGCTTTGCGTGATGACGTCTTGAAGCACATGTAAAATCAGTCCAATGGTGTGGCGGAACGTCAGAGGCGGGTGACGTCACGTACCAGGAAACTATAAAAGCCGGCCCAAAACAGAAAACGAAAGCTTTCTGAGTCTTCAGTTGCGCTCTGTGTGAAATCTGTCTGTATATTTGGTGTTGTCTGTCTATATCACATATATATATATATTCAGTATGGCGAGCAAGCAGCAGTTTAGAGTGTGTGTCCATCCCTGCCCGCGTTATTTAACGGGAGGTGATACTCACACTCTTTGTGTTGTTTGTTTGGGTGAGGAGCATGCCCAGTCAGCACTCGAGGGTGGTGACTGTGTGCATTGCGACGCGCTTCCATTGCGTTCGCTCCGATCCCGCTTGGCTCGGTTCACGATCGCGATCCCGCGATCGTGATCCGATCCCGATCGCGTTCCCCAGGGCTCTGGTCCCGCCGCTGCCGAGGCACGGCGGCAATCACAGACCTGGGGTTCGCAAATGGATCTATCAGTGGATGTTGAGACGGGCTCTGCCTTATCTCAGCCTCCTTCTGATAGATCCAGTGCCTCTCATCAGGGTGTGGAAGCACGCGTTGCGGTTTCTTCCCCCCCGATGGAGGCACCAATACTGCAATTGTCCAGCTCTGAGGAGTTGGACGTTGTTAGTATTGACGCTGAGTCTGAGGATTCGCCACCTCAGTATCATGCGTTTGAAGAATTGCTTGATGTTATCACTAGAGCTGTCGAGCGATTATCTATTGAGTGGCCAGAAGATAGGCAGGGCGCTCGTTCGAAAAGCAAGCTCGACGAACGTTTCCTGCCATCTCGTGCACAGCCTCAGTGCAGAAGCCTTCCGTTTTTCCCCGATCTCCACACTGAGGTGTCGAGATCGTGGGGGAAACCAGTGTCATATCGAGTGTATACTGCACAAACATCACACTATTCATCCATTCACAATTATAAAGAGCATGGTTATGGGGAGATGCCGAGGGTGGAAGAGACGCTCGCGAGCTATCTCTCTCCAGCAACGGCATCTTCTCTGAAGGCTCCTGCACTTCCATCCAAGCCAGTAAAAGTTACATCTTCCCTGGTTCATAAAGCTTATGCCGCCGCCGGTCAAGCTGCAGCGTGTTTACATACAATGTCCATAATGCAGGCTTACCAGGCTGAGTTATTGGGTGATTCTGAGGATGGCGGGGGTATTAGTGCTGATACGGTGTCTGAACTGCGTAGAGCCACAGATTTGTCTCTCAGGGCCACCAAGGAGACGGCTAAATCCATCGGCCGCTCTATGGCAGCCCTGGTGGCCACTGAGAGGCATCTGTGGCTCAACTTAAGTGACATAAAGGACAAAGAAAAACATGTTCTTTTAGATGCACCAGTATCCACGCAAGGGTTATTTGGAGACGCAGTTAATAGTGCTGTAGCGAAGTCACAAGAAGCTTCAAAACAGGCAGCTGCACTTCAGAATCTTCTCCCCCGCCGTTCTTTCTATGAGGCTGCTGAGCGGGAGCAGTCTAAAAAGAGCGCTGAGCACCGCGCCACTCAGAAACAGAGCGTTTCCTCCCGTGCTCCCCCACAAAAATCTCGGGGACACGGAGGGCGCTCTCAAACCCAGCAGTCTTCGAGGGGTAAAACGGATCTGCGGACCGTTATTACCGCCAAGAAGGCTGCTGGGGAAAAGTCCTGATGTCTGAGGGCTCAGGACAAATGAGGGTAGTCCCCCCGAAGCAGAGCGGTTAACACCTCTTTTCACGGTGCCCGTCTCTCTTCGGTGCCCTCAGGGGACCGTACTGCCAACCCTGCCACCTCTGGTGTTACAGGGCGCAGCGGTCTCCGGCGAGCACATATCTCAAGGTCCACCCGGAAACGTAGTGGCCTCGGGATGCCCGCCCCCTCTGAGGAGGGTGCTAGAGCAGTCTGTTTGGTCGTTCCCTGCCGGTGTGCCGTTACAGGGCGACGAACCGACTACTCAACAGCAGGAGAAAAATACGGTGCCATCTCTCTTCGGTGCCCTCAGGGGACCGTTCTGCCAACCCTGCCGCCTCCGGTGTTACAGGGCGCAGCGGTCTCCGGCGAGCACATATCTCAAGGTCCACCCGGAAACGTAGTGGCCTCGGGATGCCCGCCCCCTCTGAGGAGGGTGCTGGAGCAGTCTGTTTGGTCGTTCCCTGCCGGTGCGCCGTTACAGGGCGACGAACCGACTACTCAACAGCAACAAAATCCAGAAACCAGTCTCGAGAGACTGGTACCTCTAGTAGAATATTTGACAGCGTGGAAGCTACTGTCAAATGTTTCTCGTTGGGTCCTGCAGACCGTGGAAAAAGGGTATTAGATACAATTCTATTAACGCCCACCGCGGTTTATGGGGGTCCTGCCCACAGTGGTGGGCCCCGAGCAGGTTCTGGTTGTGGAACATGAAGTAAACACTCTGTTAGAGAAAGGGGCCATAGAATATGTACCCCCCTCCAACAGGGAAACCGGGTTTTACAGCCGGTACTTCATAGTTCCAAAAAAGGACGGGGGATTGCGTCCCATTTTAGATCTTCGAGTTCTGTACGAGTCAGCCATGCAGCTCAAGTTCAAAATGTTAACCTTGAGACAAATCGTGCCACAGATCAGGTCCGAGGACTGGTTTGTCACGATAGACCTCAAGGACGCATATTCCATCCGTCCGTGTCATTGGAAGTTCCTGAGGTTTGCTTTCGGGGGCAAAGCATACCAATATCGAGTTCTTCCATTCGGCCTGGCTTTATCACCCCGCACTTTCACCAAATGCGTGGATGCAGCTCTGGCGCCTCTGCGCCTCCGGGGTATTCGCATCACGAACTACATCGACGATTGGTTGATTTTAGCTCAGTCGCATTAGATGGTGGTTCAACATCGAGATGTTGTTCTCGCCCATATGAAAGAGTTGGGGTTACGGCTGAACGCCAAGAAGAGTGTGCTTTCTCCATTTTAGAGGACCACTTTTTTAGGCATGGTTTGGGATTCAGTGTCGATGCAGGTGCGCCTGTCATCGCCACGCTTCGATTCCATCCTGGCAGCTGTGAGAAGTGTAAAGCTAGGCCAGCTACTCACTGTCAAACAGTTCCAGAGACTGTTGGGTTTCATGGCAGCAGCTTCCAACGGGATACCTTTTGGACTGCTGCACATGAGGCCCCTGCAGTGGTGGCTCAGGACCAGAGGGTTTTTCCCCGAGGGGCAACCCATTTCGCACAATCAAGGTCACGCGGTGATGCCTACGTGCCTTGGTTATGTGGAAGAAACCTTGGTTCCTGTCCCAGGGCCCAGTGCTGGGAGCTCCTTGTCGTCGCAAACTGCTAACGACGGATGCTTCCCTCACGGGTTGGGGAGCGATCCTGAGGGTCGCTCATCTCAAGGTCTGTGGGAAGACCATCATCGTTCCTGGCATTCTATAGCCTAGAGATGTTAGCTGTCTTCCGGGCTCTGAGGAGCTTTATCACATGTCTCAGGGGACACCATGTGTAGTACATATGGACAACACGTCGGTAGTCGCCTATATCAAGGGGGTTTGCGCTGGCATGCCATATCCTCTTGTGGTCCCAGGGGAAGTTGCTGTCACTCAAGGCAGCCTACATCCCCGGGGTCCAGAATATAGGAGCAGACACTCTGTCGAGACAGGGGCCGAGGCCCGGGGAATGGTGGCTCCACCCCCGAGGTGGTGGAGCTGATATGGAAATTATAAGTGGATCTGTTTGCGTCTCGAGAGACGTCTCACTGTCCACTTTGGTTCTCCTTCACGCATCCAGCTCCTCTGGGACTGGATGCTATGGTACAGACGTGGCCGAGGCTACGTCTGTACGCCTTTCCCCCAGTTGCTCTGCTCCCGGGAGTTCTGGAAAGAGTTCGCAGGGACCGGGTTTGCCTGCTTTTTATAGCCCCGCGCTGGCCGGGCAGAGTATGGTTTCCCGATCTTGTGTCCCTCCTCGACGGGCATCCTCTGGAGCTACCCGTCAGGAGGGACCTTCTGTCCCAAGCAGGGGGCTCAATATTTCACCCCCGCCCAGAACTGTGGAACCTGTGGGCTTGGCCTCTGAGGGGGCCCAGCTCATAGAGTCAGGTCTCTCAACTGAGGTTGTTGAGACCATTCTACAGTCCAAGCTCCCTCCACGAGGAAACTTTATGCCCTGAACTGAAGAGTATTCACCTCTTTGTGTAGTGACCGTCGGTTGGATCCAGTCAACTGCCCAATTGGTACAGTTCTGGAGTTCCTGCAGGACCGGTTCACTGCAGGTCTGACCCCGTCCACTTTAAAGGTTTATGTGGCGGCCGTAGGTGCTTACCACAGTCCTTTGGGTGGAATGTCTGTGGGGAAAGACCCTTTGGTATCTCGTTTCCTTCGTGGCACTTGGAGGTCCTCCTCCCTTTCGAAATCGGACCAGGAGGCGAATAATTTGCTTTGCCCTGTTCGGGCGTTAGACGCGTATGTCCACAGAGCTGCCCTGTGGCGTAAAAGTGACTTTTGCTCCCCTAACAAGGGAGGTCCAGTGTCTAAGCAAAGGATGAGCAAGTGGGTGGTTGAGACTATCTCACTGGCTTATGAGGCGGCTGGACAGCCTTCTCCTTTGGCTGTCCGGTCGCTCTCTACTAGGAGTATGGCGGCCTCTAAGGCCCTTATATCAGGAGTATCGTTACAGGACGTCTGTGATGCGGCAGGCTGGTGCTCACCGCACACCTTCGTCAGGTTCTACTCTCTGGATTTAGACTCTACTCCAGGGTCTCATGTTTTGTCTTCTTAGTGCTGCTCACATGATTACACACAGGACAGACATTTGTAGCTATGGAGGCGTTGGTATAGACGTTCCCATAGCGTCAGTTTTCGACACAACGGGAGTTCCCTTGAAAGGGAACGCCTCGGTTACGACTGTAACCTCGGTTCCCTGAAGAGGGAACGAGCGTTGCGTCGCCCTGCCATATCTCCTTCATGCCTGTCAGCTCGACTTCAGACTTTTACGAAGCTTTCGTTTTCTGTTTTGGGCCGGCTTTTATAGTTTCCTGGTACGTGACGTCACCCGCCTCTGACGTTCCGCCACACCATTGGACTGATTTTACATGTGCTTCAAGACGTCATCACGCAAAGCGTTCCCATAGCGTCAGTTTTCGACGCAACGCTCGTTCCCTCTTCAGGGAACCGAGGTTACAGTCGTAACCGAGGCGTTTTCATGACGCTGAGAGATGCTGAAACTGCGTCACTCACATCGGCTGTTCTCGGGTGAGAACATGCCGCTCTCTTCTCTGCTCACGCTAACTGTCTTACGTCACAAAATAAAGCATGAAAAGAGCTCTTTTCTGTCTGTTTTCTCTCCGGCTCACGCTGGAGGTGTAATAAATGTAGGTTGTGTGCCCACTATAAAGTACGCACCCCTGCACACAAGCACTGTCCCCACAGTATCAAGTCTCCCTCCAGCTCACGCTGGGAGTGTAATAAATGTAGGTTGTGTGCCCACTATGAAGTACGCACCCCTACACACAAACACTGTCCCCACAGTATCAGTTCTCCCTCCAGCTCGCGCTTGAGATGTAATGAGTGTAGGTTGTGTGCCCACTATGAAGTAGAGGCCTGGGAGGCCATCCCCGGGATATCAAAATGGGTGCTGAACATAATAAAACGAGGCTACTCGCTACAGTTTGCTCGCAGACGTGGTCGAAACAACAGTGAGAAGCGACGGGGCTCATGTCCTTCGCACTGAAGTGTCAAAACTGTTAGCAAAAGGGGCTGTAGAGCCAGTCCCTCTATCACAAAGCGAGTCAGACTTTTACAGTCGCTACTTCCTCGTTCCAAAAAAGGATGGCGCCCTCAGGCCCATCCTAGATCTCGGACACCTGAACAAAGCGCTTATGACGCGCCCGTTCAGGTTGCTAACAACCAAACAAATCCTTGCGCAGATTCGCCCAGGGGATTGGTTTTTCTCAGTGGATCTGAAGGATGCTTATTTTCACATCCAGATAACGCCCCATCACAGGCCATTCTTGAGATTCGCCTTCGAGGGGCAGGCTTATCAGTACACGGTACTACCGTTCGGCCTATCTCTAGCACCCCGTACATTTACGAAGTGCATGGATGCAGTGCTCACCCCCCTGAGACAGCCGGGAGTTCGAGTGTTAAACTAACTCGACGATTGGCTGGTTATAGCCCAGTCTGAGGCGCAATTGATAACTCACAGATCTTGGCTCCTCAGCCATCTAGAATGCCTAGGTCTCAGAAACAATGCTTCCAAAAGCACACCATCTCCCAGCCAGAATATTTCTTTCCTGGGAACAGTGATAGACTCTATACGAATGAGAGCACGCCTTACTTCAGAGGATGATGGGTCTCATGGCCTCACCATCATCAGTACTCCAGCTGGGTCTACTGTACATGCGTCCTCTCCAGCGCTGGTTAAAACCCTGTGTACCGACTTACGCGTGGCGATTTGGCCACTTACGAAACCTGGAAGGCAGCTGGCTGGTACCAGTCCGGCGTGAGTATGGGCATGATTTCAGAGAGAAAAATGATCTCGACAGATGCCGCCAACCTAGGTTGGGGGGTCCATTATGAGGGCAGGCCCATCTCCGGCCTATGGTCGAACCCTTAGAGGCGCCTACATATAAACTGTCTAGAGATGAGACATGTCTTCGCCTCAGAAGACAACGCTCGTTGGCAAACTTTTTTCTTGAAGAGCAAGGACGCGCTAGCCCACGACTGGCCAAGCCGCCCACTGTATGCATTTCCTCCGGTCACGATGCTACCTCAGGTCATCGAACAGATCAGGGAGAGCAAGTATGCAGTGCTCTTAATAGCCCCTCTCTGGAACACCCAGTTATGGTTCTCCGATTTGGCGCAACTGCTAGAAACAGCCCCATGGCCGATACCGCTGAGGAGAGACCTCCTCACACAGGCGTATCCTCAACGGGTATCCGGGTGTCTCCCGAAAAGCGTGCTAAAAACCATCACTGAAGCGAGAGTGCCTTCAACTAGGCTTCTTTACGCTCAAAAGTGGGTGGTATTCTCCAGCTGGTACGCAGCACAGAGAACGCACATTGCCAGTGCAGATCGCGTGCCACTTTCGTCCAATTAATGACACTGAAATGCAAATATGCAAATGAGGACGTTAACCCAGGGTTTAGGATTGTACAGAGTGAAACGTCACAATATTAATACCCATGATCTTAAAATATGTCAGTGCCATTGTTTTGTCTCGAGAAGCACACCATGTTTATAAAAGCTACTTAAATGTCCTAATAGAACTAAAGCCTAATCCTGGCTTAATTAAAGCCCTGTCTGTGAAACCAAACCAGGCCATTATGAGATAAAAGGCGTTGTAACTCATGTGATGTACAGTAGTAAAAATGCATTTCCTGAACCATCCCCATTGTGCCCTTGAGCAACACACTTGCAGTAAACATGCAATCCAAACCGACTCTTTTAACTTCCTCGTTCCTTTACTGTTAATTAGTCATTTTATTATTTCATCAATCTAGTAAAAGTGTAATAAATTGTTCAACTCTGAAATTACTTTCTGGTAACACTTTAAAATAATGTTCCATCATAATGCATTAACTAACAATGAGCTTATTTCTTATCTTTGTTAACATTTAGTTAAACTGTTCTTTTTTGTTAGTTCATGTTAGCTCAAGTTATCAGGTAAAACTTGATTTTATTCATGTATAAGTAAGTACTGAAATTAACATGAACTAAGATTAATAAATGCTTTAGAAGTATGTCTCATTGTTAGTTCATGTTAACTAATGCTAACCAATGGAACCTTATTGTAAAATGTTTCTTGTTGAACATCTTATTCCTCTCTGAAACATCATGTTACGGAACTAAATGGATTTTGAATCCCGTTTCTAATCTAGCTTTAATTTCAGCCTGGAATGTGTACTGTAAAAAACATAAGCTCAAATAATTGCAAATGCATTGATTCTGGTTTTAGTCGGAATTGTTTCTGTGACATTTCGATGTGCTTGTACTGTTTTTTTTTGTAGGCCGAACACCCGACCTGAGCCAGGATGTCTTGGACAAGTTCACTGCCTTTTCTTTGGAGCAAGGCATTCTGCCGGAGAACATCGCCCTCCTGCCTAAAAATGGTAATACATTGTGTCTATAGTAAGCAAATAGCTGATTAATAACCTCTTCAGACCTGACCTGTCCATCTTTTCTCTCTAGACGAGTGCCCTTAATGTGCTGATTTGAAGATCCTCTCTGAATCCTGATTCCTGACTGACTCATAGTGAAACATTTAATGTGCCCTCTAGTGTTACACTCTCATAGCAGTCCCTTTATCCCTCTTAAAGTTCTTTTCATCATTTACTATCATTTCTTCATGAGTTTTTGGACCAATAAAATCTTTTTTGAATCTCTGTTATGTGGCTTTTTTTATAGATCATGAGACTAACATACACTCTTAAATATAAAATTATTTATTGGCATCGATGGTTCCATAAAGAATCTTAAACATCTATGAAACCTTTCCATTCCACAAAAGATATTTAGAGCGGAATAAAGTTTTCAGATTATTAAAATGTTCTTCACAAGAAAAAAATGGTTGTTTTAAGAATATTCACTAAATGGTTCTTTGGTGGATCCAATGGTTCTTCTATGTAATCACTGCAACAACAAAAAAAATTGAGAGTGTATGTGATTCTGATTACTTTCACTGTATATCTATATAAAAAAAATCTTGCTGCCTTAAACATACATGTTGATCGTACTTAAACATTTAAATATATTCAACTTAAATTAAATACTTAATTTAATTTTAATCTGTTTAACTGAGATTAAAATAATCAATTATATTTTGAATCTATTCGGACCATTAAGTTTTGCCTTGTGAGACTGAAAATAATTTTTACGCATATTTGTTATTTCTTTTATAATAACAAATATGTACTGTATAACAGTAGTGAAAAAGTAACCAAAGCAACCAAAATACAAAAAAAATGTATTTTACAGTAATGAAAACACTATTTCTACATGAACGGGTGCTATTTTTAATTCTTATTTAATTCCTATGATTACAACTCATTTTTCAATGATGATATCATTACTGTAATCTAAAAAAACGTTCTGAAATACAATGATTTGTATTTAAATTAGCATAAAAGTCAAACCAAAAATACTACCATTATGTTTTGTTTATCTCTCTTGATTGTTGGTGTAAGCAGAGCCGATCAGCCCTATACGCACACTATGCAAGGTGCGTAGGGCCCCTCAAATTACTCAAGGCCCCGCCTCCCCTCGTGTCAAAGCGCGTCAATCAATGTTTACAATATCGATGAGAAAATGAAGCGGAACTATCTTTCTGGTCACGAAAAGAGAGAGAAAAAAACACCATGAGAGTTAATTGCGGCAACAGTTATCAGGTAGACTTGTGTGCTCTCCTCTCAAAGTTTGATGTCAGCAAAGAACAGTAGGCTTAAGTTAAGTTGATGTGCATGATTTATTATGTTTAATAAACGACAAAGGACAACGGTGTTTGTTTATAAACTGCAGCTCGGAAAAGATAACCGCGTCGCGCGTTAACATGCGATCATATGAACGTGCATGAAATGAAACGCGCACTTTCCAGCAGAAACATATGTTGTGAGTTGGGACCAGTACAATATGGGCGTGATGGCACTCCTCATTATAGTTTTAAAACAAGACGATGATTATCTAGTCGCTAAGTCAAGGTTTAGTTACAACTCTGCACTAATGCAATATGGAAAGCAATGTATTGACATTGACTATAGGCTCCATTGAATTTAAAATGTTGATTGGCTGGAGATTCTGGTCAATATGGATGCACATCCCTCAGTAAATAATAACCATCAAGAATCAAGAGTATCAAGAATTACTTTTATCATTTAAAAACACAGTGACATGCTATGGCGCCATTTTAGCTTTTATTCATTCACAGGATATGCATTTTTGATATCAATAATTCAATTTGTACTATTTAAAATGTGAATTCTTGATATTAAGAATTAACTTTTTACTAGTAACAATGTCTTCTGATATCAGGAATTACATTTTCACTAGAACTAGTTAAAGGAGGGATTGTAGTGGGAACACTGGGGTGTCAGGTGTGACTGTGTGGAAATGGCAAATAGTTCATGGCTCACGGGTCAGGTATGAGGGCCCCTAAACAGAATTTTGCTTAGGGCCCCAGGGAGGTCAGGATCGGCTCTGGGTGTAAGAGACATATTTCATATTTTTATTGAGTAAATTTGATACAATAATTATTTATAATAATTAGTCATTTACGGTTGAATATATTTCTTTGGTTTATATTTGTTCTTACCGCGCATGTTTAATGACGTCTATTTTGTAGCTAAAGTTTGACGCACATGCAATAATTGCAGACGCACAGTGGGACACACAACTTTTGACCATTTATTATAGCATAAATTGACTCAAGTATAGTATCTCTACAAATAAGTTGAGAAGACGTCACTACACAAGAGGATTATGCTGTGTGTAAGAAATGTGATTCTTTGTTGATTTGGAAGAATAAACAGTGATTTCGAGTGTGAATACAAGACAAAAAGATACGCGACAAAAACTTGTGGAATAAATACATTCACATGTCACGTACAAGTAAGTCAAAAGCTTTCTCCGTTGTTTAAATTAAGAGGAGTTTTTTTTTTTTTTTTTTTTTTTACAAATGCTCACTTTACTGACCGTTAATGAAAGACTGTGCTTGCACAGAAGGACTCGCTTGTTGAGGGCAAACAGCGCTTTGCAGGAATGTGTCCATTGGAGTTATGAAAGAATGAAGATCGGACACAAATGGCGGACAAAAAAAGACGACGACGACGTTGTTACGCGGTCTGAACGCAAGAGGGCGCTAACGGACAAGGGTTTGGAAAAGAAGCTTCACAACAAGATAAACGCCAGAAGAGTCAAGTTGAGACAATTAACTGCAAAATAAATCGAGATTGAATTGCTTATGGAGAATGTTTCCAACTTGAATGATGTTGAAAACAAGCAGTTTAAATTCTACAAAGAAATGTTTGGAGAATTTGTTGAAAGTAATGCATCAGTGTTGCTGTATTTAAAAGATGAAGAGAATGATGCTGATCATGATTTCTGGTTTCAGCCTAAATTATTATGCTGCAAAAATTTCATGAAGAAAGTGAAGTCATGGATTGAGGAAACTAAACAGTGCATTAAGATCTGTGACAATGAAGTCTCATCAATGGACTGTGTCAGTGGTGTCATCCAAGATGGTTGCTTCTAATAAGTCAGGAAGTGGAGCAACATCTGTTTCTAAAAAATCCTCAATATCAACAGCATCCTCAGCTCGTCTTAAGGAAAAAGCTAATAGAGCAGCTCTGTTGGCTAAAGCCCAGCAAGCAATTTCGCGTCTAATAGACGTCTAATAGCCGTCTAAACACAGCCCAGACGTCTAGGCTAAATCGAGGCTAATTTTGGGCTGTCAGTGAAAATCTAATAGACGTCTAAACATAGCCCAAGAATAGACAGCTATTGAATGACTACATATATACGTCTAATAGACGTCTAACCATAGCCCAAGAATAGACAATCAGACAGCTATTGAACGACTATATTTATACGTCCAATAGACGTCTAACCATAGTCCAAGAATAGACAGCTATTGAACGACTATATTTATACGTCCAATAGACGTCTAACCATAGCCCAAGAATATACTAGTCATCAATTAGACCACTATTAAACGACTACATATATACGTCTAATAGACAGGCAATATGGGTCTAGGCTAAAACAAGGCTTATTTTGGGCTGTCAGTGAAAATCTAATAGACGTCTAACCATAGCCCAAGAATAGACTAGTCATCAATTACACTACATATACATGTAATAGACAACAAAATGAGGCATAAGGATTCTTTTCACTCAAAAATAACAGGTTCTCATAAATGAAAATCCATCCAAACTAATTGAATATAAAGGGATTTATTTTGAACAATTATATAGACAACATTCAAACATAAAAATGAACAAATAAAACATTTGAAAAATATGTAAAACAAATTAAGATATTAAAATTTAATTAACAACTGTTTATTTAGATCCATAACCCCCACCCCCTGCCCTCCCTGGAGCTTGTTTGAAATTATTTGAAATAACGTTTTTTATTTCACATTCCGTAGCTGATGGACAGCTGGTCATCACTGCGTCTGCCAAATGAGAAAAAGGAAAGAATTATTGCTCAAGAAAAGCATTGTTGACAGTCATTTAACTAATTACAGTCAATCACTTTTGCTAGGATGCACACTAGAGCTGGCCAATATAGAGTTACGGAATATAGATTGAGACAATATAATTTATATATCAATATAGACAATTTATATCAATATTATTAATGTCAATAATTGAAAATGCATAATGGTGATGCACTAATTATATATACACACACATATATATATATATATATATATATATATATATATATATATATATATATATATATATATATATATATACACACACACACACACACACATATATATATATATATATATATGATGACTGACAGACAAGAACAGTTTGACCTAAAAATATCAAAATTGAAACTACTGCAGAAACAAAGACACCTACATCTTGGATGCCCTTAAGGTAAGCTAAAACATACCAAAATTGTATTTCAAAGTGAACTATCCCTATAAATCATTCTTTATCACTTACTCATATAACTCTAATGAACATAAAAAGATACTTATAGGGGTAGTTCACTTAAAAAAAAAAAAAATTACTCACTTTCACTTGGTTCCAAACCTGTATGGCTTTCTTCTGTTGAACACACACAAAAAATATATATATATTGAAGAATGTTGGTAACAAGACATGTAATGGTAGTCATTGACAAGTGTTCTGTAAATTCAATTGCTGTACTTTGTTGACTGATTGCTGGATAATTTGCAATAAACAGTGTCTTTAAATCAAATAAAGTGGATTACATCACTCCAGTTCTGAGGTTTTTACACTGGCCATCTGTCTGTCAAAGAATTCATGTCAAAATACTACAGCTGGTTATTAAATTAATTAACGTTTTAAGGCCAAAGTAAATTTCTAATCTTCTGATGCATTATGAAGTGAACCATCCAGAGCAGACCTCTCAGGTCATCTGGGACAGTAGCCAGCTACTTTTATATCTCCAAAGTCAAAACAAAACATGGAGAAGCAGCATTCAGTTTTTATGCACCATATATCTGAAACAAATTCACTGAAAACTGAATGTATGCTGCATCTTTTAATTATTTTAAATCAAGTTGAAAGACTTTACTGTTTGCCACTACCTTTTATTAATTGGAAAGGATTTTTTTTTTTATATATATATATATAATTTCTTTGCATGTTGCTGTTAAGTTTTATGTAAAGTACTTTGAAAATTTGCATTAAATCAAAAACTATTATTTCTTACTCTAATCTAAAAACAAAAATATATTGGTATCTTTAATAATAATAAAAAATAGTAATGATAAGTTTCATAGTTTCATGCTTACCACCTTGAATTTAGATACATTTTAGATTAAGGGCACACAGTTGCAATAACACATGCAGGTAACGTTAACTTGTTGGAGAAAAATAGTACTCTGCAATGGTAATGTTAAAATGTCACGGTTTCTACACATTATAACAACTAACTAATTTAAATAATGAACATAACAAAAATAACACGCATACTTACAAGATCAAAGTAGAAATTTGCAGGTTTTCAGAGTGTCGCTCGCCCGTTGCTCTCCGACTGCTGCCTCGTGTAAAATAAAACTGAAAATGGCGGAAATGTTTATAGCGAGATCTGTCTAAAGTACCCAGATAGCAAGCACATTTGGGCCGATTCCGGCTGAAATGCGTTACTGTCGGCTCAGTGTCGGCATCGGTGAAAAGATAATGGGCCAGAGTCGTGCCGACTGTGTACACAACACTTCTGGCTGACATATGGCTTTTTATGAAGGGCCAGTGTCGGCTTAAAGCAGTTGTACTCGCGCTGGCTCATATACGGCGTTTTATGAATGGGCCAGTGTCGGCTAAAAGCAGTTGTACTCGCGCTGGCTCATATACGGCGTTTTATGAGTGGGCCAGTGTCGGCTAAAAGCAGTTGTACTCGCGCTGGCTCATATACGGCGTTTTATGAGTGGGCCAGTGTCGGCTTAAAGCAGTTGTACTCGCGCTGGCTCATATACGGCGTTTTATGAATGGGCCAGTGTCGGCTAAAAGCAGTTGTACTCGCGCTGGCTCATATACGGCGTTTTATGAGTGGGCCAGTGTCGGCTTAAAGCAGTTGTACTCGCGCTATTACTTACTCGGTATAGCTGTGTGTATTTACCATCGGCCCGAGTTCGTTTTGTCACAAGCGGGCCACTTGAAAAAAGGTTTTGACGGTTAATTTAAATCCTGAGGAAGATCCTGCAGACGCAGACCAACGTTTTCGAGAGGAATCACTCATCTGAAAAACGAGTAAGTAATTTATCCATTAATCCATTAATTTGTTGTTATAGTGCTGTTTGATGTATTAACGTTAATTGTCAAGATAAATATAGTGTTTTTTATATATATATCTAACGTTAGATCAGATGTTTACGATGATAATACGTTACTTCAGAATATCCATTCGGCCCCGGAGAGAGTGTTGATGAGCTACGGTCTCTTTTTAGGATAAATTTGAGTTTTTTTTTATTAGAAAAACTGCTGTACTGTTGGCTGTTGATCAGTGCACTGGATTTTGGCTAATTAAATGATATTGAGTTATATTCCTGTGCTCAAATTTAGTCAGTCAATTCGTCTTTTTCAATGAGTGTTTAGTTCATAGGAGTCGAATCATCTTATGATTCGACTCCTATGAACTAAACACTCATTGAAAAAGACGAATTGACTGACTAAATTTGAGCACAGGAATATAACTCAATATCATTTAATTATGTACACAGAAATCAGAAAAAGTCGCCTGTATAGAGAACTATGGCGCCGAAAGCGTAGCTTTCGGCGCCATAGTTCTCTATACAGGCGACTTTTTCTGATTTGATTCACTAATCTCTCAAAAGAGTCATTTATGTGTGAATCGAACTACATTGACCACAGTGTAGGCTACTACACCCGCGGAGACAACGTGTAGGCTACAATCTGAAATAAAAAATAAGATTTATTTGGTTTTAACACTCCTGTGGGAACTCCGAAATGGAAAAGCTTTGTAGATACATAAGAGAAGCTGCAAAATAAGTGCAGCTTCTTAATTCATTGTCTTTGGCACGTCTTGTGTTCTTGAATATAGCGTAATCTGCTTTATTTTATTTATTTATTTATTTATTTATTTATTTATTTATTTATTGCGTAATCTGCTTTAGAGCAGGTGCATTTTAGAGTAAAAGAAAAAATTAAAGTGTATATATCACTGTGTAATGTTATTAAAATGGTAGTTCTTGACATTTTGCTGCAGAGGGGATGTTGACTTACAATGAAATATGAACGCACTGTTTGGAATCTGACACTTTTTACAGATATTTTGGTAACACTACAATAATTGGTTTCATTCGTTAATGTAGGTTTAACTACATTAGTTAAGATGGACTAAGAATGCACAATACTTAAAGCATTTATTAATCTTAGTTCATTTTCATTTTGACATTTGCTAATGCATTATTAAAATCAAAGTTGTAGGCTATTTGTTAAGATTAGTCAATGCACTGAACTAATTTTTATTATACATTTTTATTGTATTTTTGTTAACTAATGTTAACAAAGATTAATAAATATACTGTAACAAATGTATTGTTCATTGGTAAAGTTAGTTAACACATTAACTAGCCTAATTTTAACAATTGAGACCTTATTGTAAAGTGTTACCGATATTTTAAATTGCTGTGTGAACTCTGGCAACAACATTTGTTAAACCTATGTGCTTAAACTAATGCTTAAGATCATATTGACCTCACAATATCTATTCCTTTATTTAAAAGGTGCAGTTCAGAGAAACCCTCACAGCTAATGCTGCTGAAATGGAGATCGAGGGATCATGGACTGGCAGCAGATCGAGGGGCAGACACAAGATAAGTTTAAATCTATTTAAAAACACACACCTCTTTAACCTAGCATAAACATAACACACTCTCACATTTCTATTATTCACATCCGTTAAAGGATTGTTAGGCTGCATAAATTCGGTCAACCAGAACCGGAAACACTTCCCATAACACTAAATGTACTTGTTACATCGTAAGAAGAATGGCATCTACGCTAATGTTAGTCTCTCTGTCTCAGTCTTATCCCAAGGTTACTGTATTCAGCCCGATCTTGTCCATATCCAGACCAGATGGTGGACCTGGACCCTCAGATGACCACAACAGCCCTGAATGCCAGACGAGAACATCACGACTAGATGAGACCTAGAAACAAACGGCGTGAAGACCTTTGACACAACAGTCCTCGGCACAGTCATCGGATCAGATCCACGAGAACCAGACCAGTCCTCCGCACACCCAACGGCCAGCTTCAACTCAATTGAGGTTTTCACATTAGAGGTTTTCACATTGGAGCTGTGAGTGTAAATTTTATTGTACAAGAACAAATATCTATTGTACAAGTTCTCAAATTCACATCTACATGCTCTCGAGTTTTGCTACTCTTTTCCAACCTTCAAGCAAAAGGCCTGGATCCTAACACACACACCATGTTTGTTGTTTGATCAGAGGAGAACTGGCCCTTCGACTGAGCCTGTTTTTCTTTCTCCATTCTGTCACTGATGGACTCTGGCTTGCTTAGTTGGGGACACTTATTCTTAATAATATTGATCTGCCTGCATTAATAATAATGACACCATTATATGAGAACTGAACTGAGCTGGACGATGACATCACTGTTTTCTGCAGAGCTGCTTAATAATGAAAATGAACTCTTTTTATAATTGATATACTTTATACAGTTATTGAACAGAACTGAATCAACACTGAAGTGAATTCAGCTGAACAATGACACTATTTTCTTTTTAGAGCAGCTTTACAGCCAAATTGAACTGTTTGCATCATTGATCATTGTCCTGTTTAACCCTGTAAAGCTGCTTTGAAACAGTCATTACTGTATATAGCGCTATATATTTAATGGTGACTTGACATTTGCAAAAGGAATTTATTTTGTGTTAAAGAGAGTAAAAGATAGTTTGTGTGTGAAAGAGTGATGTTTTTCTTTTAATCATATACAGTAAATATAATTTACTTATTATTTTGTAGTTTAAAAATTGTGTTGTAAATAAATGTTAATAGTGTAGGCTATTTGTTCATTGTTAATACATGCTTATATTAAAGTGTATTTGTTAATTTTATAATAAAAACCCTTAATCTTTTTAAATGGTTGAATTTGTGTTTCACTGCCAGTTTCTGGGCCACATCTGGCCCGGGGACCCAGCCGACTCTCAGCCAGATCTGTCTTACAGTGCCTGGGCCAGACCTGGGCCATATCAATAAATAAGAGTCATTTTACAGGGTGTGGGCCACATCTGGCCCGGGGACCCAGCCGACTCTCAGCCAGTTCTGTCTTACAGTGCCTGGGCCAGACCTGGGCCAGACCTGGGCCATATCAATAAATGATAGTCATTTTACAGTGTCTGGGCCACATCTGGGCCAGAGGAGGTTGTTTGAGTCCGTTTTCAGTGTATTGCGCCAGTTTTGGGCCGGGGACCCAGCCAGAACTGGGCCAGAATTGAAGCAAGGATGAGGCCCAGAGGTGGGCCAGACAAATTTTGCTATGTGGGTAGTCCCAGTAGTCATGTCTCAGTTGCGTTTCGATTGTGCCATCTAGCGGTTGAGAAATGCAATTGCTTTTGATTTAATTTGAAATGATAGATTGTGTATGAATGTTATGTTTATGTGTGACAGCAAACATTAAGCTGTGTGAGCGAAAACATTTTTAAGACTAATATTCTTATACTATATCGCTGGCCTGAATCAGGGCTATAGCCAAGCTGTACGTAGACCAGATTGCCTTGATTTCGCCAGGTGGGCTAAATCAGACCGCATATAGCCCGTCCAATTCGGAGCTAAATCGTGACTACAGATCGACCATGTAGTGAAATGACACATTGAACCTTGTAGATATCATTACCAATGTGAACATGATGGAATATCAACCATTTCATGCACTGCCTGGCAAAAAACTACAATTAATCAATTTTGACTAAAAATGGGCTACAATAGCCGGGTCTGAATACGAGCTAAATCGTGGCTACGCACAGCCTACACATATAACATGTAAAATAAAGCAAACCAAACAACTTGTAATCACAGTTGACTTTGCTTACATGATGGAATATCATACATCTCACAAGTTATTTTGGAAAAAAATACATTTATCCAGCCTAAATGTTATTTGGGCTAAAAGTGGGTTACACATAGCCGGACTATATCGGGTCTATATTTAACCTAGACGTTGAAATGACGGCTATTCACAGCCTATAACATGTAGCCTAAAATAAAGTAAGCCAAACAACTTGTAATCACGGTAGACTTTGCTTACATGATGGAATATCATACATCTCACAAGTTATTTTGGAAAAAAATACATTTATCCAGATTAAATGTTATTTGGGCTAAAAGTGGGTTACGCATAGCCAGGTCTGAATACGAGCTAAATCGTGGCTACGCACAGCCTACACATATAACATGTAAAATAAAGTAAACCAAACAACTTGTAATCACGGTAGACTTTGCTTACATGATGGAATATCATACATCTCACAAGTTATTTTGGAAAAAAATACATTTATCCAGATTAAATGTTATTTGGGCTAAAAGTGGGTTACACATAGCCGGACTATATCGGGTCTATATTTAACCCAGACGTTGAAAAGACGGCTATTGCTTGCTGGGACATTTCTGTTTTCGTCCTGATAAATTCGTTATATAGGATCATACCATCATAACTGACTGAAAAGGCATTGCATTGTGGGATTGATTTCTTTCGCGCTCAATTCAGTTCAAATGTGACGCGTCATGCGAGCAGACAGTAACGTTAGGCAGCTCGTCAGCGGGATTCAACTGAACAAATAATCATTCCTGTTATCAAGATAAACAATGTCTGCGAATCTGTGAGCAATTTTAAAGCTTTTTTGAGGTTCGGTTCGTGTTTCAAACATTAGTTGCCTGTGACTCAGCTGGACGACGTTAAAGGTAGCAGCTACCTGAGGACGGATGGAAGAATTTGTCATTGAATAATCTGCGCGTGACGATAAGTGGGATTTAGAGTTTGAGAACATGGAGAATTGTTCAACTGAGTGATACGGTAAGCCAATATATAAGTTATTATTTATCTTTTTTTGCGTTCGCATTTCTACATTGTTTTCACGTAACGTTATTTGGTTTGATTTTGCGAACGCGGTTTACTACCGTGGCCGCGCAAGCAATTCACTGACTCTGTTCACCTGTTTACCAAGTAACGTTAACTTCGACATTTCATATAATAGGCAACCTTTACCATGCTATTTGCATGACGTGCATTTGATATATATTTTTTTCGTTTTAGGCTTTGTAATCTGATGGCCATTGTTAATGTAAGTGCTTTTAAGTAGTGTTACAGTTATAGTCTATGTGGTAAAAAAAAAATGCTGTCAAATTCTGTCAGGTCTGTGATCGTGCTTTTGAATCGTTGTCAGAATTTTGCTAGCACATGAAAATCCATGTTCCTAATGCTGTTTTCAAATGTAGTGGTCCTAATCCTGATTGCCATCCCATGGTCCTACAACTAACGTTACTCCCTAATTCAAAGAAGTTAGACGGTGTTATCCTTAAAGCAGATAAGTAGAGATTATTAAGCAAATCTCATTAATCTGTAATATGTTTTATGTTTTGGTTCTGTTGATCAAGGTTGTGCTGTCCTTTTTAAAAATTGTTTCAGGAATTTGCGTCGCTGATGTCCAGCAATCTACATTTGCCAGAAAGTCCACGACTTATTTCCTGGTATGTAAACATTAAAGGGGTAGATGAAACCTAAAATGAAAAGCCATCATTTACTCACCCCACTGCAAAATATGTTTTTTTTAATCAGTGTTTTTATTTTGTTGCAGTCCAGATATCTACAATTCTTACATGAAGAAGCATTTAATAGACACGTAAAAATTGTCTTGTTTTCTGAAAGAATAAGTCAAAATTAACTGAGTTTATGCTTAAAACAAACATAATTATATGCCAGTGCATTCTAGCATTCTAACCAATTTAAATTTTTAGTTGAAAAATGTAATTCATAGAACTATGAATAGACAACTACATCGAACCACAGTGGAACCCACAGTAGTTATTTTAATTATTAATACACATTTTTAAAAAAAAAAAATTATTAATTTTTTTATTCCATTACAGGTCAATCTCTAAGCAACCAGTGCTGGATATTAAGTTTGGAAGGTCAAGGTGTGTGTGAAGGATCACAGCCTCTTCATCACTGGCCTGGCAGTGCTGTTTGCCTCCTCCTATAACTTCAGCTTGCAGTACCAGGAAGAGGCAGCACCTTGAGTTTGTTCAGAGGTTAGTCATTGGCATATTTGCCATTCATATATATATATATATATATATATATATATATATATATATATATATATATATATATATATATATAATATATATTAGACTGAATTGTGTCACTAACCTTGACTTGACAGTATTTATTATGTTGACTACTGGTATGAACAATATGGCCCTGGTTTCCATACAGGGCTTAGCTTAAGCCAGGTCTAGGCCTTAATAAAATTAGGGTATTTAAGCAGCTTTTATAATAATGTATCATAAAAAAAAAAACATTACTGGTGTGCATCTTGAGATAAAACAGTGGCAGTCATATATTTTAAGATATGTCAGTGCAAGTTGTTTTCAGTTGAAGGATTAGTGAAAATTCTGTCATTAATTACTCACCCTCATGTCATTCCAAACCTGTAAGACCTTCGTTCATCTTCAGAACACAAATTAAGATATTTTTGATGAAATCTGAGAGGTTTCTGAACCACCCATAGACCGCAACGTCTTTGCAACTTTTAAGGCCCAGAAAGCTAGTAAAAACATTGTTTAAATAATCCATGTAACTAGTGCAACCTTAAAGGAGAACTCCGGTCAATTAAAAAAATTTTTTGTAAATTTGGAGTGCTGTCAATACAGAGAACAACGACAAAAATCGGTGTTGCCTACACCGTGTTATCCTCTTTTTAAAATTTGCACCCTGTTGACTTCAATGGGGCAATGTTTAAACCTGCTTTTAGCCTCTTAATATCCTTGATGTGTCATTACAAGTGCCCAGCCATGTGAGTGATTCCTTCAGCGTGAACACGGGTGAATCTGACTGCAGTAGATGTGAAAGATATCTTGTTGAAACATCTACAAATGTCCATATATAGGTGAAAATGCCCCTTGAAATCAATTTAAGGTGGCAAATATTACCCCTTAATAAAAAATGTAAATTTCTGTCAGTGCTGTAAACTGACCACTGCATAGAATATGAAAAATATGAATATCTTTGTCAGTCAGCTGTCAACAGGCCTAAACAAGCCATGGCACCAAGCACAGAAACACAATCAGTAAAATGTTATCTAATTATTATCAAGAAAACTTTGAAAATATCGATCGAGACATATTTTGTCAATATTGCACACCCCTAATGCATGGTATTAATTTTGATTTCTTCGGGTCTTAAAAAGGTCTTAAAAAGCCTTAAATTTGACTTTAAAAAATGTGCAGAAACCCTGCTTCATAATATTTAGGTTGAACCACTGTAGCTATATATTTACCAATGTTTTTACCACTTTTCTGGGCTTTGACAGTTGCAATGATATTGTTATCAATGGAAGGACAAAACTATCGGATTTCATCAAAAATATCTTCATTTGTGTCCCGAAGATGAACAAAAGTCTTGAGGTAGAGTAATAATGACAGAATAAAAATTTTTGGGTGCAAACATGCATTTTAGTCTGGTAAATCATGTTATCATATATGCAATAAACATTGCAAGGCTTGCAATTAAGTTAAATGATTTCTGTCACAAATGTTTGGGCTGGATTCTGGCAGTGTGTGCTCTATATAAACGGAGAGTCTAAAGACTGCCTTTCCACTGATACTCTGATGGACCTGATGAGGGGATGATATTGTTAATGAGCTGGGTGATGAGTAGACAAAAGTTGTAGAATAAAACTTTAAATCTGGCAACCCCACTTCCAAAAATTTAGTTAGTTGACAGTGTTGCATGTAAACAGACACATTGAGTTGATGTATTTTACCAGGGCAGAAAAAATATCAGTTCACAACATCCAACATTGCATTTTTTTTTTCATGTTGTTCAGTTTTAGACCGCTTTTGTGCTGTCTCTCTTTGTCAAAATATATACACTCAGTTAATAATATTTAATTGTTGTTTTTTTCTGCCTTTTAGATGCTTTCTTGACATCAATCCTGAACGTGGATCAAAAACAAAGAAAGGACAAGTAACTTCAAAGAAAACTGGCCAAGTTGTGCAAAACAAGAACACCACTGTAAGCCTACAGGTGTCCTCACTTCTGCAAAACCTTGCAGACTTTGAATGGGATTTCGTTTGCACTTTTATGGACTTCAAAAAAGAAACAGAATTTCACTGTCGTTATAAAGCTTGGAAGAGCCAGGACATTTTTTAATAGAACTCTGATTGTATTCGTCTGAAAGCAGAATGTCATATAGACCTAGGATGACTTGAGGGTGAGTAAATCATGTGCTAAATTAAAATTTTTGGGTGAACTATTCCTTTAATTAAGTGCTAACTGTTACCTGTTTGTTGTTAAGTGTTAAAATTGCATTTTATGTTTAAAAAGTAATTCAGCCAACATGTTCACAGATGGCATTTTAACTAAATAAATGTTTTAAAACCCAGAAAATTTTGTTTTCTTTTTCCTAGTGTGACTACTCTTATGAAACCTTAAAGTATAATATTTTAATTATGTAATAATAAAAGCAGTATTCCCTGTAAAAATACAATTTATTGCTGTCGACAAGTTTAATAATGTAAAATGTGGTATAATTGGTAATTACAGTGGAGTACTGTAAATGCTGTTTACTGTAGTAGTGTTGTAAAAATACAGTATGTGGATGGCAACCCAGCTGCCAGTATTTTACTGTAAATTTACAGTGAAAAGTTTTACAGTGTACATGCATGTGATACTGATGCATTTTTAAAGCTGTGGCATATGGTTATGGTACTTTGTGGATGTATTTGTCAAAAATGACAAAGAAAACACTGCATTATTGTTGTAGTGGCCGTTTGTCAAAAAAACTAAAAAAAACTAATTAAACTTACTTCAAACGACAACCTTTATAGCACCCTGGGCAGGTGATGCACGCAGGCAAGAAATGAGTCCAATTCCAGGCTGATTCAAAGTTGTGGCTGATTTATTTTCCCAACGGAGCAAACAATACAGCATCTCTCACGCTGGTAAAAAACCATATGCCCATCACCCAGGTGCTGCAGATCACCTCCTACTTCCTACCTATATTCACCTTTACCTGTGCACACTACTGCCCTCAGGTGTCTAAATCAAAACATTGTAGTTAATAAACTAACCAAAAAATAAAGACTAAACATATAAATAAAACAATTACCTAAACAAACAACAAAATAATATTACCAAAATATATTACTAATGTGAGAAAAATTATAATGGTAAACAAATCAATTAACAAAATTACCACTACTGAAAGCAAACTAATGTAGCTCCAACACTCCGGCCCCTAATTGTGCATTATGACAATTACTGAACTCTCAAAACGGAGCTACACACTATATATTCTAACTATATCAGGAACAGATGTCTTGCCGCACCTGCAAGGAAAGAGAAAGAAAGAGAATGACAGATGCAGACAGAAAGAGAGAGAGTCAGTTCATGTGATCACACTGCCGCCTCCAGCAGCAGGCACAGCTTCGTCACAGGCCTCTCTAAGATGCTGGTCTTCGTTTGGAGGCGAACAGAGCGCACAACCCCATTCACATCCGATCTGACATCCAAAACTTTCCCCATCATCCAAGATCCTCTTGAAGCTGTAGCATCTGCCACAAGAACAACATCTCCAGGTATAAGGTTTCTTCTTAGTGCTGCCCATTTTTGTCTCTGTTGCATCAATGGCAGGTACTCAGAAATCCATCTCTTCCAGAAGAGTTCCGCCATGTACTGTATCTGCTTCCATCTTTTTCTGACATACAGATCATTTCTGTCAAACAATCCTGGTGGCATAATTGGTTTACCTTTCAACAACAGAATGTGATTCGGCGTCAAAGCTTCCAGGTCATTTGAATCATCGGAGGCCCTTGTAATAGGCCTATCATTCAATATTGCTTCAACTTCGCAAAAAATAGTTTGGAGTGCTTCATCGTCCAGGGTCTGCTGTTTAAAGACTGAGTTAAGAACACTCTTCACTGAGCGAATCAGGCGCTCCCAAACGCCACCTTGATGGGAAGCTGATGGGGTGTTAAATCTCCATTCTATGCCGTCCTGAAGAAAGGCTCTTTGAATTTTACCATGATTCAGAGCAGCCAGACTCTCCTTGAGCTCACGGCTGGCTCCAACAAAGTTAGTTCCATTGTCCGACCTGAGAGTTGAAACTGGGCCTCGTCTGCAGATGAACCTTCTCACTGAATTTATACAGGAGTCTGTATCCAATGTGTATGCTACTTCCAAGTGTACAGCACGGCTGGTCATACAGGTGAAGAGTACTCCGTATCTTTTGAGAAGACATCTGCTTCTTTTAACTTCAATGGGCCCAAAATAATCAATGCCAACATGAGTAAAAGGGGCTTCCTCAGGCAACACTCTTTCAGCAGGTAAGTCCGCCATTTTTTGTTCAAGGAGTCTTCCTCTGTTGCATCTGCAAACAACACAATCTGATATGACCTTTCTGGCAGCAGAGTTTGCATTTACAATCCAATACTTCCGCATTAAACTGGACAACATATCATTTCTTCCAGCATGACCTATCTGCTGATGAATGTGGCGCAGAATTAATGTTGATACATGCAGGTCTTTTGACAGAATAACAGGACGCTTGGATTCCACTGGCAGTGAGGATTTGCTTAACCGACCACCCACTCTGAGAATCTCACCATCCATCACTGGGTCCAATCTGTACAGTGGACTGTCCTTGGATACGGATTTTACACCACTCTGCAGCGAGGTAATTTCATCCTTAAACCGTTGATGTTGTACATACCGGATGATTGACAGCTCTGCCCTGGTCACATCTTGAGGTGTTAGACTCTGTCCTTTGAGTGTAGCCTTAAAGCTCTGCATTTGGCTTTCCACCTGTTGATGACAGTCTGTAGTGTCCATACTGAGGTCAGCAGAGGCATAAAGCTCCTTTCTCCTATGTCCCAATAACACAAGAGTATCCTTGATCTTAAGAAGCCAAGCTACAGCCACCTGCAATCTCTTCCAAGATGAAAAGTAATGAATCAGGTGGCTCATAGCATTGTCTGTGTCTTTAACAACAGCATTCACTGTCAAATCCCTTTTGATCTCAGGGTCAGCGCCAGGAATCACCTGAAGATCTACATCCAATTTAGGCCATCCATCCTTGGACTTATAAAGGAAATCAGGTCCCATCATCCATCTCCTTCTGTTCAGGAGATCTTCTGCCCTCATTCCTCTTGACGCTTCATCTGCTGGGTTTTCCTTCGTCCCCACATATCTCCACTGATCAACATCAGTTGCCTCTCTGATGACTGCAATTCTGTTGGCCACAAAGGTATAGAATCGCCAGCTTTCATTTGATATATATTTAAGGACTGTTGTACTGTCGGTCCAGAAAACTGACTTCTCCAGCCTAAGTTGCAACTCCTTCTGTAGCATGCGGTCTACCTTAACAGCAAGGACTGCAGCTGTTAGCTCCAGGCGAGGAATTGTTGTCTGCTTCAGCGGAGCAACTCTGGCCTTCCCCATCATAAATGCAACATGTAATTTATTATTCCTTTCCAATCTTAAGTAAGAGACAGCTCCATACCCAACCTCACTGGCGTCAGAGAAGTGGTGAAGTTGTACAGTGACAGGGTTGCCAAAGTCATTAGGCTTAATGCAACGGTCAATCTTGAACTTTGCCACCTTGTGGAGATCTTCCAACCAGCCAGCCCATTGCTTAGCGAGAACATGGGGAATATCTTCGTCCCATCCAAGATTTCTTTTACAGAGTTCCTGCAGTAACAACTTAGCCACCATGCTGAATGGAGAAAGGAAACCCAATGGGTCATAGAGGGAGCTGACCACCGAAAGAATTCCTCTTCTCGTCTGCGGTTGCTCTTGTGCTGAAGCCTTAAATCCAAATTGGTCAGTCTCAACATACCACTGTAGTCCTAATGTATGTTCAACAGGAAGTTGATCTGTATCCAAATCCAGCTCCATCATGTCTTTTGCTCTGCGGCCTTCGCTAACAGAGCGCAACACTGCACGACTATTGCTGACCCACTTTGACAGAGTGAATCCTCCTTTCTGACAAAGTGCAGTTAAATCCTGGATCATTTTCTTAGCTTCCTCTTCTGAGGCCATTGAACGGAGGCAATCATCGACATAAAAATTGTTTTTCACTGTACTCACAACCTCTGGAGGGAAGTGTTCTGCGTTGTCATCTGCCGTTCTCCTCAAAGCATAACTGGCACAGCTTGGCGATGATGCAGCTCCAAATAGATGTACCTTCATGCGGTATTCCTGCGAAGCCTGTGCAGTGTCACCATCTGGCCACCAGAGGAAGCGGAGAAAGTTAACGTGCTTATTTGAGACATGAACCTGGTGAAACATAGATTGGATATCAGCCACTATTGCAATAGGCTCCTGCCTAAATCGGACTAAAACTCCAATGAGGCTGTTAGTAAGATCGGGGCCTTGCAAAAGCTGACTATTAAGGGATGTTCCTTTGTAGGAAGCTGCACAGTCAAAAACAACTCTTAGCTTGCCCTTCTGAGGATGATACACCCCATGGTGTGGGATATACCACAATTTCCCATTGCTCTGTGTCAACTGGTCAAGAGGAACTGGCTCAGCATGTCGCTGTGTTATCATTTCATTTAGGAACGTGATATATTCCTCCTTAAAAACACTGTTCCTGTCAAACTTTCTTTTCAGGCTACATAAGCGCTGCTCTGCTATATAACGATTGTCTGGCAGGGTTACATTTTCCTTTCTGAATGGCAAGTCAATGCAGTAATGACCTCCAATTAGTTTTGCTGTGCTACTGACAATATCCATGAACTTAATATCTTCTCTGGACATTTCAATCTGCTCTTCTGATGAATTTTCATTAAAGTCATGGTGATACTGCTTAACAAGCATTTCTTGCAGGTGTTCAACAGAGATGCGATTTGCTGTCACAGCAGAATAGCCACTCTTACCTCTACAGCTACCATGAAGAGGACCATTAGTGACCCAGCCAACCCTGGTTCTGACAGCGTATGGGCCCTCATCTAGGCTATTTATTACTTCCCACGGCTCCAAAACCTTAGGGGCATCAGTTCCAATTAGCAGATCTACATTTGCATGAATGTCATGGAGTATTACATCCTTCAAATACGGCCATGGATCAATATCTGCTTGTCGTGGAATATTAAGTGTAGACACAGGTATAGTTTTTTGAGTCAAAACATCAGGAAGCTCTATAAAATCTTCAGCACTCATGCCAGACACCTCAAGACCTGACAAAACATGAGCATTCACAACCTTTCGTTGGCCCATTGTTCTCAACAAAATGCTTGTCTTCTTACCTCGCAAATTTAACCTTTTCGCCATGGTTTCTGTACAGAATGTGCCGGAACTGCCAGGATCCAGGAAAGCATATGTCTGCATGATCTTATTAGTTAGTTTGCTTCTGACCTTTACTGCAACAATAGAGAAGGTAGAATCATCTTCCACACCGGCCCCAATATGGCCACACGTCTGAAAGGTTACAGTTGAATCACTTGGAAGGCTCACAGGATGTTTGGCTTGTTCTACAGATGTGCCTTTATCCTGTCTTTCTATATGAAGGACCCCAGGATGTTTCTGATGACATACATGGCAATCCAATCGACTCCTACAGTCCTTGCTTGTATGGCCTACCTTCAGGCATCCAAAACAAATACCCTTGTCCTTAATGAAGTTGATCTTGTCCCGGTGTGTCTTGGCTTTAAACTGTGAACACTGACCTAGTGTGTGGTTTCTCTGCAGGCAGAAAAGACAGCAATGAGTGGAGGGGGTGCTATGTTCTGCAGGCCGTACAATAGCTTCTTCCCTCACAGGAGTGACATTCGTAACGTAGCTGCTTCCCTTCCTTCTTTGTCGTAGCTGGCTGTTAAAGGAGGCCTTCACATTAGGATGTTGAGGATCTTAAATGTTTCCAAAAACTGGATCTAAAGCAATTTTCACTTGTCTCTCAATAAAATTTACAAGATCAATGAATGTAACTCTCTGTCCACTTCTTTCTTGCAAGTCACATGCAATGTTCCTCCATTTTTCTCTTAGTTTGTAAGGAAGTTTTAAAATGATACTACGCATGTTAGATGGTAAATCCAGTTCCCTCATATACATTACTTGTTCTGTTAGGTTTGAACATCCTCGGAGAAACAGAGAGAATGATTGTAATCCCTTTACATCTTCACCTTTAATGGGTGTCCAGTTAGATATTTTTTCCATGTAAGCAGATGCAATTTTATATTCATCTCCAAAATGCTGAGCAAGAAGACTCTTGGCTCTGTGATAGCCTTGATCTGGAGGTATATGTTGACAACTGTGCACAAGATCCTTTGGCTGCCCCCTGGTGTATTGTTCAAGGAAATGCAAACAGTCGCTGGGATTATTCGTTTTCTTCTCCACTACATTTTCAAAAGCTTTAATGAAGGATTTATATTGAAGAGGGTCTCCATCAAAAATTTGCAGATTTCTTGGAGGAAGAACAGAGGATATATTTTGCTGAACCAACATTGCAGTGATTTCGTTTTGTTTTTGCATAATGCCCACCATGTCATTTTGGTTGTTACCGCTTTGAGTTTGAGAATTTAATATATGTCCCATTTGACGTCCATTTGCAGTCTGTAATTCTTGATATTGAACTTCTGGCCCAAACGGCCTTCCATACATTCGTTCAGCAAATCCTTGTCTTGGCCTAACAACTGATGCAGGATCAGGTACAGCAAGAACATCATTTTCAGGTGGAACAAAAGCTTTGGCAAGAGGATCTAAACCGATGGATCTTTGAGCTTTGCTCCTCTCCAAATAAGAGTTCATTCCATCAGATCGTCTTGAACCACGCTGTGATGAGTTCATTTCTAAAACCTGAAGCCTTGCCGTTGTAGCTGCCAAATCTGTTTCAAGCGCCAATTGCTCCTTTTCTCTACGAAGCCTTTCCTCCTGCGCTTCTATATGATGTTTCCTTTTTAAAGCTTCGGAGCGTTTAAGAAGAGCTGCTCTCTCGGCCTCCGCATTAATGCGCGCCGCGGATATTGCAGAAGTCTTTGATATGCCGGTGGCACGTGATTTTACAGAACTTTCTCTTACACTTAAGACGTTAGAAATACTGTCTTCAGGTTGTATTCCATCATCAACGCATCCTGCGTCGATAGGTTCTTTTGGCGGTGAGTATTGATAACCAGCTTTAGACAGCCACTCCTTCACATCTTCAATAAATGCATGACATGATTTAATTTTCTCCTCAAAGCTTTTAGTTTTAGTGATGAGTATTTTATCTTCTGGTAGAGGCAATTCCATAAATGTTTCATGAATATGAAGTGCTTCTTCATAACACTTAATGAACAAAGCGAGCTGAGTGTTCACTGCGTCGGCATTTTCATTTAATTCTATTAGGGCACGGATTTTATCCATAAGCTTTTTTGCCTGGTTAATTTTTGCAGTGCGTTTTTCTTGACAAGTTTGTATGTAAAAGCACATTCCTTTAGAAGTCAATTTAATTGACCGCTTTGATTCTGGCCTCTCCACATCTGTCATTTTTCTGCAAACGTATTGCCAAATTTTTGATAATATCAGTGAATGTTCACAATCGGGTAACAATCGGATACCAACAAATCCTCTTCATCCACATAAGCGCACATTGCGCTGGCTTTACTTTTTTATGAATGTAGGCCACACGGTGCGTTAATAGTTCAACAAAGCACACAGCCAATTTAAAGCAGTCCAAGTTTAAGTTCATGTAACTTTTCATGAAACCGTTTTCCTATACGGCATTTCTATCAGTACATACCAACTGGAAATTTCTTAGCTCAGGCCAGGCCTCTGTCTCATGCCAGCAGATAATCCATGAATGGTGAATAAAACAATCCATGCTGATTTTCCATCAGGTATCCCAATAATATCCGAAGCAAATTCCAAGGAAAGTTCTTCTTCTTTCTTTAATCAGTGGACAGGTTTTTTACTTGTTGTAGTGGCCGTTTGTCAAACAAAAACAAAAAAAACAAAAAACATTAATTAAACTTAAATCAAACTTCAAACGACAACCTTTATAGCACCCTGGGCAGGTGATGCACGCAGGCAAGAAATGAGTCCAATTCCAGGCTGATTCAAAGTTGTGGCTGATTTATTTTCCCAACGGAGCAAACAATACAGCATCTCTCACGCTGGTAAAAAACCATATGCCCATCACCCAGGTGCTGCAGATCACCTCCTACTTCCTACCTATATTCACCTTTACCTGTGCACACTACTGCCCTCAGGTGTCTAAATCAAAACATTGTAGTTAATAAACTAACCAAAAAATAAAGACTAAACATATAAATAAAACAATTACCTAAACAAACAACAAAATAATATTACCAAAATATATTACTAATGTGAGAAAAATTATAATGGTAAACAAATCAATTAACAAAATTACCACTACTGAAAGCAAACTAATGTAGCTCCAACAATTGTATTAAAATACTATATTTGGTATTCACACAATAGACAAAATCTCCAACTATAGGCATTTAATTTCAAGGCATTCAGATATAAGATTTGTATCCCTAATATATGTGAAAGTATGTACTATAGAAATAAGTACATATATGCATGTATACATATATGCGCCTTACATATATTTCACATTTATGTGCATATACGGGAAAATATATGGCACTTACATGAAAACGGCCATTTTTGCTATATTTTGAAATATATGTTTCATATATTTGTATGTGTTTTACATATATGAATTTTGCATATATTCTCATATATGCAGCAGACATACATGGGCACTAACATTATATATGTAATTAACATATATTGACATATATTACATTTCTGTATGGGAAGCACTGAGATGCTCATATGAATGTTTGAAGATATTGTGAAAAAGACTATTTGTTTTTTTTCCACACACAAAGCATTTGCATCGCTTTTTTGGGGGTTAAACCACTGAAGTCACATAGATTTCACAGTGTAACTACATGCGACATACGATAAAAGGTATATTTTCCATGTCAATCAGTTTTTGTCCATATCAGTGACATGTGACGATTCTATTTTAGAAATCTATTTCTATTTTTCTGCGACGTTGCAGCTGGAACCTCATTGTGAACAAACAAGTGTAGACTAAGATTGTTTCTGTATGAGAAGTAAATTTCAGTTTATCCAGCAATAATTTATGATCCAGTACATCAAAAGCTGAGCTAAAATCTAACAATACTGCTCCTACTAAGTTACTGTCATCAATCTCAATATAAATGCTGAAAATTAGAGAGCATATTATGAATTTGCTCACAAACTATCATTTTCAATACTTTGCTAAGAACTGGAAGCAAACTTATTGGTCGACTGTTATGATCGTTAAAACCCAGTGCTGCATTTTTCTGTAGATTAATAACCTTTGCATCTTTCCAAGCTAAAGGACACATCCCTTTTTCAATACTGATATTAAAGATGTGATGATTTATGAAAAAAAAAAAAAAAAACATTAAAATAATTTCAAATTTCATATGGTTTCAAAATAGTTAAAAATTGGTCACCTGTATCAACAAAAGAAGGAATTTGACTTGATTTCCTATCCATTATTTCATTGAGTGTACTCCCCATTTTTTTACAATCATATTTACATTCACTTATTTTAATTTTGTAAAACATTCTTTCCTTCTGTCGTCATTCATTTTACTTGATTTCTTAATTTGCAATAGCCATCCCAATCCTCCTTGTTCCCAGTTCTGTTTGCTGTACCCTTTGCCACATCTCTCTTAAACAATGTTTTTTCAACTCATTAACAATCCATGGTGCCCTAACATTCTTCACTGTACATTTTTTCATATGGTGCATGTTTGTCCACCAAAGGGTAAAATAATCTTTCAAATGCTGACAATGCATTATCAGGATGAACTTCCTTATAAAAGTCAATCCAACATGCATTATTTACGTCTGTACAAAATGATTCTTGACTGAATCTCTTATATGATCTTTTATAAATTATTTTTGATTTCTCAACTTTTCTGAGTGTTTACATGCTTGCTAAATAAAATATAATATATTTTTACCATGTGCTTAAAGGCCTTAAACCGCTTGAACCCTGATAAATGCTGCTCGCAGCTTTAATGTTTATTGTTTCAGCATAAAACAATTTTAGTAAAGTGAAGTGAATCTGGTGTTCACATCTTCATATAAACACACTGACACAGGCACTGATGGTTTGAATATTGAGTTTAATATTGAGGAATGAAACCTTTTTCAATAGTTCCTCTATACAGTATGACAGCTCATTGTGTGTCTGTTATTATATCAGACAGAATATTTTCTGCATGCGGTTAGTGTTTAACTTTAAAGGGGATCAGTGGGTCACTGAGGGCTTTAGGGTACCGGACTCCAGTCACAACAGGGTCAAAGCCTCCAGTCTCAGTAGCTTCACTCCCTTCAGTCACTTTATCGCTGAAGATACCTCGACATAACATCGCATGAAGGCACTTATCATCTACTCCGACCTTCACCTGAGAGAGAGAGAGAGAGAGAGAGAGAGAGAGAGAGAGAGAGAGAGAGAGAGAGAGAGAGAGAGAGAGAGAAATTCACTTGGATTTATATGTGATCTCTTCCATGTAAAACTCTGTTCACATTGATAGCGAGCTAAACGCATTTATTTTCCTGCTACACACTGCTATTGGCTTGTTGATATTGGAAATACAAATTGTGCCAGAAGTATTTGAGTGATGAAAACATCAAGCTCAAAATCCATAAAAACAATACAAAACACTTATTTACCTTGACCAGATAGTCTGTCGCCCCACACAGAATCCGAACCATATAGGTTTTAGGAATGAAAACATCAAAATGGACTCCAGCCTGCTTTGCTACCTGAATAAACAAATGCACATTTTATATTCATCTATATTATTATAATTATTCTTATATTATTATTTAAAAAATGTTTTGTTTATTGATCTCTACTGTATATCAATGTTTTGTGTCAGATATCAGAAAACTTATGTAAAATGTTTTGTGACTTTAAGAGAAAAGTAAAACAGTTCTTAACAAATAATTTCGCCAACACATTTTACAGCATCGAAATAGATAATTTTACTAGACTGTGTTTTGACAAAAACACATTTACAACATAAGTGATTTTCTGTCTCCTACCTCAATGCAGATGTTCTTCATCTCGTCAGTGACAGGCGCCTCTTTGCTCCATTCTCCAATGATTGGCAATGGTCTAATGATTGCCTCTTCTGTAGCCATTGTGCTGGTGATCAAAGTCTGGATGAAATAAACTGTATTATCAGGCAGTTTGTCTCACAGATTGATTCTGTTCCACTATTTATGCTGCCAAAATCTCATGACATCAGTCGTCATTGTAATTCCACGTGATCACATCAAAGAGACTGAATGAATAGGTGGAGTTTCACTTTGGGATGTTGTGAAATATTAAAAAACTGTTCTTTCTTCTGTGGAACAGAAAAGAAGATATTCTGAAGAACATTGGGAACCAGTTGAACCAATATTGGTGCCCCTTGACTTCTATTGTATGTACAAAAAACATAATTGACAAATTTTTCAAAATATGTTCCACAGAAGAATGTGTCACACAACTTTGAAACAACATGAGTGCGACAGAATTGTTATTTTTGAGCGAACTATCCCTTTAAAATTGACCCACAAAAGCATAATGTTTTTCTTTAACACAGAACAATGTTTAATAGTTTAGAGAATCTGAGATAACATGTTTTCTATATGAATATTTTGTAAAATGTAACTTTTTCCTGTGATAAAAGCTGTAAGTTCAGTATCATTACTCCAGTCTTCAAAGAATTGATGAATAAAAATAAATAAAGCAAATTTAAAAGAATCAGTATCTTCTACAGGTCATACATTTATAGAGTAAGAAAAGAAAAAAATGCAAAAATGTGTTTGTTTGTTTTTTTTGTACAGATACAGTATATGTGCGGATCATTTGATAATGTCTTCTCGCTTTAATGTCATTATCAAATACAAATCTGGTTTGCATGATCTCTCTGTCAACAGTAGCGATACACTCTTAAAAATAAAGCTTCTTTATTGACATCGATGGTTCATGAAGAAACTTTAACATCCATGAACCTTTCTATTCAACAAAAAGTTATTTATAGTGGAAAAATGTTCTTTAGATTTTTTTTTTTTTTAAATGTTCTTCACTCTAAAAGAAGGCTCATTAAAGAACTGTTCCCTGAACAAAAATAGTTTTTCTATCTGGCATTACTGTAAAAAAAAAAAAAAAAAAACTTTTGAAAGATTTATTTTTAAGAGTAGGCCTATAAGATTTATTTTTAAGAGTAGGTTGCGATTGTCTCTTATTTGACTTGTGTCGGTACATCTGCAGTCACTGCTTTAAATTGTGTTGCAAGACCTTTAACATGGCACTTACCTACAAGATGTTATAATTTGAGAATTTTTTCAGATGCTCCAGAAATCATTCTAATACGCTGATTTGCTGATCAAGAAGCATTTATTATTATTATCAATGTTGAAAACAGTGTACTTTTTTTCCCAGGATTCTTTGATAAAAAGAAAGTTCAAAAGAACGGCATTTATCTGAAATAGAAATCGTTGGGGAAAAGTAGCTTTTTACTGGAAAAGGCAACGCTATCTCACGACCAATTCGTACGATTTGTCTAAACCCCAGTTATGATTATAGGTTTAGGGGCGGGGTCAGCTAGGTTATTCTTTCGAATTCATGCGAATTGGGCAACTTGTAAAATATGTACGATTTAGCAAAAATCGTACGAATTGGCGTGAAAGCAGAGCTCTTCTCAAGCTGTAAGTGTTTGGAGTCTCACCATCATAATGATGTGCGGGAAAAACACTCTGAACCTTATAGCAAGATTTAATTGCATTGTCAATCCATTCATTTTGCAGAAATTGTTGGCACACGTGACTATGTTGTTGTTACCGTAGAATAAAAAAATCTATGTAAAAATGAAACAAGCTGGTACAATATTATCAGCATTCATAGGAATAAAATAAAAACAAAATTATTCATGTATTATTATACAGTAATAATTATTATATATTATAATATACAGTAGGCTACACGTTAAAAATTATATACAACAGATACGATTATTTTGCAGTTGCGTATTATTTTCAGACCATTATTATTTTGGCACCTTTGAGTGTGTGTGCAGGGCCCTTATGTGAGCTCACACACACTGCAGTGTAACCTGTGATGACAACTGTGAGTTACTACGTTCTGCAGACATGCGATAGAGTTCTGATGTTCCAGCAAACCGTTGTGACAATTAAACTTACAGTTTAGAGAATATTAGGACTGTTTCCAAAAATGTGCCAAAGCAATTGAGAAAACTGTAGTAGCCTAGTTTGGGGGAAAACAGCATTTTTTTATGTTTTAGACTAAGACTTTCGATAATTTACCAATATATACCAATAAGTAATACCAAAGTGAATGAATACATCTTATGTATATAGGTTTTCTCGTTTTTCCAGAAAAATTAAACAAAGACGTTTTGACATATTTCACAACGTATGCAATTAGTGTGGGCTGCGCTTCAGTGTTTCATCAGAAACCGTTTGAAATCCTTCAGGCGTGACACTGTACAGTTTGTCAACCGACAAATGCAACTCCAAAGAAAAATATAAAACTGAAGATACGGAGATACTGAAAACAGTTAAAAATAAAATAAACAGTTTTGTCCCAATCTTCAAAACAGATCCTTAAAATGTACAATAAATTAACAATAAATTAACTTATACAATAAGTCAAGTCAAGTCAAGTCAAGTTTATTTGTATAGCGCTTTTCACAATACAGATTGTATCAAAGCAGCTTCACAGTATTAAATTAAAATAATACAACAAAGTTTGTTTCAAGAGGAATTTATTGATTGATAAAATTAAATTAAATATCCCCAAAATATCCCCAACTGAGCAAGCCAAAGGCAATAATAATTATTACAATTAATAATTATACAATAAATATATATATATATTTATATTTATAATATATTTAGGTTTAACACATTACAACACAACAATCACTGCCTGATACATAGTAAAGGGGAACAATGAATAATAACAAAATCAATGATGACAACTCAATATATATAAATGAATGAAAAATACAATTGGACCAACAAAAAAATTACAGAAAAAAACACATAATTTTATGCCAACCTTTTGAGAGGGTGACATCACTAATCCAGAAGTCGTTGCTTTAAAAAAAATAAAATAAAAATTACACGGAATATGTGACTCAATTTTGGACCAAGAGGCTTTCATTATGTAACAGTCCAACACACCTTACATTTAAAGAAGAGTGGAGAACGAACTGAATTTATAAGCTGTGCAAGATCTTTAGCTGAATCACTCTTGTCCTATTACATTATTACATTATTACATTATTACATAAGAGTCCAAACCTTCTCCCGTTCCTCTCCTGAAACGTCCATCCAAAACTCCCCCTCCCGGTCAATCTGTGATTCAGTGTTTTAACTCTACCATAAGAGCATAACGCTTTATAAAATAAGAGATCTGCTTCAGTGAAGGAGGTTCAGGAGGATCTTCTCGACAGTGAGTTTGTAAGCGTTGTGCGTTTGAACACAAAGTCTAGAAGTTATAAGAAAACCATCATGAAAACCCCAACAGACTTTTAATTTCCTTTAAAACAAGGTTTTATAAAGTGTGTTCACTAGATGTCACATATATGTCATGTAAGATTGACTCATGCACTTTTGCTTAAAAGCAGAATGTAAGATTCAGGAGAAACTCTGGATAATTAAGCAGAGGAAGAATCATTCATACTCCAACCTATGAATAGCAAGCAAAGCCTTAAGAGTATTTCAATATTGACAAATATTACATTCTGTAAAGGGCAACTGGACTGTGAGGATTTACGCTCAAGCCAAACAGAAGTAGGCCTTTCTTTGAGCCATTCAGTGACAAAACAGATTTGACAAACCATTTGATATCATTTAATATTAAGAAGGTCCAAGCCACCCATCCAGCTGAGAACCTGCGCTGTGGAGAATTTCAATCTTACGTTTGCTTTAGATAAATGAGTTTGTGAATCTTTTGAATCCTAAAACTGGAAAAGTCTGCATTGGATTTAATAATCAGGGCAAAATGTACATTTTTTATTTAAGCAATCCTCCACAACTAAACTGAGGGACAGCCATCCTGATCAGATTTGGTTTTTTTCCCATGCTTTTTTCCCCAAATATAATTAAACATTAAGATTATTACAAATAGTAACACTTACAGAGCTTTCTAATTTTAGGTATTTGAAACAAAGAAAACACATTGATTATTTTAGAGAGAGAAAACAGATTCAACATACTAAATCAGCGATTCAATGAATGTTTCTAGAAGCCTTTTAACCCAGAAATAATCTTTAGGAGAAACTGTAATTTTATATTTTGTTAGAAAAAGAGATTATGGTCAACATGAGTCAATCATGGTTAAAAAGTTGTAAAAAAAAAAAAAAATATATATATATATATACATTACAAAACCTTGAAAAAATTTGCTTATTCCCGGATAAAACATCTGTTTGGTGAAGTAAAAAAAAAAAAAAAAAAAAAATGTAGATTCAATTCTAGTCAGGATCTGAAAAAAATATTACTTTTTTTTTGGAATTTGCTTCTATTCTGATTCATTTTAATACATCTGAGTCCATTCAGCTGCTCTTCATGGATTGAATATGAAGGGGCAGTTACTTTCAAGGAAGATTATGTCCAAATGAAATACTTTCATAATTTACTAAATTGATTTTGTATATTGTATTGAAAGTCAAATGAAAATGTTTAAACATTTAAAAGCATAACGTATTTTATGTTCTCTTTAGAGTTTTGTACGTTTTTTTTGTAATGTAATAAAAAATAATACCAAAGTGAAAAAATTGACAAAATGCATCAACAGAAATAAAGAGAGAATTAAATGATTTTGGATATTACGGAAGAGTACGGAAGAGGATTGGGGCCAAGCAATAATAAAGAAATAAAAACATCTCGAAAGTCATTATAATGCAAGATTAAACTCGTTAATTTCGCGAAAAAAAGTCGAAATAAATTTTGAGAATAAACTCATTAAATTTAGAAAATAAAGTCGTTGTGTTTCGAGATTAAACTCATTAAATTTCGAGAATAATAATTGTGTTTCGAGAAAAAAAGTTACATTTGAGAAAAAAAGTAAATAAAATGTTGAGAATAAACTCACTAAATTTTGAAAATGAACAGAGAATAATCTGGATGATTTAATATTTTTAGATTGAGATTTAAATCACAAGTTCACAAGCATTTACATTTGCTATTTCGTTCTCCAATCAAAATATGATGCAAGCATAATTCTGTTTAAGAATTATGACATAGCCTATGACAAAGAACAGTAATATTTTTATGATTTAGAAAAGCCTGTAGGCCTGTGTTTGTGCAATACTTCTGCCCCTGTTGTGTAATATTCAGTTGAGAAACTGTTCCAGTGGATATTTCCCATATTGTGGACATGTCCTTGAGACAACGATCAAACGAACGGAAGTGAAAATATTAGTGCACGCTCCTCAAATAATCCAGTTTGATGGAATATTTTGAAAAGGTAACAAAGTTTCAAAGAATTAACTGCAACAGTTCACATTTATCAAATATAATATGTAAAATGTAATATTGCGTTTTGTAATAGCCTATGATAAATCGTCTGAGCTGTTTTAGCTAATTGATTACAGGCATTCAGATAAATAAGGACTCAGAGCAAACAATGAGTGAATAAACAGTTTTTACTCTTTGAAGTCTTTAGCTTTATTTCATTTGTGAGGATTTAAATTGAACTTGAATAGTTTGATTAGTTGTCATTAATAATGCAGTGTGTCAACCAGTGGTGAGGCCACAAAAGGGCCAGGGTGGCAATCAAAGGTTTCAGAATGGTCTGGAAATAACTGCAAAATAATCATATCTGTTGTGTATATAATTTGTAACATGTTTTATTAAAAATTCATATAACCTAGTATTTTTTTAACCTTTTTATTGTATCTCTATGAATGCTGTTCGTCACGTCCATGGTTCACACTGATAATACTGTGCGGTTTGCTTCATTTTTACATTCATTATTTATTTTACCCTTTCAGTCAACAGTTCTTTAAAAAAAAAAAAACGTTTTTCTCAGAGTCCCCCTATAAAATGTTTTCCACTAGGCTATTCCTTTTTTTTGGAATAGTAAGTTTCCTTTGATGTCAATAAAGAACCTTTATTTTAGTGTAGCGCTACTGTTGACAGAGACATCATGCAAACCAGATTTGTATTTGATAATGACATTTAAACGACAAGACATGATCAAATGATCAGCGCACATACTGAATCTGTACATAAAAAAGCTTACTTTTTTATTCATAAATTCTTTGAATAGTGATAATTAATGCTTTTGTGGCTTCGTTTTAAAGTTAATTCAAAAATAACAATTATGTCGCCCTCATGTTGTTTCAAAGTTGTGTGACTTATTCTTCTGTGGAACATATTTTGAAAAATGTGTTCAATTATGTTTTTGTACAATGGAAGTCAATCAGCACCAATATTGGTTCAACTGGTTCCTAATGTTCTTCAGAATATATTTTGTGTTCCACAGAAGAAAAGAAGTCATACTGGTTAGAGGGAGTGAATGATGACAGAGGGGGTTTTTTTTGGGGGGGGGGGGGGGGGGGGGGGAACTAAACCGTTAATCTGACAGTACTTGGAGAGTGATTCCCAAACAAGTGAAAGGGTTATTCTACCCTTTCTGTCAAAAGTTCTTAAAATAACCTTTTTTTCCCCAGAGTGAAGAACATTTAAAAATTTTAAAGAACATTTTTACACTATAAACTGTTTCCACTAGCCATTCCTTCTTTTGGAATAGAAAGTTTCCATCGATGTCAACAAAGAAGCTTTATTTTTAAGAGTGTAGCGCTACTGTTGACAGAGAGATCATGCAAACCAGATTATTAATCGTGTATAATGAAACAAAAAAACATTTGTAACTCGAGATGTGTGTTTTCCGGGGCTGACCGAGCTAAGATATAAGTATGTTCTATGCTGCCTTGAGTTCAGTAAAGGTTCACAAAGTTACGAACGTCTGTTATTCAAGTATCGATTCTTACAGTCCAGAAAAAAAATATTTTTGTGTGTTGTAAATATTATTTATTCTGAAGCAATATTCTCATTAGTGTTCAGTCAGCTTGACATATTTAAATCTGCATATGATATTTTAACCGTTATAAAGGGCATTTTTCCCTAATTGTTTTAAATATATGCTTCATCTTTCATTTTAAATTTGAAAATTAAATATAATTAGAATAATAAGACACCATATGGCTGTTACCAATCAAATTAAATAATTTACACTGAAAATGACAACTGCATTAAATAATATGTATTAAGATTGTTTTAAACATTTCTTTGAATATACAAACAAGAAATGTTGGAAAGAATGCTACTTTTAACACGAAACTAAACCACCAGTAGGTGGCGGCAGGTGACCGTCTTAATGAGAGAGTCATTGAGTCGTTCATTCAAACGATTCGTTCAAACTGCTGATTCGTTCAGTAATGAACACAGTCACGGCAATGGTTCTGCTATTTTCATTGCTGAAATAAAACAAAAACATTCATGTGTCTAAAATGTATGTGACATTAACTAAAAATCCCATTTTCAACCGTGATGGTATTCAGCACTCCTGTCCGTGTGATGTTGCTTAACTAATATATTTTATAAATATAAAATTATAATTATTTAAAATAATTAAATTAAAAACAATTTTTTTTAACGCAGTATGTTAACTGAGTTTAGTCCCGGGCTGCGTTCCAGTCCACTTTTAGACATGCACTTGCAAACTTCCCTAAGCACTTCCCCTTGGGGGGAATCCCTGCCGCCATTTTGAAGTGCGTTTCACTTCGTGGAGTGGACGAGGGAAGTTTATATGGACAGACCCTCGCTCCCTCGATTTTGACAGAGGGAGCGAGCTTCATAGGCCTACGCTGCGTTCCAGTCCAAGGCCCTGTCCCAAATGGCACACTTCATATGCACTTTCGGTCTTGTGGACTTACAATGGCTGCCGTATGCGCGTGTCCGTAAAGTCCGTGAGACCGTAGGGTGTCCCATTTGTCATTTTAGCTCTCAGAAGGGTGCTCGCGAGTGCCCCCTCTGCGGTCGATTTGTGCCTTCGATGCGCACTTTTGCCGAGCCCGCACTGATGCGCACTCCACAGCAGACTTCTTCCCGACAGTCAAAGCGGCGTTACGTCACGAAAGTGCGGACTCAGAGGAAGACCGCCAGTGCTTAGGGTGGTGCCATTTGGGCCAGGGCCCAAAATGGTCATGCCCTTCACTGCAATGGTCTGAATTGAGAATTGGAACGTCCTAAGCCCTTGAATCAGCTATGGAGTTGATTTATTATTTAAAACATTTTCCCTTTAAGAATTTTTTTAATGCAGCATCCAAATGTATGTGTGTTTGGGTTGTTTTAAATTAAAAAAAAATTATAATCCATATATCATAGAGTTGTTTGTTGTGGTGGTGATTAGAGGAGATTTGTGGTGATGTCACAAATTGTTATGATGTACTTTTTAACTGTGCACCAATCAGGACACAGCATCAATCAGCCTGCAGGAGCCAATCAGACGACGTTCCTACAAAGAAAACAAAACACATAAACAAACCATAGGGTCATAACACTCATGATATAGTGAGAAAATGGATCTCGCACATAAGGAGGAAAAAAACACCTACATTTAGCAATTAAGAGCTGAAATTCTCATTTTGCTGCAGTTGTGGCCAAAAAGTAAGAGGAAATTCAAATGCTTGTAATGTAAATCAATGAGATCCCAGTACAGCAGACTACTTAAATAAAATGCATATAAATATCAGTCATCACTATTTCTGCCAATAATATGTCTTAGTAAGATGATATTTAAATGCTTAGTTTTATAATCAAAGCTCTGTAGTTTTAAAACACATAATTCTATGCAATACAAAGATTACTAAGAGATGAACAAATAAACTTTCTTTAAAAGCCTGATGATAATATTTGAGACTTTTAACATGATTTTTTCTAATAAATATTGAATGGATAATCAACTAAACCTAAACTGCTACAGTGCAGTAATTGTTCCACTTGTGGTGTTGAAAGTGCTCTATAAATAAAGTTGAGTTGAATTGAGTCACACATTCCTTTCAAATTAAAAAGCGACGACTTTTTCACTTGTTAATTATTAGGAAAAATATTTTGATGTCTTTGATTAGTGCTAAATCACCCTCTCAAAATGTTGGCATAAAATTATGCCGTTTTTTCTGTAATTTTTTTGTTGGTTCAATTGTATTTTATATTGTAAAATATATATATATTTATATTGTGGTGTCATACTTGATTTTGTTATCCATTGTTATTCATATTCAAAAATATATTTATACATATTTTTAAATATATTTAAAAAATATATATATATTGAGCAGTTATTTTAGTAATTATTAGTAAATTAATAAATCGTTTTTTATTTTATTTATTTATTTTGTGACCTTAATGATCTGATTGAAGATTGGGACAAAATGTTCCTAAAACATAAACTCTCGAATTGTATTTAAAAATATATATATAATAATAATAACTTCACTGAAGCACAGTCCACAAATAATTGCATATGTTGTGCAATAACGTTTTGTTTTTCTGAAAAGTTACAAAAAACGTTTCTGAATATTACACAACACACCAAAGAACTCCACCTATTCATTCTTTCATTCTGATGTCATGCGATTTTGGCAGCATAAATAGTGGATCAGAATCAATCTGTGAGACAAACTGCCTGATAATACAGTTTATTTAATCTTTGATCACCATCACAATGAGTGCAGCAAAGATCATTACTGGAGGATTCACCACAGTGCAGATTGTCACTAAAAAGGAGAAGGAAATCTGCATTAAGGTAGGAGACAGAAAATCACTAGTAAATGCTTTTGTTGAAACACTGCCTAGTAAAGTGATCTATTTCGGTGCTGTGAAATGTGTTGGGGAAATTATTGGTTGTTATTTTCAAAAGAACCGTTTTACTTTTCACTCAAAGTCACAAAACATTTTATGAGTTTTTTGATATCTGAATGATAGATGAGACTCCCTAGAGACTTTCAATATATATATATATATATATATATATATATATATATATATATATATATATATATATATATATATATAGAGATAGATAGATAGATAGATAGATAGATAGATAGATAGATAGATAGATAGATAGATAGATAGATAGATAGATTAATATAACATGTGCATTTGTTTATTCAGGTAAAGTCAGAGATGGAGAAGAAGACTGGAATACATTTTAAAGATTACATTCCTTTACTCTACAAGAGTCAGGTTGTGGCAGGAATAAACTATCTGGTCAAGGTAAATGAGTGTTTTGTTTTTTTATGGATGATTTGTTTTTATATTGAAATTTATGGATTTTTGAGTTTGATGTTTTCATCACTGAAACTCTTCCAAGGCACAATTTGTATGTTTCCAATATCAACAAGCCAACTATAGCAGTGTGTCCTAATCGGATGTGTGTGCAGTAATTTTTCTGTTCCCTCTGAAAGTTCAAATGCATCAAGTCACTGTATAAAGTTTCTCTGCATTTAAGATAAAACTCTTCTCAACTTTGTAGCGTTGCTGGACACTCAAATCTCTGCAACGGGTCACTGTAGCAGAACTCGCTGGAACTTTTTTTTACGGTCATGTAAAATGAATGCGTTGGTCGCTATCAATGTGAACAGAGTTTTTTTTTTCATGGGAGAGATAATTAATAAATCTATGTGGTTCCGTTTCAAGGGAACTCGAGCTGCGTCGAGACGCGGTGGGAACGCCCTGCGTGATTGCGTCGTGAAGCACATGTATAATCAGTCCAATGGAAAGACGAGACGTCATAGGCGGGTGACGTCATCGACCAGGAAACAGGCAGCAGCCCCGCTGACACAGATCGCGTTAGCTTCTGTGCCTTCAGCAAGCGATCTGTGTATTCTGTCCTTGTCATATTTATTGTTGTCTGTCAAGTTGCTATATATATATATATATATATATATATATATATATATATATATATATATATATATATATATATATACATATATTATGGCAAAAGAGAGCAAGCAAGCGTTGTGTTGTTCCCTGCCCACGTTATATCCATAGACTGTAAAAAAAATATGGACGTAGTGTCCGTGACGTCACCCGTAGGTTTCTGAAGAGCATTTTTGAAGCCTAAAGTAGGCGGAGCCGGCCGTCGCCATCTTGGCCTTGCGTCACTCCCGGATAACAGAAAATAGGCAAAGAGGCGGGGCGGGAGTGGAGCTGAGGAGCCTTGCTAATATGATTCTGTACTATTCTGCTAGTTGAAAATGTATTATGCAGTAACTTAATATTACTCTGAGAGTGTGTGTGTGTGACAGTGATTTATGTGCTTAACGTTACATGTCAGTCACTCTCTTTTTATAGTCTATGGTCCGTCAGCGCGGCATCGCTCAAGTTCGTAGAGATGAGCTTATTCAGTCCATTTTAAATTCTGATTTTGGCCGCCTCTCAAATGGGTTAAACCATAGATATATTGCCTATGAAGTTCAAGTAAATGCGCTAGAAAATCCGCGCTCATTCATGGATGTGCATTTATTGCATGGACGGAGAAAGCACCGACACCTGCAGGATTTCATCTGACGGTACTTAAGCATATTATAATCTATCTGTTCCGTGAGAGCAGAACGAACGAGCCTTTATTGACGTTTTTAAATCTGAAAACTCCAAAAAGCTACGAAATTGTCAGACATCCATTAGTGCATGTTCACAGAGGAAAACAACTGAAATACAGCGCTGGTTGTTCTCTCGAACGATACTCGACGACGGAATCCTAAGCCGTGGGCGAAGTAATGGGTGTATTAAATTGTATGAAATAATCCCGGAAAAAAGCACAAAACACTGCAGAGATGGCAAGTTCAGCAACTAACATTTGCTGAGGTGAAGTGACGGCTAGTAGTAACAACAGCAGACAAACAGCTAGCAATGACATCAGCGGGAATCCATCTGTCACTCAAGTGGCCAATATTAATCAACTAAACGGATGAGTTATAAAAAAATTCACCCCCCTCACAGTTGTTATGAAGGGCAAAATTAGCTGTATAGACCAAAGCCACATAGAGATCCAGGCTGTAAACATGTTTTTTTCCGCTGTAAAGTTGGTAATTTTAACATGGGGGAGATACAGATTTGACTCGCTTCTGCAGCCAGCCCAAGCGGCCAGTTAATGAATTGCAGTTTAACTCACTTCCGTGTTGGTTTCAAGAGAGAGACGGGGAGGTTGCCGCTTGGGTTATATCACGGGTGGGGACACACACTTAAGCTTTGTGTTGCTTGTTTGGGAGTGGAACATGCCAACAGTCAGTTCTCGAGGGGGCTGACAGTGAGTTTTGCGAGAAGCTGTCCGTGAGGACTCTTCGAGGAGGACGGTTCGGTGCGTGCTCCCCGAGGCGCGGGTCCCGCTGCTGCCGAGGCACGGCATCGACGCGCATCTTGGGGATCGCAAATGGATCGAACAGCGGGGTTTGAGACGGGCCCCGCCCTATCTCTGCCTTCAGCTGTTAGGTCCAGTGCCTTATCTTGGGGAAAAGCACGCTCTGCAGTTTCTCCTCCCTGGGATGAGGCACTCATGCTGCAATTGGTATCGTTAGTGTTTTTGTTAAGAGAACAAAACAATTAAAAATACAAAGAATAAAGAATAAAGCAGATGTTTATGAGTTTTCAATAAATAAGTCAGCTCATAACTATGTTGAATAAAGAGGAGAAAAAGAAAATAAACTTTTAAAAGGAGGTTTTATCTAGTGCTGTTGCTAAGTTAAATATTACTGGCCAGCCGGAGTGAAAATATAAGGAAAACTCTATATCTAAGAAGGAAAAACAGCCTCCTCGTCAGGGAATGCCATTTTTTCCCTATCTCCACACTGAGGTGTCGAGATCGTGGAATAAACCGGTTTCTATTTATGTGTTTAATCCCCAAACTTCTACTATAGTAATGTTATGGGTATTAAGTATCATGGTATGACAGTGCCTCGAGTTAAAGAGACGCTTGTGAGCTATCTCTCTCCCGAGTCTGCGTCATCATAACCCCGACGTTACCCACCAGCCATCATAAAAATAGATGAATATTATAAAAAAAATTATTTAAAAAAGGCTGCGCGGGTGGGTAAAGTATATAAGGACATGGATGAATGTGAGGATGTCAGCACTGACGCTATTCGAGAATTGCGTCGCGCAACAGATAACTATACCGGGGAGGGACGGTTTCGAGAAATCGTTTCTCCTCGGCGTCCTCTGGGGGGGGCGACTCTCTGAGGAGGGTCGCAGCGCTGCCAGTTCAGTGGGAACAAGACGCTGCGTCGCCTTGCCATACTCCCTGCATGCCTGTGATCGACTTGCTTCGGCTTTTCAGAAGCCGAATCTGTGAACACGCGATCTGTGTCAGCGGGGCTGCCTTATTGTTTCCTGGTCGATGACGTCACCCGTTCCATTGGACTGATTATACATGTGCTTCACGATGCAATCGATGCACGATGCAATCACGCAGGGCGTTCCCACCGCGTCTCGACGCAGCGTCTCGTTCCCTCTCAGGGAACCAGGGTTACATACGTAACCTGAGACGATTTCTCTCTCTCTCTCTCTCTCTCTCTCTCTCTCTCTCTCTCTCTCTCTCTCTCTCTCTCTCGCTCTCGCTCTCGCTCTCTCTCTCTCTCAGGTGGACATCTGTCAAGAGAATGGCGAAAAAGAAGATAAGTGCGTTCATGCGATGATATTTCAAGATCTCCCCTGCTATGGAGGGGAACTGACTGTGACTGGAGTCCAGCACCCTAAAACCCTCATGGACCCTCTGGTCCCCTTCTGAACACTTCTAACCGCACGCAGAAAATATTGATTGAAAATACTGATATAATAACAGACACACAATGAGCTGCCATACTGTATAGAGGAACTATTGAAAACTGTTTCATTCCTCAATATTAAACTCAATAATCAGACCCTCAGTGCCTGTGTCAGTGTGTTTATATGAACAACACAAAATTTACTTTACTAAAATTGTTTTATGCTGAAATAATAAACACAAAAAAATATTTTTGTTATAAAAATCCTCATTCCAAATCTTTAAAAACAAAAAGTAAAATAAAATAATGTAAAATGAAATTCATTTTTTAATTTTTAAGATTTAATTGGTTGTCTGCATGACTTTTTAAAGGGAAAAAAAAATCTATTTTTGACATTCATTTTTTTTATTTTAAGGCTGCACTGACAAATGAATGTAATTTTAAAAATTTCTCAGACTGATAAACAGATTATTAGATTGTATTATATGAACCAAAATCTTGTTCATCTCAACCTCACTTCATTACGAACCTGTACAGTTTCTCTTCTTCAGTCAGTGTTCATGAGAGGAGCATTTTGAAAATTGAATTAATAAAACCCAACCCACAAACAAACGTACACAAAATGATTCACATGATATTGAATTTTTAATTCCCCCTCCAAAAGAGAAGCGTTTAACTCTGGTCTGCCCTAGGAAGTGCAAATGTGTGGCCAGGTAGCCTATAACCATAAAATTATGACGCTATTAAATTGAATTGAACGCTAATAAATTTAAGATGGTTCGAGTGTTTATTGGGGTTGATTGTTGAAGCTAAACTTTGCAGAACAGTGGCCCTCCAGCAGCATGATTGGACACCCCTTCAATATGTCAGGACTGTATTTGTGCTGAACAGGAGGATTCACACAGACATGCACTGAAAATGTCAATGTTTATGTTCAAACCGGAGTCAGACAATGATGGAGAGACTCGAGAAGAAGTGACAATTATAATTTGAGAAATGTTTCAGATGCTTCAGGAATCATTCTAATACGCTCATTTGCTGATCAAGAAGCATGTTGAAAACAGGTTGTGTACAATTTTTTCCAGGATTCTCTGATAAGAAGAAAGTTTGAAAGAACAGCATTTATCTGAAATGATACATTGTTGGGGAAAGTAGCTTTTTACTGGAAAAGGTTGTTTTGAAAGCAGAGTTCTTATCAAAACCGTAAGTGTTTGAGTCTCATCGTCATAATAATGTGTGGGAAAGACACTCTGAACCTTATAGCTCCATTTAATTTCATTGTCATCACTTCATTTTGTAGAAATTGTTTACACAGTTGTTGTTACCGTAGAATAAATAATCAATATAAAAATGAAGCAAACCGGCACAGTGTATTATCAGTGTATTCATGGATGGTGCTAACACAGCATTCATTGAAATAAAATAAAAATATAATAACGTTATATGTATTTTTAATAATACACATTACAAATTATAAACACAACAGATATGATTTTGCAGTTTTGTTTTATTTCCATTATTAGCAATTATCGGGACCAAGCACAACACGACGATAAGACATACCAACATGGCTGGGAGTGTCAGACCATCTTTAGCAAGGAGTAATTAAAGACGTCTTAAGATGATTTAAGGCAAAATAGCTGAATATTCATATAAACAGTAGCCAAAAATATTATTTAATGGATTATCACTTTCGACCAATAGTTGGCACAGTTATAAAATTGATGTGATGTGGTCAGAGTGAAGTGACAATGACACATACAAAGTTTGGTGTCAACCTGTCAAGGCATTGCAGAGATAAAGCCTGAATAGTGCTTTTCAACACGAAATCCATAACTTTTAGTCATTACTGTCTGGAAATGATACGATTAGATTTTGGTGAAAATCAGAAAGTATTGAATGAAAATCAAGATGGCGGACAGGAAGTTTGGCCAAATACGACAAACTTGGTATCTATGTTTTCGGCTTGACCCAAGGAATCTATTAAGACCAGTGCCGTTACAATAGGCAGATTTATTCAAAAGTTATTAGTATTTTGGGTAATTTTGTTACAACCTTTGACCAAAAGGTGGCGCTGTCTCAAACTCTTTTGAGTACCTTCAGGGCATAGTGCTGATGGCACATACTGAGTTTCATAATGTTACACCATTGTATTCGCTAAGTATAGCATTTTACATCTCAATACTGTATTGAAGTCAATGGCAATTTCATGTTTTGTTCTATTATAGCACCAACAATCCTACCATCTTTTTATGTGTCCTCACAGTGAGTCCATACATGCGTGTGTCAAATTTGGTGAAAATACCTCATTTTGTTTTGGAGTTATAGACATTTATATGCATAAACATATAAAAAATGACCCACACCTGACTTTGTTTAAATTTTCTTGCCACTTACTATTAATATTTTGATATTTGGGCATTAGCGTTTAGCCAACGACAAACTTCTGACGGTGGTTTCGTCTCGATTGGTTTCGAAGATATTGGCAAATGTTTTTTAAGCGCTAAATCACAACGCTATACAAACCGTAAGGCAAACACAAACATAGCATGTTTGGCATCGTTGGACTCGGCAAGGATTCAGGAAACTAATGAGATGACTCCCGTGAAAATAAGTCAACCACACTCAGAGTTATAAGCATTTGCTAATTTAATTTTACCACCATTTCTCATTTGCTGGTTCGAAACTTCTCAGGCAAATACTCAGTTTAAAATATCAAATATAAGCTCAATTTAAAAACACAAGCACCTATTAATTATAATGCCATAATAGTAGTATTGTATAAATATAAATATGTGTGTCTGTCTGACAAGTGACTGTCTTCATGAGTGAACAATTGAACCATTAAATGAACAGATTAGTCCAAAAACAAGTTGCTGCAACCAATCTTTGATGCTCATAAAAATGGCTAATTTGCCTCTGGACACAGAAGTATTGCATTGGCATTTGATTGAATTGTAACACCTATGCAAAATAATCCTTGAATCATTTCTTATTTAAGGCCATTCCCGTTTCGAATATGTGATTGTGTTTTGTCAACAATAAACATAAACATTCTGCATTTCCATTTTGTAGTGTGGATCATTGTGGAAAACATTATATTATTCATTTATAATGGCTAGGTTAAAAACAGATATTATATTGTGTATAGTTTGTGATATTAGCTCACTTTTCGGCAAAAGCTCTGTTGGCTTTTATTATTTGAGAACTAAAAACTTGTGTTAAAGTTATGCAAATGGTTAATTATTTGTATGACTACATCACAAAGAGTCAAGTCTTGTTAAAGCATTAGATTGAAAACATTGAAATTTCATCTAGTGTGTAAATAATAGAAAGGCAGTTCACAATGGCCTTTCTTTAAATGCAAATGTTCTTTGAGTTTTTCATTTGTGAAGGTAAAGCATGTACTCAATATACTCCTAATTACAAGAAGAAGAAGAAACTGATCTTGTGTGTGTGACATTCTGTGGGATGGGGTTTGGCCGAGGAAATATTTTCAGTCAAAATATTATTTTTGGCTTCAACCCCTGATCATAATGAGAGAAAGGCATTGTAACTCATGTGGTGATGCACAGTCAAGTAAAAATGCATTTCCTGAACCATTGTGCCCTTTAGTAACACCCTTGCAGTAAACATGAAATCCAAACTGACTGTTATTAGTCATGTTATTATTTTATAATAATAATAATAATAATAATTCATTACATTTATATAGCGCTTTTCTCGGCACTCAAAGCGCTTTACATAGAAGGGGGGAATCTCCTCAACCACCACCAATGTGCAGCATCCACTTGGATGATGCGACGGCAGCCATATTGCGCCAGAACGCCCACCACACACCAGCTTACTGGTGGAGAGGAGACAGTGATGAAGCCAATCAGTATATGAGGATGATTAGGAGGCCATGATGGACAGAGGCCACTGGGCAAATTTGGCCAGGATGCCGGGGTTACACCCCTACTCTTTCGAAAGACATCCTGGGATTTTTAATGACCACAGAGAGTCAGGACCTCGGTTTTACGTCTCATCCGAAGGACGGTGCTCTTTGACAGTATAGTGTCCCCATCACTATACTGGGGCGTTAGGACCCACACAGACCACAGGGTGAGCGCCCCCTGCTGGCCTCACTAACACCTCTTCCAGCAGCAACCTGGTTTTCTCAGGAGGTTTCCCAGGTACTAACCAGGCTCAGCCCTGCTTAGCTTCAGTGGGCAACCGGTCTTGGGCTACAGGGTGACATGGCTGCTGACACCGTCAGCAATTTATCAATTTATCAATTTACTAAAAATGTAATAACCTGTACAATTCTGAAATTACTTTCTGGTAACACTTTAAAATAAGGTCCCATCATAATGCATTAACTAACAATGAGCAAAACATTTGTTACAGGCTTATTTCTTATCTTTGTTTACATTTAGTTAAACTGTTCTTTGTTTGTTCATATTATCTCAAGTTATCAAGTAAATCTTGATTTTTAATAATGTGTTAGTAATACTGAATTTAACATGAACTAAGATTAATAAATGCTTTAGAAGTATGCCTCATTGTTAGTTCATGTTAACAAATGCTAATCAATGTTTCTTGTTGAACATCTTATTCCTCTCTCTCTGAAACATGTAACGGAAGAAAAATGGATTATAAATGCTGTTTTCTAATCTAACTTAAATTTCAGCCTGTAATGTGCACTGTAAAAAACATCTAAAATGATCTACTAAGGTTTGAATGATTCTGGTTTTAGCCGGTGCTTCTTGATTGTTTCTGTGACATTTCGATGTGCTTGTACTGTTTTTTGTAGGCCGAACACCCGACCTGAGCCAGGATGTCTTGGACAAGTTCACTGCCTTTTCTTTGGAGCAAGGCATTCTGCCGGAGAACATCGCCCTCCTGCCTAAAAATGGTAAAACATTGTGTCTATAGTAAGCAAATAGCTGATTAATAACCTCTTCAGACCTGACCTGTCCATCTTTTCTCTCTAGACGAGTGCCCTTAATGTGCTGATTTGAAGATCCTCTCTGAATCCTGATTCCTGACTGACTCATAGTGAAACATTTAATGTGCCCTCTAGTGTTACACTCTCATAGCAGTCCCTTTATCCCTCTTAAAGTTCTTTTCATCATTTACTATCATTTCTTCATGAGTTTTTGGACCAATAAAATCTTTTTTGAATCTCTGTTATGTGGCTTTTTTTATAATCATGAGACTAACATACACTCTTAAATATAAAATTATTTTTTGGCATTGATGGTTCCATAAAGAATCTTAAACATCTATGAAACCTTTCCATTCCACAAAAGATATTTAGAGCGGAATAAAGTTTTCAGATTATTAAAATGTTCTTCACAAGAAAAAAATAATGGTTGTTTTAAGAATATTCACAAAAAGGTTCTTTGGTGGATCCAATGGTTCTTCTAATAAAAAATAATAATAATAAAAAAATTAGAGCATATGTGAGTCTGATTACTTTCACTGTATAAAAAAAGAAAAAACTTGCTGCCTTAAACATACAAGTTGATCGTACTTAAATATTTACATTTATTCAACTTAAATTACATTAAACTGACTAAAATAATCTGTTTAACTGAGATTAAAATAATCAATTATATTTTTTATCTATTTTGACCCTTAAGTTTTGCCTTGTGACACTAAAAATATTTTATTTATTTTATATAACAGTAGTGAAACTTAAATACCAATGTATTGCCGTAAAATATTTTTTATATTTTATTTTACAGTAATGAAAACACTATTTCAACATTAACAGGTGCTATTTTTAATACTTATTTAATTCCTATGATTACAATTCATTTTTCAATGATGATATCATTACTGTAATCTAAAAAAAACTTAATGAAATACAATGATTTGTATTTAAATTAGCATAAAAGTAAAACAAAAAATACTACCATTATGTTTTTGTTTATCTCTCTTGATGGTTGGGTTAAAAATGACCCAGGCGGGATCCTGACATGACAATTTAGTCAACATGTTTAGTAAGTTCTGTGGTCCCATACATCCAAGTGAAATGCATTTAAATCAGCTTACAACATGAGAAAACATTTACCCTTGCATGATTAAAATCTGTTACCACAGAATTCAAGCTTTCTTCAAATGAAAGAGGGAGCATCTGGTCTCACATACCCAAAATGCATTGCTGCAGTCTCATAGAGCTATGCTATGAATGTCCTGCGGTGGGTTCAGCGTGCGCTCAAAATGACCAACAATAGTAAAAAATTAGTTGAATCTTGTATTACATAAAAAATGTGTTGTCATAACTTACTGATTATATAAGAAATTGAAGTGGCACAGTCACTGTAAAACATATTGATGCATAAAGTGAAGAAAAAAAAAGAGGTAGAGAAGATCATAAAAAAAGACCAGACTGGCTCTAATTCAAACTGAAAGAAAAACATGGAAGTATGAAAATTATGTAATAAAGATGTATTGTTTTTGCTTTTCAAAGTTCTGCTCCTCTTTAGTCTCTTCATGAGAAACAATTTCAGTCAGGTGTGTCCAAAATATTTGACTGGTACCGTATTCATATTAATGCATATAAATAATCAATCTTATGGACTTCACAGTAAATTGCTTTGGCTAAAAGCATCTCCCACATGAATAAATGTAAATGGGAAGCATTTACAAAAAGACCCTGAACCACACACTTCCATAATAAACAGAGAATGCAGGAAAATACTTTGCCTTTTATTTCCTTTTTTATCATTTTTAAACAAATGTGAAGATACATCCATGACAACACAAAGTTCTGAACTCCTCTTTCCAAAGTGTTTACATCTACACTCTCTCTTTACAGATCTGTGTACAAAACAATAAGTTATAGTCCCATAGATTCCTACTTACATTTAACTATACAACAAAGTTTAAACGGTGAGCAAATAAATATCTGCAGTATAAAAATGATCACAGGGAGAGGGAGAGGAAGAGGCCCGGGAACGTTAGGAGAAGTGACCGATTCCCTTCCCGACCAATGGCATCGTTTGAGCGAGAAGAACGCGTGGCCCTCATTACTAATGGTGCTGTTCGGACACAAACTGAGGCTTTTTCAAGTTCCTTTGGAAACCTCTAGCCAATCACATGCAAAGCTGGGTATGACATCATCCATCACAGGTTAGTGGAATTTTGATCCAAATTGATTCAATTAACGTTACACACACACACAAAACAGAGCATTTCCAACATGATTTGCCGTGTCAATCCCAGTTTTTAGTTCGCCTTGGTAACTGTAAGGGATGCCAGCTTGAGTGAGGTCTGACGTCGACTATTAAGTCAATTAGTAGGTATCAGGAGGCTATGATGCGTGTAACTGCACTGACCGTACACGAACACAGCCGAACAGTATCATCACTATGAACGGTCACTCAAAGGGTTATAAAGGTGAGAGGTTATTGGCAACGGCAAACATATCTGATGCATTTCTTTGAGAATAAACCAGAAAACTCTTCTAACACACACACTCGTACACATACACACAGAAATATGATCATTTCTAATCGACTTTTTAAATAAAAACTCATACTGCACGTTGTGCACACTGATGAGAGGAACGCTCGGCCTGATACTGTCAAATAGGGTCATCAAAAATGCTTTTGCAAGACATGATTGGCAAACTGAATCTAATATAGTGATTAGAGTTCAAATGGCAAAAAAAAAAAAATTTAAATAAATAATTCTCAAGTCAATTTTCACCCCAAAAACAAGAGATTAAAATAATCAATTATATTTTGAATCTATTTGGAGCATTAATTTTTGCATTGTGACACTGAAAATAATTTTTTACTCATTATTTATTTTATATAACAGAAGTGAAAATTTAAATACCAATACTTGTATTGCAGTAAAATCATTTTTATATTTAATTTTACAGTAATGAAAACCCTATTTCAACATTAACAGGTGATATTTTTAATTTCTATGATTACAATTCATTTTTCAATAATGATATCATTACTGTAATCTAAAAAAAAAACTGAATGAAATACAATGATTTGTATTTAAATTAGCATAAAAGTAAAACAAAAAATACTACCATTATGTTTTTGTGTATCTCTCTTGATTGTTGGGTTAAAAATGACCCAGGCGGGATCCTGACATGACAATTTAGTCAACATGTTTAGTAAGTTCTGTGGTCCCATACATCCAAGTGAAATGCATTTAAATCAGCTTACAACATGAGAAAACATTTACCCTTGCATGATTAAAATCTGTCACCACCGAATTCAAGCTTTCTTAAAATGAAAGAGGGAGCATCTGGTCTCACATACCCAAAATGCATTGCTGCAGTCTCATAGAGCCATGCTATGAGTGTCCTGCGGTGGGTTCAGCGTGCGCTCAAAATGACTAACAATGATAGGAAAGTGAAGGCAGAGAACTGTGTGTAAAACAACTTTGTTCTGGAGGTGAATGGACTTGATCCAGCAAGTTAAAACTAAATTAAAAAAGAAATGCAGCAGTAGACAACTAGTTCTGCACAAACCTTAAAAGGAATAGTTCACCTAAAGAAAAATTCTATCATCATGTATTTTCAAAGAGATTTTTAGTCAAATTTGGTAAGATTTTGAATATATATAACAACATAAAAGTCATATAAACTACATTTATTGCTTTTTTTTGTTCGTTTTGGAGCTTTTTATAACATATATAGTGACTGAAAAGCTCCAAAACGGACAAAAAAAGCAATAAATGTTGTTATATATATTCCAAATCTTCTGACTTCTAAGAAACAGAGCAAAAGTTAAAGGCATAGTTCACAAAAAACTCAAATTCTGTCATTTACTCACTCTCAAGTTGTTCCAAACCTGTATTAATTTCTGTATTAATAACAAAAAAAAAATTTTTTCTGGTCCCAATTGACTTCCATTGTATTTGTTTCTACACTATTGAAGTCAATGGGGTCCAGAAACTACTTTGTTACCAACATTCTTCAAAATATCATCTTTTGTGTTCAACAGAAGAACTGAACGCAGGTTTGGAACAGCTTGACGACAATTTTCATTTTTGGTTGAACTGTCTCTTTAAATCACATGAAAGCCAAAAATTTTTGCAAATACTGACTAATCGTATTAGATTAGATTCAACTTTATTGTCATTACACAAGTACATATGACCATATGAACTACTATTATGGCATTTTTTGGTCTTTTTATGAGCGTGCCCTTAATGAAAACAGCAGCTTAATGGGAAAAGACATGAATGTGATAGTGAGTAAATGACTTTTTCACTTTCAAGGTGAACTATTCCTTTCAAACATATTAGTCGTTTGTTCCAGATGTAATTGTTTGATTCTTCAACAGATCAGTAATGATAAACGCTTCCTGCCATCCTTAAAGTTTAGAGAGACCACACATTCCCCATTACCCTGTCCTGGTCATACTAACATTGCAAAATAAGACTGAGTTTTTAGTGCCTATGGAAAACAGCTCGGTAATTTCCAACGTTTTTTCTGAACATTAAAAACATTTCCTGGTGTCATCTGACAACGTCCACGTTTTTAAACAGCGATCAAGCAGACGGACATGCTAGTAAAGTGCAAGATTGAGTGAGAAATCCATGACATGATGGTCCTATATTCAAAAAGCATTTCCGAGAGTTTATGCGCTCGGAGGATTTTAGTTAACAACACGCTTGATGACAAGAGTGAACGCAAGACTCAAAAAATGCTTCAGGAATATGCACCTGATCCCAGAGGATAATAACATATTAGTTTCATCTGTTACGGTACACAACCAAACATAAAACGTCTAAAGTTAAAGGAATAGTCCACCCAAAACACAAAAATGTCATTATTTACTCACCCTCATGTCGTATGCGGTTTTATTTCCTAGAGAAGAGAGGAAAATTTCAGTGTTTGGGGTTGTCCTCGCTAATATGCATCACGAATATAGTGCAAAAAGTCGTAAAGACTATAATTATGGTGCTTTTTAGAGCATTTATGATAAGAAACATTGGTAACACTTTACAATAAGGTTGATTAGTTAACATTAACTACATTAGATGGCATGAACTAATAATGAACTGCACTTAAACAGAATTTATTAATCTTTGTTAATTGCAACATTTACTAACACTTTATTAAAATCTTGTTAGCATTAGTTAATGCGCTGTGAACTAACATGAACAAACATCTTTATTTTAATTAACTAACATTAACAAAGATGAATAAATACAGTAACAAATGTATTCCTCACGGTTAGGTCATGTAAGTTAATATACTCATGTTAACTAATTAACCTTATTGTAAAGCGTTAACGAAACGTTTAATATTTATATAATACATTATCATCATAATCTATTAAATTAAATATTAAGCCAATATAATTGTGCAAAAAAGATTAACCAGGATATTCTCTCTCTTTTTTTAAAACAAACTAAAAAAAAAACTTTTACATTCCTTGGTAGAAAGAAAGTCTTGCCGGTCTTAAACAACATGAGGGCGAGTGAATGACGACACCTTAAATTTTAGGGTGAACTGTTCCTTTAAGATTGCAAACCATGTGATCATTAAGCATAAAGCATGTTCATATGCACGCTTTCGCATACAGACACACACACACACACACACACGCGCTGCTATGCATGAGAGGTCTTTGCTAACATGAGGGATTTCGAATCAATGGTTGTTGTAGTGTCTTTATGGAAGTGAGCAGGAGGAAGAAAAGGAAGGTGTTCATTCTCCCGGCACCATGTCTTTATGATGTCTCATAATGTGCTGGTTTTTCTCCGAAGGTCTCCGGAAGCCCTTCGAGCAGTACTGACAGCGGTGAGGATAGTCTTTAGTATGGATGGAAATAACGTGTCTTTTGAAGCCAGACGCGTCTCCCGTGCTGTAGTCGCAATACTGACACTGATACACACGCCTTTCCCGCGGACCCTTGGAGCCAATGGCTTTCTTTACCGAGGGCGCCGCTAACTGCGCCGCCCCTATAGTCCTCTTGGGGGCGCTCTTTTCTGTGGGCGGGGCTTGTGGTGGCGACGACTCGGAAGTGGGCGGAGTCGGCTGTTGTGGCGTTTGTTGTTGCTGCTGCTGTTGCTCCTTCGTGTGAACGGATAAGATGTGCCGGCTGAGTACGAACGGATCAGCGATCTTAAAGTTGCAGTGGCGGCACTGGTGCAGTTTCTTGGCTTTGTGCGACGCGGAGTGTTTCTTAAGCTCGGACGGCCGGTGGAAGCCTTTCCCGCAGATGGCGCACTTGTGCGGATAGTCTTTAGTGTGCACGGAAATGACGTGCCGTTTCAGGTCGCTGGAGTTGGAGCTGCGATGGTCGCAGTGGTTGCACTGGTGTCCGCGAGCGTCCTCGTGTGTCGTGGCGTGTTGCGTTAGCTCGTCCTCCTCGGCGAACGTTTGACCGCAACGTTCGCAGCGAAACGGAAGCTCGCGGCTGTGCTTCGTTTTCACGTGCGTTTTTAGGTTAGACGAATCGGCGGATTTGTAATCGCAGTACATGCACGAGTACGGCTTCTCGCCGGTGTGCGTGCGCATGTGTTTTTTTAGCTCCGACGGGTGGCGGAAACCTTTCCCGCATTCCACGCATATGTGCGGGAAGCTCTTACTGTGAACGGCCAGCAGGTGGCGATTGAGCAGCCCTTGCTCGGCAGTCTCGTAATCGCAAAACTTGCATTTGTGCGTCTTTGCCGTGGCGGCAGGAGGAGAAGGCGACGCGATTGCAGTGGGCGTTTTCTGTTCGCGGTGGTGGTGCTGGAGACGGTGCGAGAACAGCGCCGCCTGCTGGTGAAACTCTTTACCGCAGGTCTCGCATTCGAACGGTGCTTTGTTGCTGAGCGCGTGGACCTCCATGTGGTTGTGCAGACTGGCTTTTTTGTTGGTGGTGAAGTCGCAGTCCGTGCACTGGTACTTCTTGCGGCTCAACACGTCCTGGTGGTGGTTGCGAGTGTGGCGCTTCAGGAAGCCGCGGGATTTGAACTTCTTACCGCACAGCATGCAGGGGTAGACCGTCAGAGGCTGTCCGTACGGGCCGATGATGATCGCTGGGGAGGAATGAGAGATACGGACAGTGAGAGGATGAAGGAAAATCAGTTTTGTAGCCAATAGCTGATATTATGCAGATAGAACTAAAACTATTAAAAGAAGCATTTATGTTAATTGAAATAAATTTGAAATAAAATATATTAAATTCATTCACATTTATTTGCATGGCGCTTTTCACAATACACATCGTTTCAATGCAGCTTTACAGAAAATGGTCCACATTATACTTTATGTGATCTGTTATCAGAGGTAACTGTCTAAGTTACATATTTTCTAAATGTACAAATCACAGTTAGCTAAAAATGTATTAATTTTAACAATGTAAGAATTTAAGGCAGAAACAATGAGCTCATTGATATATGCATTAGATGAAATACAAACTGAATAAAAATGTTGCCTTGGCACTTAACTGAAATGCATTTAAGTTGAAGAACTAAAATTACTAACTGGAAACTGGAAACAAATGAAAACGAATAAATAAATAAATAAATAAAATTAAACAGTTAAAAAAAAAAAAAAGACAAAACCACATATGAAAATGAAAACTGAATATATATATATATATATTCAAAATAGTAGTAAAATAACACTAAATACAACATACAAATTAATTATGGCAATAATTTACTTTATTTAATTCCACCAGAAACCTTTTGAAAACCTTTGAAAACATGTTAGTTACAAACGGTCTTATTTTTTCAACATCAAGGTAAAAATGCATATATTTTTACAAAGGCAAAATGTATATTTCTGCTGTGACTGGTCACATTTCTTTTAGTTTTTCACCATCATTTTGATTTCACTAGATCATTTTAAATGGTCCCGCAGTGCAATAGATAAAAGTATAAACATAACATGTAATCTCTTACTTAACCTCAACAAAAACTATATATATATATATATATATACACACACATACACACACAATATAGGCACCACTGATCAATGTGTGAAGTTATTGGTCATTCCACTCGTCAGTTTCTACTGATAACCTAATGTTTAGTGTACATTTTAATTTGCTTAGTGAATTTTAAGTAAACATTCAAATTAACTTTATTAAAAGAATAGAGAATTCTTATTCTCTATCATTAAATCATCTTTAATGATCAGGCACTAAAAAAATCTGTTGACTACTAAGCAGAATCATAATAGGGCTGTCAAACCGGCTGAAAAACAAACTTTTTTTTTTTTTTTTTACTAATATTACAATTTTACATGAATATTGGCAATATTTTAGTTGGGGAAAAAAAGCTTTTGGCTCATCTCCTGAGGCCACAAGAGGGCGCCATTAGCAAAATATTAATGAAGCACATTAAATTCTTTATTTAAAGCAATTTAATAAATGGCTGTCAGTAAAAAGTGCATAGCATTTAAACTAACGTTTATAAATTGCATAAACAATTATGAACAAAAAAGCATATTTTAATACAAAAAGCCAAAGCGCTGATCTAGCGCTTGTTTACATAGAAAACAATGGAAAAGTGGTGCAGAAAATGTGATCCAAGATCTTCTCTGCATTGAGCTTCTCTATTTCTGCAATGTTTTGAATGAACAACATCAGCGCCACATCTAATGGGTTCAACTGGATAGGCAAACAAAAACATTAAACACAACGATGACTCATGCAACATCATCACATCTTGTGCACCACTGATAAAGCTGCCTGATGCACACCTAAAGTTCAAATGCACCGTGTTTGCATATGAATGTTTGAAATTCGAATTTTAATTTGGCAGCCCTAAGTCATAACAACGACTAAAAAGCTTAGATTTTTCTCCATATAGTGACTTCAATGGGGTTGAAGGTCCAAATGTGAGTTTCAGTGCAGCTTTAAAGGCTCTACACGATCCCAGCCGAGGCATAAGAGTCTTATCTAGACAAACCATCGCTCATTTTCTAAAAAACAACAAAATATATATATTTTTAACCACAAATGCTCGTCTTGCACTATCTGTGATGCGCCACGCATCACGTGATCACGTTAAAATGTCAAGCGTGACGTAGGCGGAAGTACCGAGCTAGTTTTTACAAAGTGAAGACTAAGTCAAATGCCCTTTACAATAAAATAAAATAAAATAAAATAAAATAAAATAAAATAAAATAAAATAAAATAAAATAAAATAAAATAAAATAAAATAAAATAAAATAAAATAAAATAAAATAAAATAAAATAAAATAAAATAAAATAAAATAAAATTAAATTAAATTAAATTAAATTAAAAAAATTGTAATTAAAAATTTTTTTTAAAAAAAGGTAGTACAGGATAAATTTTAAGTTGGATATAAAGTGAAAATGAGAAAATGCCCGATGGTTTGTCTAGATAAGACTCTTATGCCTCGGCTGGGATCGTGTAGAACCCTTAAAGCCTCACTGAAACTCACATTTGGACCTTCAACCCGTTGGACCCCATTGAAGTCCACTATAATGATAACCAGACTTGGCAGGTGTCATGAGATTCATTCTGCAGCATTTTAAAGATGTGCATTATCAGAACTGAAGAACGAAAGACATGAGCATCTTGGATGACATGGAGGGTGAGTAAATTATCAGGATATTTGAATTCTGAAGGGAACTAATGGTTTAAGCAGTTAGTGTCAGGTGAGAGTGCTAATACCTGTTTGGACCTGTCGGGGTTCAGCTCGTCTCTTCTTGCCGTGTTGCCGGTTGAGTTTGTCCAGTGCGTCCGACTCGTCGATGTGCAGTAACGCGCTCGCTGCTCCGTTACGGTTCTCACAGCCCTCGTCCGCACCTGCTTATGACAGACACATCAGCATATTCAAGAATTATTTATGATCAGAAGAAACATCCTAATGAATACAAGATCACAATGGCATTGTCCTTCTAAATGCTCATATCAGTCAACCACTATAATCAAAGACACCATGAGAGTATGTTTCAGCAACCCAGTTTCTACTTCCAAACATAAAAAGCTTTGAATGCCAGAAAAAAAGATATGCATAATTAAACTCAGATTAACCAGCACATTTGACATGAATGTTTCTAGTGTTAGTCCAGCACATATAAGAAAGGGTATTTTGACGTTTCATTACTGCTGGGTTGACAACATCAATTTCTCGATTTTAATTGGCTCTCATTTTGATGAATTGATATTCCAAGAATAAATATTTTATTCTATGCTGTTTTCAGCTGATGCACGAACATAACATTATTTGTAGCGCCTTCCATTCAATAAATCAAAAATATACTTTTTGCCTTGTTACTTTTGATATGAAAAAAGTATTTCAAATTCCGTGGGTTTTATCACGAAATTCAAACAATAAATGTCATTCTGATGTTCTTTAAATGTTTAATATCTTCTTTATTTAACGTATGTTTGAATAAATCCGTCATGACAGTCAATGTTTAAATGTTTCTATTTAAAAAAATGAATTGGAGTAGAAACAAATATATCATAAAAAAGTTGTTATTATTATAAAGACATTATAAAAACTGTTGTAAATATGCAGTTTAAATGTTTGTATACATTTTTATTTGACTATTATTATTATTATTATATCAAAAAAATAAATGGCAATTGAATTTAGTAGTTTTTCACTTTTGTGTTGTTCATTTGAAACTTTAATATTATAGAATTATACCAAATGCCAGGGTTCCCCGTATAGTTTTGCAGCATTAGTTGAGATTATTTTCCCTAGAGAAAAATTGACCTGTACTGTACCTGATATACATTCAAATGGAGAATGAAACAAATCATGAGTCAATAACCCAGCCCTACATTTGATGATTCCTGTGTGCTTGCATTGTGTTGTTTGTAGTCAATAGACACAGGCTTATTCAAGTTCCTGTTTTACTACATGATCTGGGTTTGTAGTGTCAGTGACATGAGGAAGCGTTTCGAGTGTCCTGACCGTATGCAGCTGCCCACGCAACAGGCATGAAGTCCTTGCTCAGCGCAGTGCCATCATACGGCCTGTCATGAGGAACCGGCTCCTCGCCTCCAACCACCACTTCCATGTACACCTCGTCCGAGAGCTTAGAGCCTCCTGCACACACACACACACACACACACACACACACAACACGTCAAGCTGATGCTCAGACCCACAGAACCAAACAGAAACACTCACCTAAATATTCAACAACAGTGTCGAAACTTAAATAATAATATTGGCAATGACATCATCCACATAAGTAGCATGTTCATTGCCAATTCAATCCTTCAAAGTTTCATCTTTGAAAACATTAGCTTAGTAAATCAAACAGGAGTACGTTTGGGACAATGATAACTGGTTCGACAAGTTCCTAGAAAGTTACATAATTTGACATTTGCAGAACAGAAAGAATGAAGCAATCTGAGCAGAAACTAAGAGGCTATTTGAGCGTTTGCAGACAATAATCAAGGAAACGTGTTATGAAGAGAGACTAAAACCTTAAATCACAGTGTGAATTACTTTATATCAGTAATGCTATACATCACAATATAGTTATTTAAGCTGGAAATGTAAGTACTTAAAATATTATATTAAACAAAACAGCTTTTAATACAAAATTGTATTAAATAATCATGTATGAATGCCTATTTTTGGATAATCCAGTGAAAGAAATACTGAAATAATGTTAATATATTTTATGTCAGTTATTTATCAAGGCAATTTATTTATATTTTTTAGTTTGTTGAATTACTAAAATGACTAAAACTGAAATAAAAATAAGAACTAAAGACATACATTTTTTTTTGTAAAATAGCCTGTTGTAAGCATGTCCATTTATTGTTATAATAACATGCTAAGTAATGATTTTGCTCAACAACCATAAACAACAAAACTTTGCGTTGAGCTCATATATTCAGTGCTTGCAATTATATCTGCCTCGGTATAAACGTCAGACCTGATGCCACATTTCTACTGTTGCACTGTGTATAGAGTCACACCGCCCAGTAAGAGTCTCACCATCAGTCTGTGTATGATGACCGTCTCCCACAGACATGTAGACCATCTTCTCTCTCAGCGGCCGAATCACAGGCTCAGCCAGAGCGACCGCCTCATTCTCACTGAGGTCCACCGTCTCTCCTGCACACAAATCAAGCATCAGACAATCACTCACCGCTCTGGTGTTATTCAAATGACACACAGAAACCTGGACCACAAAACCAGTCACATGTCGCACGGGTATATCTGTGGCAATATCCCAACAATACATTGTATGGGTCAAAATTATCCATTTTTCTTTTATGCCAGGAATCATTAGGATATTAAGTAAAGATCATGTTCCATGAAGATATTTTGTACATTTCCTACCGTAAATATATAAAACACTTATTTGTGTGAGTGAATGCTGCACAATCGTGAACATAAATGGACAACTTTGAAGGAGATTTTCTCAATGTTTCGATTTTTTTGCACCCTCAGATTTTCAGATTTTAAATCTCAGATGATGTATAAATTGACCCATGTGACTGGTTTTGTGGTCCAGGGTCACAAATAAGGGCTTTTTAGGGATGCACTGTGTTTACCAAAACGTATGTTTTAGGATAATTGAACTCTGTATGCTGATTTAACATCACCCACTGTTTCAGTCAGCCCTCCAAAATAATTTCAGCTTTTTGATGTTTCGGACGTGTATTTTCCGATTGCTGAAATTTGCATCACTAGGGCTGTGTCCGAAATCTCCCCCTATACCCTTAAAGGGATATTTCACCTCTGGAAAGATGAATGTGTATTTAAATTGGGTCATTTATGTAGTAGAAATGTGAAATTATTTTAGAAAGTTGGTGCCTTCTAGACTGAGAAAAGCCAGAAAATGTATTTTTGGCTCATGTGGATGAAAGACAACAACTCCCAGAATGCACTTGCTTCGCTGCCCTACGAGGCCACGCTCAAGCCACGCCTACCGGTTACAGAGGGCAGTGTCGGGAGAAATTAGCTAAATTATGATTTTTGTGTCATCTGAGTTTTTTTTCCAGACACACAATACAGAAATCTCTGGTCTCAGGGGGACATGAGGGAGGGAAGCACGGTCATTTGAGAATACTACCAGGTTTCTACTGATACAAAGCTTAATGCTAATCGGTGAAGTATCCCTTTAAATATGGCATTATTTGTAGTGGTGTCCGAAACCATAGCGCACACTATCGAGAGCACTCATTCAATCCCACAATGCTCCGCAATAATGAGTGTACAACTGATTTTTATACATTTTCCAAACGCTGTTCCAATGTGGCTACAGAGTAATATCATCCAGGTATAAATTCTTTTTTTTTTATTATTAAATTGTTTAATTAAGGTTTATACATGCTAGTTTCCATGAAAGAGTTTAAGATAAATCTTTTCATTACTACTGGAGCTGCCAGTTTGATCAATTTCAAATAATTATTAAACAGCGAGCACAAACTATGCAAAAGCGACAGCCCTTCATTCGTTCCTTCAAGTGGACTATATTAGTGGAGTAACGTAGGGAATAGTGAATGAAGGTATAGGGGGCGATTTTGAACAAAGCATGAATTTTTTCTGATCTTTACTTGCCCTGGCAACATTTTCAGTGGCAAAAATGAAAAATGTCTGGATGGGTCCCAACAACTACCTCACAATACGGTACAAATTTTCATGATCATGATGCATATCATTATTGGATCACAAGTGAAGCTGTGGCAAATGCCCAAGAAAGACCCAGCATGCCCACCAGAACTATGAGTCTGCAGTTTCAGTTTGAATTTCTGTCACACGTCACAGAAGAAACTCTGATCATCACCACATCACCTCTGCTACTTCTTACTGAACTGAGGGTTTCATCAACGGTCCAAATCCAGTGATGAATTTTAAACAAAAAAATATTAATAATAATTTTCCATAACTGAAGTAAAGTGGAAATCAAATAAAATACACGTGACTAAATATTAAATACTAATAAAATAATAGACAAAAATCTTAAATGAAAATAAATTATAATAAATAATAGTTTCTATATCATTTTATTTTAGTTAACATTATTTTAATTAAAAGGTACAATATGTAAGATTTTTTTAATAAAATATTCAAAAACCACTTGCACAGTGTGATATATTTCATGCAGTTGTGTACTTACATTATCCCAAAAGTTCCCAAGGATTTGTAAATCCAGAGAAATTCCAGTTTTAAATAATGGCTCGTCCCTTGTCATTGTCGCCTATCAATTATGTAATATCTGCGCTAGTACAGAAAATCCCCCAAAAAACATAAACGTAGATCAACTTAGGCAAGCAGGCTTTGGGACAAACGGAAAAATAAAACAAGGATCAAAATCGGCGTGGCGTTTTCGAGATGGAGAGAGCTTCGCGACAAACTTGGACTTGTTCTGTCCACAGAGAATCCACTCTCGGATGTGTTTTAATAGACAGGTAGGCAAATATATATTATTTATTGTACACATACAGTTATATCGCATTTTGTTTGTACTTTAGTAATGCTTTTTGTCAAGTCTATGGCAGTGAAAAAATTGTGTTGCACAAAAATATTTTGCCATTAGCCTACTTGCAAATACTTTTGTTCAAATGTACTTTTAGTACGATTGTTTTTAGTGTAAAACTGTGCAGCATTAACCCACCAAATCAGTAACAGGCTAATATAGCATTACATTTCACGTTCCTTGCAGCTAATTCATTATGATGACATAAAATAGTGTGATCAAACGTTCAGGTAATACAAAAACTACTTCATTAGCTGATGTGTAATTTATATGATTCCTGTATAAAGGCCACCAGAGCAACATACAGACTTTATCAAAAGAATTTGCTGATTTTCTATCTGAATTAGCACTGGCTGCAGATAAAGTCTTAATAATTGGTGATTTTAATATACATGTAGATAATGAAAAAGACGCATTAGGATTGGCATTTACAGACATTCTACACTCTATTGGCGTTAGACAACACGTGTCAGGACCCACTCTTTGTCGTAATCATACTTTAGATCTAATATTGTCACATGATGGAATCAATGTTGATGGCTTGAAACTCTGCAGCAGAGCGATGACATCTCAGATCATTATCTAGTCTTGTGTATACTACATTTATACAAGGCTGTGAAATCAACTCCTTGTAACAAATATGGTAGAACTATCACTTCTATCACTGAAGATTGCTTTATAAATAATCTTCCTGATCAGTTTCTATTCCTCTGCATCCCAGATAGCTTAGAAGAACTCAATGTCACAATGTCTTAATGAGACTCCTTCTTAAAGAAGATAAAGGAAAACAGTCAGATGCCGTGGTATAACAAACACACTCGCACCCTCAAGGGAACAGCCTGAAAAACAAAATGGAGCACAGCTGGAAGAAAACAAAACTAGAGGTATATCGCATTTCGTGGAAGGACAGTGTCACTGCATACAGAAAGGCCTAAACAAAAAACTGCTAGATCTGGGTTAGGACATTTCCAAACAGAACAGCAGTAATTACTTTATGAATGTCTTTACTTGCAAGTTTGATACTATCAGATGAGAAAAATATAACCATGCAACCGTCTACTACAGTATCACATCAGAGGCTGTGCTGTAGACCCCCTGAGGAAAAATTCCATAATATCTTTGCTATAGAAGAGGAAGAATATTCTAAACGTGTTAAAGCATAAAAATCAATAACATGTACAGTATGTTAGACCCATAGACTGTAAAAAAAAAATATGGACGTAGTGTCAGTGCCGTCACCCGTAGGTTTCTGAAGACCGTTTTTGAAGCACAAAGTGGGCGTGGCCAATCGTCGCCATCTTGGCAGTGCGTCACTCCCGGATAAACGAAAATGGGCGAAAAACCCTAACGTGACACAAACGGCTAATGATGACTAATGACCACAGCAGCGGGAATCCACCTGTCACTCAAAAGTGGACACACCCTTAATTATGCACAAATTTAAGGCTTAATATAATTTAAATGGATGAGTTATAAAAAAAATCACCCCCCTCACAGTTGTCATGAAGGGCAAAATTAGCTGCATAGACCAAAGCCACTTTTTGCTCCAGGCTGTAAACATGTTTTTTTCTGCTGTAAAGTTGGGTATTTCAACATGGGGGAGATACAGATTTGACTCACTTTTGCAGCCTGCCTCAAGCGGCCAGTTGATGAATTACCGTTTAATTCACTTCCGTGTTGGTTTCAAGAGAGAGACAGGGAGGTTGCCGCTTGGTTAGACCCTATACCGACTAAGCTACTGAAAGAGATGCTTCCAGAAGTCATAGACACCCTTCTAATATTATTAAATAATCACTGTCATTAGGATATGTACAAAAAGCTTTTAAGCTGGCTGTTATTAAATCTCTTATTAAAAAAAAACGCAACTTGATCCTAGAGAACTAGTTAATTACAGACTTATATCGAATCTCCCTTTTCTGTCAAAAACACTAGAAAAAGCAGTATCTTCACAACTATGTTTCTTTTTAGAAAGAAATGGAATCTGCGACGATTTCCAGTCAGTATTTAGACCGTTTCATAGTACTAAAGCTGCGCTCATTAGAGTTACAAATGATTTGCTCTTATCGTATGATCGTGGTTGTATCTCTGTATTAGTGTTACTCGATCTTAGTGCTGCATTTGATACTATCAACCACAACATCCTTTTGAATAGACTCAAATTAAATTGGCATTAGTGGAATTGCATTGACATGGTTCAAATCATACTTATCTGACCGTTATCAATTTGTAGCAGTAAATGAAGAGGTGTCATATCGATCACAAGTTCAGTATGGAGTACAGCAAGGCTCAGTACTAGGGCCGTTGCTTTTCATCCTGCACATGCTACCCTTGGAAGATATCATTAGGAAGCATGGCATTAGTTTTCACTGTTATGCTGATGATACTCATCTCTATATTTTTTGCGTCCTGACGAAACAAACCAACTCACAAAATTTACGGAATGCATACTTGATATAAAAATTTAGATGAATATTAATTTCCTACTAATTATTGGACAAAAAACCTCTGCACGCATTAACCCAGAATACTGTCTAACACTTGATGGCTGCTCTGTCAAATTACTCGTTGTCGCCAGTTAACCTGGGTGTGCTCTTTAATGCCACTTTTTTCATTTGAAAGCCACATTTCTAACATCTGTAAAACCACATTTTTCCATCTTAGAAATATATCTAAACTACGACATATGCCGGCAATGACAAATGCAGAACAGTTAGTTCATGCGTTCATGACCTCAAGGCTATATTATTGTAATGCTCTACTGGGTGGTTGCCCTGCACGCTTAATAAACAAACTACAGCTGGTCCAAAACACAGCAGCTCGAGTTCTTACTAGAACCAGGAACCATGTCAAGAATAAAGGTATAAATAAAAGTGACTTGACAATGAAGTACTAAAATGACTAAACAATTAAAGCTAAATGGAAATATAAAAGAACAAAAACTAATAAAAAAACTACAAAAGCACATAAAATTACTAAAACTTTTTAATATAGTTTTAAAAAGAAAAAGAAATTTAAAAATAAAATTTAAAAAAAATTAAAACATTGAAAATGTAAAAAATACAAATAAGTGCCAATTCAAAATATTAGCCAAAACTATAAAAGTATATAAATAATACAAAAGTAACACTGGCTCAATCTCTTGCAGACACTTGACTCACCAAGGTCGTCCTCTCCCGAGTCTGCTTTAAAGATGTAAACTTTAATGACTTCCTGTCCGTCCTCATCTTTCTCCACCTCCTGGTCATCTATCGCTCCCTCTACCGTCACCTCCTCGCCGTCTCCCGACACCATCTTACCAGCGTCGTCCACTACACGAAGGAAGAAAGACATTATGAACAGATCATTCGTTTTATGACAGAAAAACGAATGAAGTGAAATGAGTCCAAAAAGATCTAATAGAAACAAACAAACAAACAAATGACTGAAATGAAGAACAAATAACTGATAACCAATCAAATAAGCGAATTAACTAGTTAACCAATAGAATAAATTAATTAGATAGAAACAAATGAATTAATTAATGAACAAACAAAAAAACTGATTGAATAAATAAATGAACAACCACTACTAAACGAATATGAATGAACAAATAAAAAAAAGTTAACCAATAGAATAAATGACTTAGAAACCAATGAACAAATAAATGAAGGAATTAACAAAAAACTGATTGGAATAAATGAATAACGACAAATAAACTGGCAACTAAGTGAGTGAACAAATTAATTAATTAATCAACAAAATGAATGAATAAATGAATAAATTAAAGAAAGAAAGAAAGAAAGAAAGAAAGAGAGTGAATTACAGGAGATCATCAGGTAGTCTCCACAGCTGTCCGAGTCGTGTTATGAATGAATGAATGAATGAATGAATGAATGAATGAATGAATGAATGAATGTGAATTACAGGAGATCATCAGGTAGTCTCCACAGCTGTCCGAGTCGTGTTATGAATGAACGAATGAATGAATGAATGAAAGAAAGAAAGAAAGAAAGAGAGTGAATTACAGGAGATCATCAGGTAGTCTCCACAGCTGTCCGAGTCGTGTTCGGGGTCCAGGCCGTCCTGCTCTCTCCCCTCCGCCACCAAAACATCCTCGGTCATCTCTGCCATGGCAACACCATCCTCCTCCTCCTCCTCTTCCTCCAGTGACATCACACAGGTCTCCACGGCAACGCCCTCGTCGTCATCGCAGTGCACATACTCGGCAACCACGTCCTCGACGGCGTCCTGGATGACGAGCTCGTCGGAGGAGAAGCCCTGAACCGACCCCCCCTCCCCCTCCACCTCAGACACCAGCACTGTCTCCTGCAGCTCCACCACATACTCCTCATCTCCAGCACCTCCCTCGCCTGCAACACACACACACACACACACACACACACACGTGCGCTCGCTTAGTGCCTGCCAAAACTACTGCTGATTGAGTTATAGTAGTTTGATCACTAAACCACAACTCATAATTACCAATTGAAATGGTTAACCACTGGTTACTAGATTTCCAAAAATAATAAAGAAGTAAATCACAGACATTATTTTTTATATATATATATATATATATATAAAATGTAATACACTATAAGCATAAATATATTTCTAATGAATATTTGATCATATTTTAATTAAATTGAATAATAAAAACATTAGATGACAATAACAACATAACACATTTTTGTAATAATAATAATATACAATATTATCATAATATTATCATAAAATATATATTATTTACCATTTTATATCTGCTTTTCTACATATATAATATGTAATTTTTTTTATTGTTATAATTATATAATTGTTTTAATTTAACTGTTTAAAAATATATAATTATTATAATTAATTATGATGATATATTATAAAAAACTCTAGATTAATTTAATACTATTTATTAAAATATATTTTTGTTGCGAGTTGTGGCATTTGATGTTTTTCATTTAAATAATTAAATATAATAATATATAAATATTACAAATATAAAAGTATATTTATAATTGTATATGTTTAATTATAAATATACCATTTTTATTTAATAACATGAAAAATATTTTTTTATTATAATTATAGTTAATAATTATACAAAATTCTAGATTTTTCTTATTTATGCCATCATATTCATGTCACATATGCCATCGATATGCAAGTGTACATCTAAAAGTTTACAAATTGTTTTCATACAAATTTCAACTTAATAATCTTTCTCTTCTGTGAACAAATGATCTCTAGAATGAGAATGATGCAACATTAGCATTATGAAAGAAATCATAACCTTAGAAAGGACAGACGTCTGGTGTGTTTATTACCTGAGCCATGCAGAATAATCTTCGGCTCCTGGGAGCGGAGAGCAAGCCTTGTCACCTCCTCATCCATCGTCTTTATTCTTCATTGGCCACGGCACAACTAACACAACAAACAACACATACAATTAATCATTTAACCAAACACAAAATGACCAGCTATTACATATGAAGAAATTAGTAAATACAGAATGAAGCCGTTGCTTTCTGGACAAGGGGGATCATAACAATGTGAAAGGGTTCAAGAACTAGTTGTCATATTGTAAACATACAATAGGTTTAAAATGGATGTACACTTGAATAGACACACACAGACAGGCAGGCATGCATGCAAACAGATAGACAGATAAATATGAAGGCAGAAAGACAGGCAGACTTACGAATATGACTAATAAATATGAGCAGATTATTCACGGACATGCATGTCCCTTAAATTTGCAAATGACTGCGACAAGATGAGTGACTGGACACACATATGAGCACCAATAAATGGTTGTGCATTAGGCTTGTTATATAAAATGATGCAATGCATTATAAATACAACGCAAAATGCATTAAAAGCTTTATGCATGAGAGGAAACACATGAAGCTTCATGCAATTTGAGAAGAATATGTGTACCAGCCATAGACTGTAAAAAAAAAATAGGTAGCAGCGCGCGCTGAAGCTTCCCACCCCCCGCGCGCGGAGAAAAGCAGCGAAGGCTTCCTCGTATTTCAGCACCCGAAACCGGACATAAACATGGCGCCTTGTTGTGGCCATAATTTTTCCCCTTCCACTGAAAACAAAACCCCGCCATTTTGAGCCATAATACCCCGCGCGTTTAATTCCCACGCATACATATTACACATATGCGAGCACGCGCTCTCAGCTTTGAAACAAAGGGGCGTTTAGTGTCGCGCGCCTGTGCGTGCATGCAAGAGCATTTATAAACAATAACCCTCCCCCAGTGAACAAGGCCTGAGTGCGGCCTGCGTAAAGGCCCGGGGCCCGGCGGCCAATCCGAGGCCTCGCGTCTCCAGCAACATAATGCAACAAAAACGTGCAATTTCAGTGCATTAATCCAGCGTGCGCGTGCAACGAGCTTGCGGGATAAACCTCGCGCGGTCTGATTCACCAGTACATGCGCGCTTACCATAGATCAACGCACGGGGCGGCCTCCAGATTTTCCCCGGGCAGGCAGGCCGTCGGATTCCCCCAGACTCGGGCAGGGTTGGATCGGGAGTTAGCGGGCGTTGGGCGGGCCGCGGAGTGCGCAAGGAGGGCGGAGCTCCACACACACACACACACGCTTCAGCCCGCAGCTTCTCCACAGCGCGCGACCCGCCGTCAACGCGACACGTCACTGCGCAGAGTCGCAGGAAAACGCGGAAGGCCGATGATGAACAACCGTTTACCCAGCGAACGCGAAGCTAACAGAGACAGTTTCCCATGCAAAGTGCATAAGCATGTTTTAAACTGACTGTTTAATCTTCACTGACCGACGAATTCATGTTAAAGATCTATGTTTCCATTGTTGGCCCTTAACAGTGCCCACTGGTTGGGTCATCCCATGCACTGCGTTTTCATGCCCACTGGGACCCAGGAAGTCTCCCGTTTTAGAGCATATTCTTCAGACCTTTCCAGAGACACCAAATGTTTGGAAATTTCACCATAACAATAACTCCTCCTTGGTCTTTAAAATGACTCTTAATATTAATTTAGTAATCAAATTTAGCACTCTTATTGAAATATTATCATATTTTGTAATTTAAATCTGACAAATTTCCTAATTGTCATCAATCAACATCTCATGAAAATGTTATGGGGTTTCTATGACTTTCTGTTACGAAACAGAGCATTGATTTCATACATGTCCACTGTAGAAGACATTAGGACTTAAATCATGTCTATTAGGCATTTTGGCAGACACAACAAGTGAATAGTGAAAGTGAAAATTGTACATCAATACTCCTATAAAATATTAGATATTATTTTGAAAACGTTGCCAATTATTACTCCCATTATTACACTTATTTTTCCATTACAAGTTGCCCCAAGAACACATTCATACACAGATACAGTGGATATTGTATTGAACGGCACTACCCATTTATGGCCATTTTACACACATATTGCAGTAAAAGTAAATAAGTAAAATGGTATATCAATTAATTCCATTATATCTTTCATAACATAGTTGAGAATCATCTTTCTACAAAGCTTGGTTATAAAAATCCTGAAACCTAAAAATGTATTGGTGAATGAAAAAAATAAATCCTGTTGTTTTTCCTGGTGTCCACTACAGTGAACATTGCATAACATATGAATTAAATATATTTTATCAAAAATGTTTTATTTTCTTCCATTTGTTTCTAATGCTAGTCTAAACAATGTGATGCATGAAAAAATACTAAATTCAAAAAACTTTTTTTCTGGGGCTCAGGAGGTTATTATATTTCATCAAATATTAAGATCAAATATAAAATCAATATCACAACTGAAAAACAGGCCGTTTATTATGAAATATCCATGGTGTTTCATCATTCCTTTCTCTAATCCTTATTCACTTTTTTTTTCTTTCTTTTTTTTCAACACATACAGTATTTTGTGAAAAATCAGGTATTGTTTTAAATATAGGACTAGTTTAAATATAATTAGTATTTTTCTGATCAGGCATGCTTGGTTTGTTGCATGTGATGTATTTCTCATGAGAATTACTACATTTCTACTGAAGCATGTGTAGTGTATGGCACGTCCATCTGTTTCTGGGATGGATGTCTATCGAGGGTGAATATGCATGAAGTATGAAAGGTGGATCAAACAAAAGAGCCCAAATGTTCAAATACAAGTGTTACCATATGTTGTTTAGTCAAATGAAGCCATTAACCCAGAACTGCAAAGTACTCATAATTATTTTAATTATTATAATTATAATTATTTTAATTGCCAATTCAAATTCTCAGAATAATGCACTAATAGTTTGTGGTGTATACTTAAATCAGTGTAAAACCTAGTTTCTCCGTCTAAATGAGCTCGGGTGTTTGGACAGCCTCTATATCCAGTTGCTTTGACCAGTTGCACAGTTTCTCAGCCTCTTCCTCCCATTCAGACTCCGATGAGTTTACGTCATAGTCTTCAGTCTCAACTAATGGTAGGACTATCTTGATGCCCCATTTCTCAGGTTTCCCGTTCTGTTTCTTCATGTCAGGGTTATTAATGCTGTCCACATGTTCGTCTAACACCTGGAAACGAGAGCAACTCAGGTTTGGTTCCACAGAAAATACAAATATCATCTCATTTCTGTCACGAAAACTCTCTGAGTGTTTAGCAAGGTAATGGATACAGTAACACTGTAAAAAAAAAAAAAAAATGTTTTCATTATTTGTCATCACAACTTTTTATCTTTTGTCAAATCAATTTCGATAATTAATGTGGTTCAGATTACATAATATTTTGAGTTTCTATTGATTAAACCAATCTCCTTCATTGCATTAACAAATTTTTTTAATTTCAATCAACTCAACATTTTAAGGCAACCAGGTAACTTACTTTTTTAAGTTAAACCAACAATATTTTTTACAGTGTAATGTAATTATATCTGAAGCAACTGTGATTAAATTACTGAAAAATTAAGAGTAATCCTTTACTTTTTCAAGGCAAATAGTAATTAAATTGCAGTAATTAATTACTTAGTAATGCATTAAACCCAACACTGGTGGAGTTTTGGGAGAGTAAAGCAAATGTGCTGTAGAAATAAATGTTTTTGTTGTTGTGTTATTCGTTGTGAAATTTACGTGTGCTTTCTGAGTGAAAATGGTTTCTCTTATTCAGTGTACAGTTGTTGGTATTGAAAGTGATGGGGAACCTTATATGTTTAGACAAATGCAAAAATGATCTCTTACGCTCTGAGTCTCGCTGAGGCCGTAGAGGCGTCTCTTGCGATCTGCAGTGTGTTGAGCGCGAGCAGAGCGTCGTGTCGAGGTCAGGAAACCTCTGGACACATCAAAATTATGTTAAAAGAGTTAAAAGCATGAGTTGAGAAATATTGCTCTTTAACTATATGACATTTGGTTTGTTAGAGACTAATGCAAGATAAAACTGAATACACTAGTCAAGAGTTTTGGATCAGTAAGCTCTCTTCTGCTCACCAAGGCTGCATTTATTTGATTAAAAATACAAAAAAATATATAAATATTATTACAATTTAAAACAGCTGTTTTCTGTTTGAATATATAGTAAAGTGTAATTTATTCCTGTGATCAAAGCTGAATTTTCAGCATCATTACTCCAGTCTTCAGTGTCACATGATCCTTCAGAAATCACTCTAATATGATGATTTGATGATCAAGAAACATTTCTGATTATTATCAATGTTGAAAACATTATTTAGTTATTTACATTTTTATTTCAGGATTATTTGATGAATAGAAAGTTCAAAAGAACAGCATTTATCTTAAATAGAAAGCTTTTAAACTCCACCATTCAAAAGTTTGGTGTCAGTAAGAATTTTTATTTAATTTTTTGGGGGAAAGAAACAAAAGAAATCAATACTTTTATTCATCAAGGATGAATTAAATTGATCAAAAGTTACAGTAAAGACGTTTATAATGTTAGAAAATATTCTATTTCAAATAAATGCTGTTCTTTTTAACTTTCTATTCATCAAAGAATCCTAGAAAATCCTAGACTGTTTTCAACATTGATAATAATAATGAATGTTTTTTGAGCATCAAATCATCATATTAGAATGATTTCTGAAGGATCATGTGACACTGAAGACGTAATGATGCTGAAAATTGAAAATTCAGCTTTGATCACAGGAATAAATTACATTTTAAAGTATATTAAAATAGAAAACAGTCATTTTAAATTCTCATAATATTTAACAATTTTAATGTTTGTTTGTTTGTTTTTTAATCAAATAAATGCAGCCTTGGTGAGCAGAAGAGACTTCTTTTTCATACCGATCCCAAACTCTTGAATGGAAGTGTACCTGTGCGAGAGCTCCTGTCCGGCATAACCGGGTCGTAACGGTGGGACCGCTCTGAGTCTGCCTGCACAAAAACCTCTCGTTCCCGGCTTTACATCCCGTCTGAGAGCAACGTCCCGGGACAGCACCTTCAGAGACAGGAACCGCCATCCGTTTTCTCTCCCACCAAGACGTGCCGGAAGCTCATCCAGATGGCTGGAATACTGCGGGAGAAAAGGATGAACATTAAAGCATGACCACTTGACAGAAGTGGAGTTGTGAAATAAGGTGTTCTTCCTCCACCTGCATATAGTCTCTCATGCAAATCACATCTTGTGGTTCAACAGCGGCTTTGTGAATCTCGTTCACTGAAATGAGATCCATAAATACTCGATTTCCCATCATCCTGCAGGAGTCTGCTGTGGCCTGTTGGTGGAGACACACGTAATAATGTGCAATAATTCAAATGCATTTTTTTTTAATCCCTTTTGATCTCATAGAAAACTATGGGAGCCCATTTCCACCACAACGGGAAAAAATAATGCTCTGCAAGTCTTATAATTATGACATAAATGTTAAAATTATAGCATACAAATTCATAATTATGAGATAAAAGTCAAAATTATGACTTGAAAGCCACAATTATGAGATAAAATTCAAACTTTTAAACTTACAATTTTTCTGACTTTCAATGTCATAATTTTGCCTTTTTAATCTCATTATCCTGATTTTGTCAATTTTGATTTGTGTCATAATAACTTTTCATGTCAGAATTTTGACTATTTATGTCTAGAATAAACTAGAATTAAAACTTAAATCATTAATAAAAATAAATAAATAAATAAACATTTTTGTTACTTGAAATAAAATAAACATTAACTAGTAATAAGTTAAATGCCAAGAACTTGCCAAGGCAAAATTTCTTATTTTAATTTAGTTTAACTTGATGTACAACAACAACAAAAAAAGACTAAAACTGAAACAAAAATTAATTAATAAAAACTATTTAGACATAAAAAAAAAAAAAAATTACAACAAAAATGACTAAAACTTTAACTAAAATTAAACCTACATTTGTATGTAAAAATAATGTTTATTAGATGAAATAAACATTAACTGGAATAAATAGATAATAAATAAATTATTTTAATAGTTTCCAAGGCTTCATTGCTCATTTTATTTTAGTTTAACTTATACTAAAATAACTTAAAAATAAATATACAATTTTTATATAAAATATAGGCTATCAATAACAATAACTACTAAAAATGGCAAAAACACACAACAAAATGGCTAAAACTTTACCTAAAATGAAAATGGAAAAAATAAAAACTAATTCAAAATATGAATAAAAAACTATAACAGCTTGTATATTCATGACCTGGTTGGAGGGAGCAAAGACTTTTTGTCCAGACAGATTCTGTCGTCCTCCTCCTCCGATGTGGAAAACCTTGAACACGACTGAAGGTGGGAATCGAGGACCTGCAAACCTGAACACACATGTGATGTATGAGGAAGACCGGGGTTAGTTGTCACACAGTGTATTCCAGTAAATATTTCTCAGGGTAGCCTAGGTTTATTTTTGAAAGTCAGACACAAACATTAAAATATATTTGAACACTAGCCTCAGTCTCTCTGCTTTATTAAATCTTTTTTTTTTTTTTATCCAGCATGAAACAAACAGGTTGCAAGTACGATTCTGATAAGTGATGGACAAGCAATCTGATGCAAAGTTTGATTTAATTGTCTTCAATTTATCTGTGACATTCTGGGCAACAGAAAAGTTTTACAGTATATGCTGCCTCATAATTCTGCTTGATCTGAAATGCACCTGAATCGTAGCTTGCACCTCAGACTGGGGTCCTTCAGGAGTTCAGCTTCTCTGGGACTGAGCTGATGCAGAACTGCTGAAGCCGGACACTGTTCCTGCAACACACACACACACACACACACACACACACACACACACACACACACACACACACACACACACACACACACACACACACACACACTTGAGAAGGTTTATTGCTATAAAAGTGCTGAAAGGAATGTTAAATCATTCCCATATCTTTTTTTTTTATCCCTTTATTTTCATTTTCTTAAAGACACCAAACATGCACAATGACACCAAAATAGTAACTATACATAGGCCTAATCATTCCCATATCTAATAAATATATTGATTTACAGTAAAATGGATACATTTGGGGTCTGAGGAACTGCTGGAAAGAGTAAGTATTGCTTTTGCTTTTGTATTTACTGCACTGTAAAAATGATTTTTCAAAGTTGGTTGTAAATAAAACAAAGATTATTGATCTTTGCATTTTACCAAAAAAGAACTATTTCAGTTTTTATACTTTTTCATGTATAGTCATTTAACTATCGCTTTTTTATTGCCTTTTTTCCATATTGCATATTTAAGAAATAATCATAATGTCATTCCAAAACTTAAACACTCAAAATTCATCCTGTGAAACCTGTTTTAAATTTGGACATTGAGTTAACATGGAAACTTGATAATTATCTTTATTCTAGAATATTATTCTAAAAGCCCATCTTTCTTTTATGGACCAAAAGGAGATTAAAAAAAATAATAATTTCGCTCACGCTCGTGCATCATTGAAGAACATTAGCCATGGTTTTATTATAGTAAAAGTGTAAAATTATTATTTTTATTTTATTTATTTTTGGCACCCCCAGAACGCATGGGATCATGTGATACTTTTGCATGTTTAAAAAGCTTGATGCCGGTCCCTATTCACTGCTATTATACAGACGATTGCGAGCTGGACATTTATTTATTTATTTATTACAACACCAGAGTGAGCAAATGATTACATAATTTTCATTTTAGGATGAACTATCCCTTTTGAAACCGTTTAACGGCTCGATGACTTCAACTTTGTTAATTTGTTAATTAGACATATGACTTCATATTTTGAAGTGTTTTCACGATTGTTCAGAAATAAGGGGTGAATGTTAACAGGCAAATTCGATGTGTTAGGCCTATGTAAATATTTTAATTTATTAATAATATATATTTAATAAAAAAATTAAAAAATGACATACATCCGGTTTGACCGGGCATGACTTACAGCCGCGCGGAGAGTGTTGATCAGGAGTGTGAAGAGCCGTCTGTCCCTGAACGATCTCCAGTAGGACTGGATTCTTCTGGCACACTTCTCATAATTCTCCAGTCTAAGTGCAAAATGATCATTTTGTGTTTTAGAATCGATGTTCTCAGATATTATTAGGCTTTTGCGAAGTTTGGAAAGTATCAAATGCCACTCACCTCCCCTCCATAGCAATCACACACACACACACACACACACACACACACACACACACACACACACACACACACACACACACACACACACACACACACACACACACACACACACACACACACACACACACACATATGCTGATTGTTAGAGATAAACTGGCTCTGATGTTTGTTGTCAGACCAGTAGCCTAGTCTTGTCTGTAGTGGTTGCTAGGAAACCAGTAAATGAGTTTTAGCAAAGAGAGGGTGATAAAATCTAAATTTCCAGTGTGAAAACTTTCCTTCTCATACAAACAAAATAATATGTAACAAATATAGGCGTAATCCATGTATGGATATGATCAAAATAGCAGATTAGTCAAATTATTTTACTGACAGAGTTTAGCAGTGTACTACATATGGAAAAGATCAGATATGAAATTGCTGGTAAACCGAAGAAATTCTTACAGATTTGGAAGTCCTTTATGGATTTTCTGGAAGGGGATCATGGAATTTAACATACTGGACATATATTCTAATAGGTGTGGTACTGTAGATTATATAGCATCTTGCAGGGTGCAATAATTCACTTTTTTTCATTATTGGGTAAACATTGGTATTGGCATTTTCTTTTAAGTATTTTACTTTTAATGTATGTGTATGTAGAGGTTTGCAATGTGTATATGTATACATGTATGTATGGATATTGTATGTTTCTGTGTGTATATGCACTTATACATATGTATTATATAGGCATTTATCTTTTTTTTTTAGTTTTTTTTTTTACTTATTTGCTGGCATGGGGTGGGGGGTTTTTCTGTAAAAATGTGAAAAGCTTTAAATAAAATATGAAAAAAAAAGATTTTTTTAAATTTTACTGCAATACGCTTCATGAACACTAGATGGCGGGAAAACGCTACGTATCTAAATTAAATACATTTATTTATTTATGTAATAAATATTTATTATTATAAATATATTTATTTTATTATAAATATATTATTTATATTTTAAATATTATTTATTTTAAATTAAAATAAATGGATTATTTATCCATTTAGTCTTTGGAATGACTACATTTAAAACATAATTGTATTTATAGCCTACTTTTGAGCCTGACTACTTGGAACGTAAGCTGTTGTTGATTTAATTAAGATTGATGTATGTTTTCATCTAATAAGCTTTCATAATTATTATTATTAAGCTTTAATCATTTAATCATATTATTAATATAACTATTATTAATCTTTAATCATTTTACTTCAACAAATACATTGTTATTTCTCCTTAACTTGATCACGAATTAACTATGAATACAATAGAATAAGTAAAAACACAGATAAAATGCAAAGAAATCAAATAAACAAAATAAATAAAACCTGAACCGAAGACAAACTTAATGTCTTGCACATCGACAAACAATTTTCCTCTTACTTGATTATTAATCAACTCTACAACTGAATTATTGAAAACACAAATATTACATAAACACACATACATACATGTACATATATATATCATTTATACATTTATATATATATATATTTAGGCTAGCCTATACACACACACAGAGAGAGAGAGAGAGAGAGAGACACGCACACACGCATATATAATATATATGCAAACTTTTATGTTAGATGTGATTAATCAATTTGACAGCACTAAAATAAATGCATACATAAAAAAAATAAAATAAAAATATTCTATTGCAAAATCATTATCAGAAATGATTTGTAATTGTCACAATGTTTTATGTCTTGGTTCTGTTGAACAGTAAGTCTTGATACTTCTGTCTAGAGAGTGAGTGTATATGAGGTGAAGCTGTGAGTGTAGTTACACGTCATGAACCGCAGGCGGCGCTGTGCGCGAGAGTCTGATCGCGGCCGCTCAATGGAGCAGCAGAAGAAGAAGAAGAGGACGGGAACATGTACAAGGTGAGAATTAAAAACTTCAGCTGATCTTCAGTGTGTGTTCGTGACTAATACACTCATAATGCGAACAGTCGTGCGCTATTCAGTCTTAAATGCACATGTACTATGAGTTCAGTTCAGTTCAGGTCATTATAAAGATGATCATTTGGGTTTTTTAGCTTTAAATAGGCATTTGAGGACAGGAAATACAAGGACACAGTCATTTTTTAAAAACTATTTTACTTTTAAATAAAGATATTATTCTATCTACCATTTCAGGATGCTGTAATTCTGTAGAGTGGGTTTATTGCATAAAAGCTCTTAGTTCGCTTAGTGTTAGATCATCATACCGGTATAAAAGTTCAACTCTCTTTTGGCTGTATTGATTCTGACACTGTTTGTGCTGAAAAATAAAATTATATTTAAGTTTATAACGCTTTACAGATCTTATGTTTTATAGCAGTTCGCCGATTTTTATCCAAATGTATCAGCCTGTCTGACAACTGTGAGCTGCGAATGTGCGTTTCTGAAACTAGTCACTAGATGGTAATAAAACACCGCTAAATCACAAAAAGAAACTTAAAACTGTTTTGTACAGTGCGAATAGAAAGTCATACCCTGTGAAAACCTGACCTTTTGTCATATTACACCCTGTAAAATAAAAATTAAGTCTGATTATTTTTTAGCTGTATGTACACATTATAAACCTCATCATCAAAGTAAAAAATAACATTTTAAATAAATATAAATGATAAAAAATAAATAAATAAATAAAGGAATAGTTCTCTTAAAAATGAAAATGTTGTCATCATTTACTCACCCTCAAGTGTTTTCAAACCTGTATGAGTGTCTTTCTTCTGGTAACCAAATAATTGTTGGACCCCATTGACTTCAATAGTATTACCAACATTACCAACGGTTACCGACATTCTTCAAAATATCTTCCTTTGTGTTCAGCAGAAGAAAGACACTCATACAGGTTTGAAACGGAGAGTAAAGATGACAGAATTTTCATTTTTGGGTGAACTATCCCTTTAACTTTATACTTAACATGCATCAATTGCAATGGTATTAATTTCTCATATTCGTCATGTGTTTGCGAAGGGGAAATAGAAGTGAATATCAAGAGACAGCAGAGAGAGAGTCATGTAACCCGTTGGTGTGTCTTCAACCCTCCACTTGACCTCCGCTTTCTGATATCGTGTTACTGTTTCTCATTAAATCCCTCACGGTTTCAGACACTTCAGGGACCTTGAATGTCCTCAAAACAACTGTGTTTGAGTAAATATGTGTCCGTATGTTATTCCTGCTTAAACAAGAAACATTCTGCATGTGTTGACAGTGAGTACAACCCAGACTGTCTGTAGATAAAGAAGCCGTTGTGAAGTCCTGCGATGTTTTATGTTTGTCCAAACATGGGGGTTTATGGATCAGGAACTTCATTCATCCTCTGTGTTTTGTCCTGATAGGTTGGAGGAGTTGCAGGAGTCTCAGGAACTCTGGGATTGATCTCAACTTCTGTCCTGGCCGCCGCCGATGACAAACCCAGCACAACTTTGAGTGTAGATGAGGTACCTATAGACTTCACAGGGTCACATTTTAACCCTAAACTTAACTGAAAATAATGTTTTTACTTAAAGAAAAGCAAGCTTGTGTTTTTTGTGACAATTAAGAACATTATAGTATTTGTTGTACTGCCCATATAATTCATGCTGATTAAAAAAAAAATTATTGCAGTATTTTTTACTATATTACAGTAATAAGAATCTAATGAAAACAATAATCATAATAGCAGTTAGAAAAACTAATAAGAATAAGAAGCCTGAATGCTTTACAGTAATGAGAATTTGGGGTGAATTGGCATTAAAATAATGTAAAAATACAAAAAATATTAATAGTCATATAAAGCAGGCATCGTTTTTTTTATGCAAAATATAATTTCATATTTTTTCCTTTGAATTTAGGGTGAAATTTGACCCAAATGTGTTCAACATTACCTGAATGATCTGTCCTTCTACAAACAAGAGTTTAACTTTAAGGAAACGATTGTCATTTTAACATTAACTCAATAACAACATTGTTTTTGTCTAGATGATGTATTTTTTTTAAAACTTCACAGGGTCATATTTTAACCCTAAAATCAACTGGAAAAAAATATTATTCTTTTTTTACATAAGGTAAATGAAGCCAAAATATTTACATTTCCATGACAATAAGAGATGTTTGAACATCATAGTGTGTCTTAATTCATGTTGATTTCAATAAATAAAAAGCAAAAAGATTGTATTGCGGTATTTTTTACTTTATTGCAGTAATGAGAATCACCATTGAGAATAATGACAATTACAAAAAACTCCAATAAAAAGTAATGAGAGAAAATGTGCTTAATTGTCATGAAAATAATGTCAAAATACAAAAATATATATAAATAGTCATAAAGTAGGTGTAGTTTTCTTCATGCAAAATATAATAAAAATTTTTTTATTTAATTTTAGGGTGAAATTTGTCCCGAATGTGTTCAACAGAACCTGACTGATCTGTCCTTCTAATTTGTATTACAAACATGAGTTTAACATTAAGCTCAAAAGTAAAACGTCGGGATGCAAAATGTCAATTACGCTACAAAAACAAACGAGAGTTTTACGTTCAAATCAAATTTAATTAAAATGACAAAACACTCAAAAGTAAAATGTCCAGATGCGTTACGGTAATGAGAGAAAATGTGCTTAAATGTCATGAAAATAATGTCAAAATGCAACAAATTGTAAAAAAATAATAATAATAATTTGTCCTACTTTCAATTTCATAGTTTTTCCTTTGACTTCGGGTTGAAATTTGACCCAGAGGTTCATCAGAACCCGAATGATCAGCATTACAAACCAGAGTTTAATGTTAAGGAAATGATGGTGATTGTAACATATGGACACGTGGCTTTCGTAGCTGTCTCTCTACACGACGACGGCGCAGAAGATCCAGCATGTGGAGCCGGAGACCGGGCAGGTGGAAGAGGCCGTTTCCACACTGAGAAAACTAGCAGAACCGTACGTCACCTGGTGCCAGGTACACACTCACCTCCGTCACACACACTCACCTCCGTCACACACACTCACCTCCTCACCTCCGTCACACACACTCACCTCCGTCACACACACTCACCTCCGTCACACACACTCACCTCCGTCACACACACGCTACCCTGCGGCACACACGCTCACCTCCGTCACACACGCTCACCTCCGTCACACACGCTCACCTCCGTCACACACGCTCACCTCCGTCACACACGCTCACCTCCGTCACACACGCTCACCTCCGTCACACACGCTCACCTCCGTCACACACGCTCACCTCCGTCACACACGCTCTCCTGCGTCACACACGCTCTCCTGCGTCACACACGCTCTCCTGCGTCACACACGCTCTCCTGCGTCACACACGCTCTCCTGCGTCACACACGCTCTCCTGCGTCACACACGCTCGCCTGCGTCACACACGCTCACCTCCGTCACACACGCTCACCTCCGTCACACACGCTCGCCTGCGTCACACACGCTCTCCTCCGTCACACACGCTCTCCTCCGTCACACACGCTCTCCTCCGTCACACACGCTCACCTCCGTCACACACATTCACCAACGTCAGACCGTCACACACACTCTCCTGCGTCACACACACTCACCTCCGTCACACACACTCTCCTGCGTCACACACGCTCACCTCCGTCACACACGCTCGCCTGCGTCACACACGTTCACCTCCGTCACACACGTTCACCTCCGTCACACACACTCTCCTGCGTCACACACGCTCGCCTGCGTCACACACGCTCACCCACGGAACACACTCTCCTGCGTCACACACACTCACCTCCTTCACACACACTCACCTCCTTCACACACACTCACCTCCTTCACACACACTCACCTCCTTCACACACACTCACCTCCTTCACACACGCTCACCTCCGTCACACACGCTCGCCTGCGTCACACACACTCTCTGTCCGAGCTCTACAACAGCAGAGATTGTTGATCTTCTGTACTGGCCAACACATTTGTATCATTAAAACAGAGTGCACTAATGCACTAATACACTACTTGTGTATTTCTGCATTAAACTCAGTGGCGTGAACTTGCAGTAGTTGCAGCATGTTGGCGAATCTGCTCTGCATGGCTTTTCTATCGCTCCATCTCTTCATTTCATGACAGAATATATTCCTAATAATTATCTACAACACCAGAAACACTTTACAATCATGTACAACACTCACTGGAATAACTCAATCATTTACAACCGCTGGAAACCACCAATCAGCCAGGATATCATAACTCCAGGTCATGGATAATATTATTTAGTTTTTGATTTGGGAATGAAATATTTTTTTCCCCATTTAAAAAAAAACAATGTAATGTCACAATGCTAAATTATTATTATTAATCTGAATGGTCCTAAAACTGGATGTTGTATTTTTCTATTCCTGCTTTTGATTTTAGGATGAAATGAGATTCAAACATGTTCAACTCAACGAAAATAATCTATTACACTCAAATATATAAATCTATAAATATCTCAAATCTAATTGACTAATAACTCTGTCTTGCCTAATTTATTTGATATTTCTAAACACTCGAAATTCACTTTGTTTTGTTTTAATTTTTGGTGTCTGAATTGTGAATCAGAGCTGCATTCTATAAGACTTTTGTGCATTTGAAAGCTTTTTAGTTTATTAGTTTATACTTTTCTTGTACATTTCTCTTTAGAAGTCGTTCAAGACACAAAGCTGGTCAAAGTGTTTTTGAATGTGATTTTACAGACAACAGACCTTGAAGGAATGTCTCGGGGTCAAAGGTTAAGCTGCATGTACTGCATCTGTGACCTTCTGTCCATTACTGCAGAGAATAATAATAAATAATCCCTCAGTTTGGAAAAGCAAGCAAAAATCATGTGTACAGTAATGCGCTTACAAAAGAATCCATAACTTCCATCTGGTACGTACATGGGTACAGGAAAGGAGAACATGAGTTTTGTTTGTTTTTACAAAATTAAATGGAAAGTTCAGATTATTTTCTATGCTGATCAACATCATGTCTCTGAATCTGAACGAATACATTAAACTAGTTTCTGAATGTTTCGAGATAAATTATGGAATGCAGCTCTTTCCTATAATCTGTGATTTATAATCATTTGAATGATTTGGTTTCTCCTCATTGCGGTTCTGATTTTCCTGGTTTCTGGTGGTCTGATCCGCGTCCAGCAAACGGCCAGCTCGGCCAAACACACAGTCCAGGTACCCATGAGCACTTGCACACGCCATCACTCGCGCTGCTTGCAGATCTGGATGTGTTCGGGATAGCTTTACTGCATAGAAAATATAACTTGAGGATTCTGATGAGGTTACAGTAAAGTAGTACACACACACTACACACACTGAGGTTACAGTACAGTAGTACACACACTGAGGTTACAGTACAGTAGTACACACACTACACACACTGAGGTTACAGTACAGTAGCACACACACTACAGTCGTAAACATTTGAAGTGGATCAAAACCTTTCATCAAAGTTATACATGAATTTTGAACAGTACCCGTTCTTGTCTTAGGACAACTTTGATGAACTTTTTTGATCCACTTCAAATGTTGACTACTGTATTATTAGAAAAAGTTGGCAGTTTTCAGTGTACACTGTGCAGTAAACACACTAGTATGCTTCATTTCCGAACATATAGCCATTGTGTTTGCTTGTGCAAAGGACAGATGTCTGCTCTCTGTGGCGTTGTGGCCCAGACACCTACATTTGTCTTTACCAAAGTCTATTGCATCAACAACGACTGTTTTCAAACCCTCTCGCTTTTGCACTTGTTCAGACAAAGCCTCGTTCCAGTCAGCGCTGCGCCTCGGGATAACCGTAAATCATGCATTTACAACATTTTTACATTTTCAGCATAAATTATGCCATGTTAATCAATCAACTAGTCATATATAAATACAAACTTTATTATATAAAGCTTTTAGACTGATCAGGCATATGTCTATTCTTTTGAGCTCTTTATGAACCTATAGAAATTATTTAAATTCAGTTGATACACATGCATTTATATAGTCCGGTATTTATATAGTCCGATATTTTATTTCAGCTACAAACTTATTCCTGCCTTGTAAAGGCGTTTAAATTCTTGATGTTTTTCATAACATTCGCTTGACCTTCAACAGAGAAGTGAATGCGCTGACTCTCTCGCGAGAAGTGAGTCATGTGATTGCCTGTTCGCTGCGTCCCAATTCGCCTACTTATACTTCGCCCTAAAAGCATGTACTCTTTTTGTAAAGGAAAAGTAGATAGTTTTGAGTGTGTAGCAGAAGAGTAGGCAAGCTGTGGGACATACCATCACGTCATAAAATCATAAAATGCTCTGTCGTATAGTTATGTGCATCATCTTCTCACAGTTCACATCCTCCACTTTTAATTTAATTTAATTTCCTACCGTATTGGAGAAAAGAAGCAGCACATTGATATGCCAGTCACGGGTCTTTAATTGTTTTGCATACTGCATTTAAAAGTTAATGGCGATTAAACGGAACTTTATAAAAGTTCATGTTGCAGATGAAATATAACACGGATGACATTAAATAAATATTTTTATCAGGTTAAATGTTGATTATAAGTCGGTCAAACCCCTTTATCTAAACCTCTCTACTATCACATCCGCCATGTTTGTAGTTTTTTTAACACTTTTTACTCGTATTTGTAGTTCTGAACCGAATCCTCCTCCAAAGCACAATGGTTTGTGGGTAATATTAGCCATTAGAGCGAGCACCGATCCACACTTAGAAAATCTACCGGAAATAGGAGACCATACGAGGACTTTTGGCTTGCTCTTTTCAACAGACTATACTTTGGGACACACTTATTCTAATGTCACATACTGTTTATGTTTACTGTTTACATGGATTTGATGCAGAGCGTTGTGAGCCCGCTGAACCAGTTTAGATTTGTTTGAAGTTTGGCGACTCTAAACCTCCTCTGGAACTCAGAGTTTGTTCATCTAGCTTCATGCAACACTGCTATCAGCTGTGCAGGACATTCAGAAAGGACATTCTCTGCGTTTACAGCTTTTTTGCTGTACAGTGTGTGAATAAAGAGTGTCCACTAACATCACAGAGTGGAAGATTTATCATAATGCTGAAATCCAGCATGTCATCAGTCAGAGAACTGCAGACACTGCACTTTACAGCAGCTGATAAAGCGTTTGACTCGTTGCCAGTCTGCCCTCTCTATTCTACTCTACAGTTTAACTTGCATAAAACACTCGAGGAAAGCACACGCTGACCCACATCTGAAAGCAGAACGCCTTGAAAATAAGTGACATTCTGCTGAATTTGATTGAATATGACAGTACCCAGTGGTGTGAGTTTGTGTGGGACTCTCTCTTTGTCTGACCAATTGTGTACAGCAGGACCTGTTTGAAAACAGTCAGTGTTTTTGCAATCCCATTTGGTAAAGCCACATGAAATCACACACTACAACTTGAAACATGCTAATATGTGTGAAGCTTCTACATTCATATTATTTGCTTAAAACAATGCAATTCGACAATATTTAATAAACAAGCACACAATTCAGTGTTATTTTAGTATGACACAGTATTATAGTATTCATAAATTTTTCATTAATTCATTTAAATGCATTAATATTCAACCTAATTTTTTGGTAATTTTTGTAATTGTGTGCTTTTGTCTTTAATTATTTCTATTTAGCTTTATTTATTTGATCTTTTTAGTTTTAGTATTGTAGTATTTCAACTTAAACATGTTTCAGTTAGTTTCCAAAGCAACATTTCTAATTTCTTATTCTAATTTTAAACTTATTCAAAAAAATTTCAGCTTTATTTCATTTAACTAAAATAATTTTTAAAATAGTTTTAGTGAACAATAACATTTGCGTACATATGAATTCTAAGGAAATCTCCAAAGCCTTCTGTCATATTTTTCCCCCATTTTGTTTAATTATTAATTAGTATTTATTTAATAGTTATCCTTAGTCAGCTCAAGTGCTTCACTTTTGCATATTCATATATCTATATTGTCTTATCTCTTAGTCTGCTATATGTGCTCTCTATCTGATCAGATATAGACTCTCGGTCATGCATTATGGCTTTATGGCTACTGATAAAGATCTGTCCAGGATGTGCATTTAGCAAATATTAAAATATAACCTAGACATAAAGTACAGTAATAAACCTTTTGGACTGTCATTATGTCATATTTTAAAGCCTTTATGTATAATGCATTATCAAGGTTTTCATAATGTACGTTATAATGCATTATTTCTGTTCACAGATAATTGCAATGCATTAGAATATTTGCAGATTCCTTGTCACACCTGAAGTCAGTTGTTTGTCATGCATATTAATACTCTAAAGGTGTAGCAATTAATAGATAAGTATTATATAATACATTATAACTGTGGTTACAATTATTCATGAGATGATATAATGCATTATAAGGTGCATTACAAGGCATAATTAATGCATTAAAAATAATTGTATAATGCATTATACTGTATATAAAGGGTTTAATTGAAGTTATCAACCATTTATCTTACTTTAGAAAAAAAAATAAATAATTACTTCGGCTTTGGTTGCAATGAAAGTGAAAGCGGTTATTCTGTACCTCGTGTTCTTCAGTCAGACTAGGTCTTTTCTCACGGTGTGTGTGTGGCATTTCATTTTCACAATGATTCTAATAAAGTAAAAGCAACTAGTGATCCTCATTTCTGGATTCTGTAACAGTGTAAAGAGTAGCATTGTGTTTTTGCATTGAATCTCAGGGCGTCTATGGGACGGTGAAACCCAAGGTTGACGGCACTGTACAGTTTGGGCAGAGTAAGCAAACACTTTCCTGCATGAACACAAAGAAAACATGTTTTTTTGTTTGTTTTTTTACTTTTTCAATAAACTTGCATCAGTTAAGTGAGTCTTTTCCCCTGTAATCCAGACAGTTATGCCTATTTGAAGAACCCTCCGCCCGAGTTTTACCCCAGAGCCGGAATCATCGGCTTTGCCGGGATCCTGGGCCTTTTCCTTGGAAGAGGTACTGAAAGTTTTGTTTTGATGCATTTCTGCTTTTCATTAAAGAGACCAAAATCTGAACCACAGAACCAGTCACATGTCGCACGGGTATATTTGTGGCAAAAGGGTCAAAATTATCGATTTTTCTTTTATGCCAAAAATCATTAGGATATTAAGTAAAGATCATGTTCCTTGAAGATATTTTGTAAGTTTCCTACCGTAAATATATAAAACATTCATTTTTGTGAGTGAATTAGGCATAATCGTGAACATAAATGAACAAATTTAAAGGAGATTTTCTCAATGTTTCGATTTTTTGCACCCTCAGATTTTAAAATTGTTGTATCTCGGCTTATCTTCTAACAAGCCATACATCAATGGAAAGCTTATTTATCCAGCTTTTATATGATGTATAGATCTCAATTTCATAAAATTGACCCATGTGACTGGTTTTGTGGTCCAGGGTCATATATGATGATTTGCTGCTCAAGAAACATTTCTGATTATTATCAATTTCTTTCAAAATAAATGAATAAAGTACAAAAAAAGTTTGATGTCAGTCAGATTTGATTGTGCACTTGAAGGCTCGAGACTGAAGAGACTGGTCTACCCGACTGGTCTGATGGCGGTGGGAGCTTCCATGTATTATCCACAAGAGGCAGTGACCATCGCAAAGGTAGGCGTATCTCCAGTTCCTGTGTGCCATCTATTTTTATTGGCGGTCGGGGTTGTGAGATGTTATCATCATGTGGGACAGTGTTTTTGAGCGGACCTCATATCGAGAGGAGGAGGAAAAGGGCGAGGCGAGGTTACGATCTGTAACTTTCCACCAAAACAGCAGCTGAAACACATTCCTAAAAACTCCCAAGGACACAAGCTGAAGCTCCCGCTGGGATGTGCATCAACACTGCGTTTATTATCAGCCTGTGTGTGTGTGTTTTGATAGTAACTAACGTGGTCTTTGCAGTGGAAAGTGGTGTGAACCTCTCTCGCTATCTCTCGCCGTCACACACGTCCTGCTGAATCCCTGTCAACACACATCATGGCACGAGCGAGCGGTTTCAGATTAGGATCTCTCTAAAGGGCAGTTTCGACGCTGCGTGTCCTCGTCCTGTCAGATATGATGATAGATACGTCCTGAACAGCCAGCGGGGTCACTGGTTAAAAACATTAAATAGCCCAAAATAGGCTGATTTCACCCCGATGCCCCTCAGGTCACCTCATGTGCTCAAGGTTAGGCTGGATTATTGCATAGGCCAGTTTGCTACACTACTACACCATCTGGCCCCATAATGCATTGCACTTTCTTCACTGATGGCCATTCAAACGTAGCCTAGTAATCTGACTAGCACAATTTTTGCGAGTAACTTGGAGATATATGTCATTCTCTGCAACAACAGCGAAAATCTTACCTAGCAATTTTGACTTGTTTTCCAGTACAAATATCTAAACATTCTTAAATCAAGATAAATTTACTTGAGAAGCAAAAATTACATCAGATATTTTAGTTTTCTGAAAAATGCATCAATTAAGTGAGTTTATGCTTTAAAATATATGCGGTCAGAAAAATAAGTAAGTTTATTTTTCTGACCCCATTGGCAGTCTTTTTTTCCCCTTGTTTTATGCAAAAACTATATTTTGATACATTTTTCAGAAAATAAGACGCAATATGTCATTTTAATTCTCAAGTAAGCGTATATTAATTTAAGAAGGTTTAGAATTTGTACTGGAAAAAATACATATCTAACACAAAAATCACTTTAGAAGTGTATGAAATACTGTGTAGAGATGATGTTGCAAGTAATATATATATAGATATATGTATACACACACACACAAACCTTGTCATGTATTATTGGCATTCTGAGGGAGTAATTCATACATTGAAAGTCCTGTTTATTATATCATGCTGAAATGCATTGATTTTTAAAGCAGCAAGAAAACACATTTGTTGTGACATTAAAATAAAATACAGTATTCAACATCTGAAGTGGATCAAAACCTTTTAATCAAAGTTATACATGAACTTTGAACAATACCCGTTCTTGCCTTAGAGCAACTTTGATGAACTTTTTTTATCCTCTTCAAATGTTGACTACTGTACTATTTTTACCGGCAATGCCGTTTCCCAACAGCTATGACCAGTTGTGTAACCCTCCAATAACATCAGGGCATTCAGCAGTTGAAACACACACACACACACACACACACACACACACACACACACACACACACACACACACAACCACAAACAATACATCTACTGAAAAAAAGAGAAGTGAAAAAAAAAGATCCCAGTATGTGTGAATGACTCTTTACACTGAAGTGATTGTTTCTAATCCTCCCACAACACAGAACACAGGAGACTCTATATACGAGCTGGCTCTTCAGGCTTATGTTTCTGTGGAGAAGCTGATCAGAGACACACCAGCCTCAAAGAAGCCTCAGCAGAAGGTATACATGTCTTAATTAGCTAATGCGTTCTCTGGGAAATCGAAGTGACTTGGCATTTCTAGAGCCGTGTTGTAGCGTTTGAGCGGCAGATATAGTGACACTGAGCTTTCACTTCGCTTTGTCTTTTAACAGGATCAAGCGGACAAGAGTTCCAGCGGGGAGACCAAAGCTTAGGTACAAAATATTAAACAGCATGGAAACACAACACAGCTGCACAAAATTAATAAACAACATGTATGAAGTCACATCAAGCCCTTTCCCATATGGCATTGAGAATTCCTGACACATAAAACATGGTTAAATGGTAGTAAAATTGCCAGATTACCTCATTAAGTGAGTGTCCGCCATTAAAATCCACAATTTTTGCACTTCCGTGATTTTTAGTGAATGTATGAAATGAGTTCACACAGGTGTAGAGAATCACGTTAACTAACAACATCATCCAATCACAGACACACAGACCTTCTTTGCCCTATCTTTGCATGTTTTGCTTTAAAGGGAGAGTTCACCCAAACATGAAAATGTTCTCATCATTATTTACTCAAGTTGATCCAAACCTGTACGAGTGTCTTTCACAAAAGATATACTATACTGCAGAAAACTGCATTTTCATACTATGCACCATGTGCATGGAATAATTTGCAAAAAGATCTTAAACTAGAAACGTGTATATCAATTAATACACTTAAAGGGTTAGTTCACCCAAAAATGAAGATTCTGTCAGTAATTACTCACCCTCATGTTGTTCAACCCCGTAAGACCTTCGTTCATCTTCGGAACACAAATTAAGATATTTTTTGATTAAATCTGAGAGCTGGATCACTCCTCCATAGGCTTCTAAGACACTATAACTTGCTTAGACATTATAAAGTCGTTATTTTTGTTTGTTTTTGCGCACAAAAAGTATTCTCGTCGCTTTATAAACTTAAGATTGAGCCACTGTCTTTAATGCATTTTCTGGGCCAGCAAGTTATAATGTCTTAGAAGCCTATGGAGGAGTGATCCAGCTCTCAGATTTAATCAAAAATATCTTAATTTGTGTTCCGAAGATGAACGAAAGTCTTACGGGGTTGAACAACATGAGGGAGAGTAATTACTGACAGAATCTTCATTTTTGGGTGAACTAACCCTTTAAGACCATTAAAAAAAATGTGGTAAAGGAGACATGTAGTGGTTTTTCTTGAGAGGTCCTTGTATTTGAATGATTTTTGCATGATTGTATGTATGTAGTATTTTTTTTTTTTTACTAATGGCGCTTTTCCATTACCAGTACCAGCTCAACTCGACTCGCCTCGGCTCGGCTCGGCTCGCTTTTCGCTCCGTTTTCCATTGCAGATAGTACCTCCACAATAGTACCTGGTCGTCATAGCGACGCCGCAGGAAACTGCCGTGACTTAATCTTTTACGCGAGACGCGCGAGACACACCCGCTACCCACACACACAGGACAATGGAGGAAATCGAGTGTATGCTGTTTTTGGATGTTTTTGTTTTTGTTTTTGCTGTTTTTTATTCAGGATACTCCGTCTGGCGCGTGCAATGATGACGCAGTGAATAGTGACGATTCTCTCTGACCAATCAGCAGTCTGCCTTGTTTTCACGTCACATTTTAGTATCGCCTCGGCTCGCCTCAGCTCGCTTGGAACCTCGCCGGAGGTGGTACGAAAAAAAGTACCTGGAAGCGGGTACAGGTACAACTTTTACACAGTGGAAAACCAAACAGAGCCGAGCCGAGTCGAGTCGAGGCGAGCTGGTACTGTGTAGTGGAAAAGCGCCATATGTTGTGTTTATGTATGGCTGTTACCTTGGCCAGGGGCCTGTACCATGATGGTAGTTGAACAAACTCAGGGTTACAAGGATTAGTTTCGAGTTGACAAAACCAAACCAATCCAACCAGGCTTTGTTGGAACTATGATGCTGATCATCAACTTTGGGCTTGTTCGACTTCATGCAGCTCTGCGCAGAACGATCGGCGGCTGACTTGAAGCAGTGCATGCCGGTTAGAAATTTTGTCCGACTTGATACAGCGCCGACGCCACGTGACTGTGACGTATGGCATCAAAGTACCGCGAGAGCGTTTCGAGAGTAGCCGGAGAACTCAGCCAGCGCAGCTTCTCAAGAGCGGCTGCACTGGGCTGCACGTGGGCTGATGACGACACAGCTGTTCCACGATTGGCCGGATTCACCGCATGACAACGATCACGTGTGTTTCGTGTTTATTCGAACACCTTTAGTTCCTCTAATGCTCTCAAATCAGTTTATTATAACAGTGAACACTCTTTTCATGTCGTTGTCATGTTATATTGTGTCATGTTTATCAAATTAAAACTGCTTAAAAAACGTAGACTCCACTTCATTGATAGTTGCTTATGTTGAACTTTATTCTTGTTCAAACAGACGCTGTATGAAGCAGTACATAAAGTATTGAATGAACATGTCTCATGAAATGAAACATCTGTGTATTATTTGGCAAATATTGCATTTATTTCACTGCAGCTGTGGTAAAGTATGCAAACACCACGTGAGCGGTCACTACGGGAACCAGAAAGTGTCCGACTTCACGTCTCCGTTTGCAGCTCCTCCCCGCCTGCACGCGGCTACTCTCGCCGATCGGTTACATCCAGCCGCAGCCGATGTCGAACACACCTTTTCTCTGTCAACTCGGGCTTTGATCCTGAGTTTAGGAGTGACATCAGTAGCGAACAGCCAATCACATGCTGAGGGGTGAAACTGCGATTCATTTCTCGCGAGAGAAGCTTCTCTCTTCTGCAGAATATTACGAAAGTGAATTTTTTTTAAAGAATTTAAACAAATTTACACAGCAAGAAGAAAATAGCTGTCTAGAGACAACTAAAAGAAAAAGTCTTGCTATATCAGTGCAAGTAAAAGTTGTGAAGTTAATTTATACAGTTGATAAAGGAATTGAACATTTAAGCTCACATGTAGTCATTTTATAGCTTTATCTATTGATTCCATAGCGTATTTATATTACCTTTATATATTTATTCCGTTAAACTGTGCATAAAAAGAATTGATAAATAAAAATTGTACGTGCGTTCGATTAATAATTACATAAATGATATCTAAATCATACAAAATTATTCTAAATAAGTGTTACTTAAAAGCCAGACAATTTTGTCTTTAAAAATCATTTGCGATGTAGTGACTTTTAATTTGGAGTAGAAACAGAGTGACTTTATCCTTTGCTCACAGCTGATTGGTCCAATTTCGGTTTGAGATCTCTTACCTGAAACATCACCTGGCCTGGACCAGGTTAGCCGTGGAGCGCAAGTTACTATGGCGATAAACACTGCTAAAAGCCAAACCACTTTCATGGTGCCTAAAACCCAGGGTTGCCGCAAACTAAACTGAAACATATCGGGCTAGCCACCTAAACCGGCTTCATGGTACTGGCCCCGGGTCTCTCTTGTAAAAGAGATTTTTGATCTCAATGAGACTTCCTAGAAAAATAAAGGTAAACAACAAAAATATATATATATATATATATTAGAGAAGATTGGTACTCAGACTGTTGACAGCAGTCATTGACTTCTATAGTAGGAAAAATAATACTATGGAAGTCAATTTTGATTACCAACATTCTTCAAAATGTTTTATTTTGTGTTCAACAGATTTGAAGCAACTTGAGTGTGAGCAAATGATGACAACATTTTCACTTTTGGGTGAACTGTCCCTTTAACTGTTTTTATTTAAAATAAATGCTATTTAGGTTCATATTTTGCTCTCTAATGCAGTGACATTCAGGCATGTTTACGTGTGTTTTGTTTCTACTAAATCTTCGCTTTCTCAGAAATCATGATGACTTTCACTTGCTGTGTGTTTGTTTATAGGTACGTAACTCTCGGGTGGTTGTGGTACGGCAGATTTGAGATCTCCATCGGTCGCTCACTTTTATGACATACTTTTGCACTAGCCACTTCCCCTTTCATCTGTGGATCATCAGAGAGGTGTTAGTGGTCTGTCTGGAACGTTTTTAACTACTGGGATTGTGTTAAATGCACTGGTGTACCTAAATAAATTATATAATACACACACAGTGTGATGTGATTTATGACAAGTATATACATCTATAGTTCAAGAGTTTAAGAGGAAACGTTATATTTGGGGTTAGCATGTTATCGTCAGCTCTGTTTTTGAGGCGGAAATCCCTGAACTTCCTCTTTCTACACAAACATAAAAAGAAACTGCAAGTGTTAGCAACAAAACAAACCTCTAAGCTTGTTTCGTCTGGATTTGAACATCTATTGGTTTCCGAACAGCATCATATGATTAAAACATTTCCTGAAGGACGTCATTAGATGTTCGACTTGTGTCTTATGACATCAAAGTGGCGTGAGAGAGATTTCAAAAGCAAATGCTCTCGAATAGCTCTTGCGGTTCTTTATCATCAGTCTTCAAGTCCAACACTCCTACTTTTTAAACCGGTCTGTTAGAAGAAAGTTACTTTCAACATGTCAAGATGAAATCAAAATTGATTTATATTTTTGAAATAACACTGAACCAAAACATAAGAGTTGCTAGTGTTTCTTTTTGACAACAGGGTTATTAACATGCTGATCCAACAACACCTTTACCAAGACCAAAATCAGAGATCACTCACTCAGTCTCTTTCTTAAAATTAAAAGCTTTATTGTAAACGATACATTGCAGGTGTATCAACGATTGTCGTCTACTCCAGTGTTTCCCAACTCGGTTCCTGGAGGCACAGCAACGGTGCACATTTTGGATGTGTCCTTCCTACTTCCTAGTCTTTAGCTCAGATTAGGAAGAGTTGTATAGTGTGTGGAATTGTGGTGCTGGTGTGCCTCCAGGATCAGGGTTGGGAAACACTGGTCTACTCTATTAAAAATCCTCCTTTATCAAACTGTTTCTTCTGCACTGGCGTCTACTTGGATGACATCTTGAGTAGGTTGCACTTGTCGATCTCGTACAGACGCCATCCCTCCTCGTGGGAGAGATCCGATGCTCCGCGCCGCTTGTAAAACTCGATGGATGACGTGTTCCACTCGGCCACGATGAAGTGCATCCCGCTGCAGCGAGTCTTCACTGCCGTCTACAGACAAAAACATTTGAATAAAAGGTGTTTAAATGACCCATAACAAGACAAAACATTTGAATAAAGGCGTTTAAATTACCCATAACGACAAATATTTAAGGTACTCGAATGCATTATGCATACCTCACTTAGCATCTTCAGGATCTCAGAGCCCATTCCATAACCTGAAATTGTAGGGAAATAAATAAATAATAGATATGATATATTATACATGACAATTTCAAAGCAATTCTTTTGTTTACAGCAACAGGTAGCATCTCTTCATACCTCTGAATTCCTGCATCACATAGAAGTCTTCCAGATAAAGCAGCTTCCCAATCCAGGGGTCATAGGTAAAGTAGTACATAGCAAAGCCAACCACTGTATAACCTGAAGTGGAAAAACATGAGGATCGTCAGTAAACCAAGGGTTTACCAGAGTTAGGCTGAATCCCAATTCTCTGTCTTACCCCTTCCCCTTACCCCTTCCCCTTAGTTTTGCTCGTTCACGTGAGAGTAAGGGCTATCCCAATTCTCATTTTGATCAAGGGCTAGGGGTAAGACGAAGGGGTAGGGGTAGGGGAAGGGGTAAGACAGAGAATTGGGATTCAGCCTTAAAGAGAGCAGAAAGTCACTGGAGCGCATTCAGCGGGTCTGACGTCACTTCCCATGCATGACGCAGAAAGATAAATTGTAACGGTTTCATCGTAAAAGTAACATTAGCTGTAACAATATTGATTGACGATAAATAAATAAGAAAAGTTAAGAATTAATCTTGAAAAAAAATATATGAAAAAAACCCTGATGTTGTTAACTTGCCTTCAAGAGACTGTTTATCCTTCGGTACTTCAGCGACGACGCAGTGATAAAACGGATGATCTCCGAAACCGTCCTCGAGCAGCTCTGAAACATAAACAGGCCTAAATAACCATCATACATTCATAAATATCATAACGTTACTCTGAAACGACGGAGACCGAATTCTGTACCTTTCTCGGTCAGGACGACCTGTTCCTCCATTTCCTCAAATTTCGCAAGTTCCTAAAATTAATCAGACGGCGTATATCATTACACAAACCACCAGAACGTAAACATTTTCTTAATTTAAACGTTAAAATAATTATTATTATTATGTGAAATGTTGTGCGCATGCGCCGTAGGTCTGTTTTTACCTTTATGAGTCGCAGTATGTCAGACACGTCCTTGGGCTCGGCCTTTCGTAATATAAACTTGTCCATTTTCTTCTTTTACTCTTTTTCCCTTTTCTTACTAGTCCTCGGTATGTGAAATGTAGTAAGATTTGTTTCTTCATTCGGTTCCAAGGGGGTTACCCTCAGCAGAAAGTCTGGGTTTTTCACCCTGTCAGTGAAGAATTACATGAAGTCGTCGCCGGAAGCGCTTTGTCTCAACGGCGAGCTCGTGCGCTATTTATATGCGGGGCGCTGACGTCACTACCGGAAGTACTGAGTTGACTCACATCATTAGTACAGCAAGATAACCAGTTCGAACCAGATCAAAGAAACAGTAGTTTCGGATGCAAACCAGTATAACACGATTCACCGACACTAAATATGTTACTAAATAATAGTATATTTCTTATTTTTAGCATAACCTTTTGTTTTAAATGTTTAAGCATTAACATTTAATCATTTAGCAGACGCTTTTATTCAAACTAACAATAGGACACAAATATGTAAGTGCCACCTATGCTCCTTCCCAGAGTAGTCTAATATAGTCTAAACATTATTTTATTTTTTTTCAAATAGATATAGAAGAGAAAAGAAAGTGTTAGTATTTGTTTGGATTATAATCCCAGATTTTCAATGTGGTTTTAGACTTCTGGACCCTCTGCATACAATAACATCAGAAACAAAATCAAAATATTATTTGACTGCAGAATACAGTCTCCTTTGCTTTATTTTCTAGTTCTCATAGGGTGTGATTATGTCAAGCCGAGACAGGAACCGCATATTTCACAGTCTGCATCAACTGAAGCTCAACTGCTAGCAACAACTTGAACTTTTTTAATACTTCGTATGATTGTAGGCCTGCGTTCTATAATGTTTTCAGGCTTTGTTTATTATTATTATTATTGATGATGACAGATTGTTAGCTCAGCTGTGTAATCTATCACACCTTTTTTACATCCAACGTATTTTTTTATTTGCGTGAGTGTTTTATAATTGGCAGCTATGGTGATGGAATCTAAACATTTAAATGATTAAGTTTGCTCAAAAATGAAAATTCTGCTATCTTTTTCTCCCATATTTTGATGTGTTTATATTATCTGCAGAAACGAGCAGGGAAACTCTACAGACATGTGAGATCACACGCTTCACAGAGCAGGAAGACACTGTATACTTCAAAGACTAACACTGCTGAGTGAAAACAGGATGTATTCAAATAATATTTCCATATTTAGGATTTCTGATTCAACAAAGCGGATGAAGCTTTGTCTGTAGATTTAGGGATACTATTTTTGTCTCAGTAGGTCAGACAAAGTGCGCATACTTCGATGAACAACCATGGATAAACACATTGTTTTTGATAATGGAGATTGATGTTACTATTAGATATTAGAGGCATTAATATCATGTATAATTGCTCTGTGTGCAACGATAGACATTTTAAAGGCAGAATAACCTTAAATACCTTTATTTTCCTTGCCTTTTAAAGCTATGATCAGTCTAAAAATTGCATAAGTATATGCATTGTGTAAATATAATACAAACATTTAAACATATATATATCACGTACATCCACTATATACTTGACTGGCACTTTAAACAACAATGCATATCGTATATACTGGATGTGCGTGATGTTTACTCCAAGAATAGTGAAGTTAGATTTGATTTTTAACAGTATAATAATAATGTCTTTGCAATGCATAATACATATTTTATGCAGTGCTTGATTTTTATAAAGTAAATATAGGAATAACTTTGATATTGTTTGTAATGGACATTTACTGAACTGAAGCAACTTACATTTATTTGATTATCCATACATCATATTTTAGAAAAATCATGTTAATATGCGAGTATCAAATATCATCAGACTTTTGAGGAACGTTTATTTGTTCATCTCTCAATCATCATTGTATTCATTGCATTATATGTTGTTGTTTTTTCCACAATAAAAGCTGCAGAGCTTTGATCATAAAACTAAGCATTTAAATATCATCTTACTAAGACATATTATTGGTAGATATAGAGTGACGACTGATCTATGCATTTTATGTGCTAAATACTGTTATAAAGACCTCATTCATTACATTGGCCTTGTATGCAACATTCATTGCATATTTTATCTTACTTCCTGGCCATATATATATCAGCATCTGCAAAAAACAAATATGTTTTTGCTCAGTTTAGGCCTCCTCTAGTGTGAGATCCATCTTCACACTATATGAGCCATAAATAATAAAAAATAAAAAAAACACATATGCAAACTTTTTTTTGCCTCACTATATCTGAATGTTTACAGAAGTCGATATCTCAGCACAAGCATCTCAAATGTTCTTCCGTTTCAGTTTCAGTCCATGAGCCAGACTGTATTTCGGAATGGGATACAATCAGCACTGACTCATTCACATCCGCCCTCATCTGGAAGTCCTTACTGAGAGACTTAAAAGAGTTCCCTAAGGATACCGAGTCATTTCCAGAATACTTGACCTAACAAAAGCATTCATGCATTTTTTTAATATCTGGAAAATAACGCTACAGACCAATTGAAAACTTTTGAATAAATAAAGCAATTGCGTGTAAGGATGTCTGAGACGTCACAGGGAAGGAAGGCATTGTTATTTTCACAGCTCTGCGTTTCCTTTAGACCAGCACAACTGAAACACTCAGGAAAGAAAGAACCTGCATCACATATTGATACATTTCCTAGATAAAGCATCTCTGTATTACGGAGTTAACAAAAAAAACATAATCACAGTGTCACGGTTACGTAACGTGGTGCTAAGAAATACTCACAACGAGAAATAACGAAGACTTTAATCATCAAACACTTAGGAACCAGGAGAAAACCACAACCAAACGTTAACGAGAACCGACAGAGACTGAGGGAGAACACAGGGAAGAATATATACATGAGACAAACAAAAGGATCTAAACAAGATAATAAATGACACACAGCTGAACAAAATGACCTAAAAAATACAAACAGAAAGTCCAAACACAAACTGGAAAGTGACAGTCACATTCCATCTGCCTGCAGGAGCAGGCCTTTACAAATAAACCTGTAATTCCCATTCAGTTTGGCTCTGTTCCCGGGAATTCCTCAGAAATATCTTGGAGAGCAAACAACAGACTGTCATACAGCTTGACTGAGAGCTGCTTGTCTGTGTACAAGCTGTTAAGTGTTGTAGGGCTTTGCTATCAGTGGTAAAGGAACATCACAATTGTCCTCAACAAGACACATGATTCCCTCTTCCCTTGTTCATTTCCAATATCGATCCTTATCAAAGAGGGACTATCTCTATTATATATTATACCATGGCCTGGGTGAATACTCGATTCTGATTGGCTGCAGGGTGTCCATTAAAAAGTGATAGAGGACACCTAGTAAAGGAGTTCTGGTGAAAATGACTGTTTACTGTTCGAAATTAATAAATAAATGCGCTGGCTACATCAGCTGTGAGTAACCATAGCAACAGGCAGTCAAAGTATCTATACGGACTATAAATCGAGCGGACTATAAATATCTCCGGTTGCTAAATAAACCGTCAGGCGTAACCAGGGAAACCAAGTTATTGTTTGTAAAAACTTTAGATTTCGATTGTAAAACTAATTAAAATATAAACTAATGTTTTAAAAATGTGTTATTTGGCAAGTGACCATGGTATAAGCGGGTTAATGCCCTTCGAGGTGTCCATTGTCAGGTATATATGGACCTCCATATATACCTGATGGAGGTATATATGGAGGTATATATGTTGCCTTTGGCTTGCTCAGTTGGGGATATTTTGGGGATATTTAATTTAATTTTATCAATCAATAAATTCCACTTGAAACAAACCTTGTTGTATTATTTTAATTTAATACTGTGAAGCTGCTTTGATACAATCTGTATTGTGAAAAGCGCTATACAAATACACTTGACTTGACTTGACTTGACCTCCGCTGCGCGTTGGACGGTTCACGCCTCGCCGTCGTCCATTAATACCTGACAATGGACACCTCGTCGGGCATTAACCCTTACATATAACACCTAATTTACATGCCATCCCTTGAATTCTGGCAGTCTGCAGATTACTTGGGCTAGGGATCTTAACATCGAGATAAAGATTCAGACAGAGACCAGCAGAAAATGAAGAGATGTCATATCGATCACGAGTTCGGTATGGAGTACCACAAGGCTCAGTACTAGGACCGTTGCTTTTCACCCTGTAGCCTTGTTCGTGGAGCAGACACACTCTGTCAGTTTAAATCTGAACTAAAAAGATATCTCTTTAACCTGGCATACACATAACACATTATCACATTTCTATAATTCATATCTGTTAAAGGATTGATAGGCTGCATAAATTAGGTCAACTGGAACCGTGAACACTTCCTATAACACCTGATGTACTTGGTACATTGCAAGAAGAATGGCATCTACGCTAATATTAGTCTTTCTGTTTATCCCGAGGTTTACCTCAGTCAGTCCGCCGGGCCGTATCGAGATCAGATGGTGGACCTGGACCTGCACCTGGACACGACCACAACTCAGCCCTGAATGTCAGCAGAGATCGTGTCTACTAGAACAATCCCCTGTGAAGCCCTCATCGACACGACAGACATCAGCAAAGATCCTCAGACCGCAAGAACCAGACAAGTCCTCAGCACAGACTCAATGACCAGCTTTGTCTCCATAGTGGCGTGATGAATGCAATCTTCACGCAAAAAGGGAACTGGATGAAATATTTAAATGATAGCGATCCACAATTCTGACTCGTGATGCTGCCTGAATCATAATCTCACTGTGTTCGTTCGTGTAGAGGAGAACTGGCCTCCCGACTGATCCTGGTTTCACCCAAGGTTTTTTTCTCCATTTCTGTCACCTGATGGAGTTTGGGTTCCTTGTCACTGTCGCCTACATAGTTGCGGACACTTAAAGGGATAGTTCACTTTGAAATTAAATTTTGGTATGCTTTAGCAGTAGTTTCAATTTTGATATTTTTAGGTCAAACCGTTATTGTCTGTCAGTCATATAATGCAGGTCTATGGTCACCACCTCAAAGAGCAAAGTACACATTGATCGCCTAAGACACGAAACGAGCGGTTTGTGTGAGAAAACGAACAGTATTTATATCGTTTTTACCTCTTGTACACTTTCCGGCGCTTGCGCAGACTAAGCCAGAACCGCGCACACGTCACACACCAGGATGCGCGCGCGCCCTCAGATCACTTGGACGTGGTTGTGTACAAGAGGTAAAAACGATATAAATACTGTTCGTTTTCTCACACAAACCGCTCGTTTCGTGTCTTAGGCCATCAATGTGTACTTACGATGGGGAATTGTTTAATTTGGACTTCTCTGTGTATGCTCTTTGAGGTGGTGACCATAGACCTGCACTATATGACTGACAGACAAGAACGGTTTGACCTAAAAATATCAAAATTGAAACCACTGTGGAAACAAAGACACCTACATCTTGGATGCCCTTGAGGTAAGCTAAAACATACCAAAATTTAATTTCAAAGTGAACTATCCCTTTAAAGGGGAGGGGTGGTTGATTATGATTTCACTTGTCTAACTCTAGTTAGTGTGTAATGTTGCTGTTTGAGCATAAACAACATCTGCAAAGTGACAACGCTCAAAGTTCAAAGCAAAGGGAGATATTTGCTTTTAAAGAAATCGCTTTTTAAGGACTACAACAAACGGCTGGTAGAGACTACACCACATTCCTCCCGGGCTAGTGACATCACTAACCCTAAAATTTACATAAACCCCTCCCCCGGGAACGCGATTTATAGATTATCATGACAGAATATGCTAATCAATGACTAGAAGATAACTACACATAAGTTACATAAATCCATCAACTAACCATTCAGAAATGTCCCGTTGCTTCTACATGTTGTCACTTCTTCTTGAGTCTCTCCTGACTCCGGTTTGAACATAAACATTGACATTTTCAGTGCGTGTGTGTGTGTGAGGTAAAAGGACACAAGCTCTTGGAGCTCCGCCCCCTGTGCCGGGAGCAGCAGCTCATTTGCATTTAAAGGAACAGACACAAAACGGTGCGTTTTTGCTCACCCTCAAAAAGTGACAATTTTAACATGCTATATAAAAATATCTGTGGGGTATTTTGAGCTAAAATACCCTCCTGAAAAAGAGCAATCTGGATAAGACCATATTAAGCAACTATAGACCGATCTCGAATCTTCCTTTCATAGGCAAGATCATTGAAAAAGTTGTCTTCAACCAGCTGAACAAATTCTTAAGCTCGAATGGATACTTTGACAATTTTCAATCTGGTTTCCGACCGCACCACAGCACAGAGACAGCGCTCATAAAGATAATAAACGATATTCGCTTAAATACTGATTCAGGAAAATTATCAGTGCTGGTACTACTCGACCTCAGTGCTACATTTGACACTGTCGATCACAACATACTTCTTGACAGGCTGGAAAACTGGGTGGGGCTTTCTGGGATGGATAGTCCTAAAATGGTTCAGGTCATACTTAGATGGGAGAGGTTATTATGTGAGTAAAGGAGACCATAAGTCTGAGTGGACATCCATGACATGCGGAGTCTCTCAAGGCTCAATTCTTGCGCCACTCCTGTTCAACCTGTATATGCTCCCAATGAGCCAAATAATGAGAAAGAACCAAATTGCTTACCACAGCTATGCAGACGACACACAGCTGTACTTAGCTCTATCGCCTAATGATTACAGCCCCATTGACTCCCTGTGCCGATGCATTGACGAAGTCAACAGTTGGATGTGTCAAAACTTTCTTCAGTTAAACGAAGACAAAACTGAAGTCATTACGTTTGGAAACAAAGATGAAGTTCTCAAAGTGAACGCATACCTTCACTCTAGGGGTCAAACAACTAAAAATCAAGTCAGGAATCTTGGTGTGACACTAGAGTCAGACCTTAGTTTCAGTAGTCATGTCAAAGCAATAACTAAATCAGCATACTATCATCTGAAAAATATTGTAAGAATTAGATGCTTTGTTTCCAGACAAGACTTAGATAAACTTGTTCATGCTTTCATCACCAGCAGGGTGGATTATTGTAATGGACTCCTCACTGGCCTTCCCAAAAAGACCATAAGACAGTTGCAGTTCATACAGAACGCTGCCGCTAGGATTCTGAGCAGGACCAGAAAATATGAACATATCACACCAGTCCTCAGGTCTTTACACTGGCTCCCAGTTACATTTAGGATTGATTTTAAAGTATTATTACTGGTATATAAGTTATTCAATGGCCTAGGACCTCAATACATTGCAGATATGCTCACTGAATATAAACCCAACAGATCACTCAGATCATTAGGATCATATCAGCTAGAAATACCAAGGGTTCACTCTAAACATGGTGAGTCTGCTTTTAGCTATTATGCCAGCCGCAGCTGGAACCAGCTTCCAGAAGAGATCAGATGTGCTCCTACAGTGGTCACATTCAAATCCAGACTCAAAACACTTCTGTTTAGCTATACATTTACTGAATGAGCACTGTGCCACTGTTCGTCCGACTGTACTGTACTGTATTTTATTTTTATTTTTCTAAACTGTTTTAATTATTCTTATTTCTTTTAATTATTTTAATTTCTCCTATGTAAAGCACTTTGAATTGCCATTGTATATGAAATGTGCTATATAAATAAACTTGCCTTGCCTTGCCTAGCCTAAAACTTCACACACACACACACACACACACACACACACACACACACACACACACACACACACACACACACACACACACACACACACACACACACACACACACACACACACACACACACACACACACACACACACACACACACACTCTGGGGACATCAAAGACTTATTTTACATCTTGTGAAAAGGGCATTATACCACCCCTTTAATATTCAATAATATTATTGTTTTGACTGCACTGACACTATTACATGAGAACTGAACTGAGCTGGATGACGACATCACTGTTGTTCAGCAGAGCTTCTTTACAGCCGAATTGAACTCATTTCATAATTGATATTTACAACGGAACTGAATCATCACTGAACTGACTTCAGCTGAAGAATCATTTTCTTTTAGAGCTGCTGTACAGCCGAAATTATCTCTGTTTGCATCATTAAATCATGTTCCTGTTATTACTGCAAAGCTAACAATCTGTATTGCGCTCTTCAAATAAAGGTGACTTGACTAGTCGTGTCAGTCAGTTTTGAAACGTGTACGTCATCTGTTCACAGAGATCACAGAGTCCACCGGTCTAAAAGTGCCAGCTAATTTTCCTGCTTTAGCTCTCTTCTATTTTTTTTGGCTCACTCTCAGCTACCACGCCTGTACTCTATCCCTCTCCGCTATAGTCAGCTTATCTGGAGTCCTTCCTATCTATAAACTTTTGAATATAGAAAGGAATAAAACTGCAAAGTTTGGTGTGTGTAAAGCTGTAGAAGTGGAGATTTCTGACTCAAACTCACAGCCTTTAAAGATATGGATTCTAATTTAAATGCACAGATAAAGAACAATAAGTACTTAAATGTGTTGGCTATTTTCTTTCCACTAGCCTGAAACAAGATATCTTAATGAAGCAGAATAGAAAAAATCTTAAAATTAACCAGTGCATGAAAAAACAAAAACGAAACAATGGTTTTGCCTGTAGTGTCTGTGCCTTAATCTTTTGGGATGGAATTGTAGAGTTTCAAAGTATAAAATGGGGAAGCATTAGATCTCATATATATATATATATATTACATAAAAAAGAAAAGATGTGGTGAATAAAGAGAAACTTTTAAATTTTTTCCCCTTAGTATAATTTAAGATGAAGTATACAAAGAAGTAAATACGACATGTCTATATAAACATCATTACATTGCATTGTAAGTCCCTGATGCATGCATTATTAAATCACAAAAGGAAAAATAATCATGTATCTCTTTACGTCAAAACAAGAATATAATCTCAGTCATCTTTTAAAATTACACATCTAAAGATAGAGCTTTTGTTAGCCTTTTTATACTTGTCATACAAAAAACACAAAGACATATAAAGAGGACGTATAGAATTATGGGTATATAATTCCATATAGAATTATGGGTAAGAGTCAGAGGTTTTGGATGTAAAATCACACCCTGAATGCTTCAAAATGCCATTTGAACTCGAAGGTTTGTCCACCACAGGGTCAATCTCTAGCTGTGTCCCAAATGACGCACTATACACTATGTACTTATGCACTATGTACTCAACGGTGTAGTGTATGAACTTTATGAATGTATTTTGTCTTTCAACATCGGAGTCTGATAGCTCCTCCCCCTCAGCTGCGTAATTAAAGCTGCGACAGTCGAGTGCATGAAGTGTCCAATGTTCAAAACACTTTGTTTTTTCGGTTAAATAAGTGCATGATCCGGAAACTTAAAGTGCACTTTTTCTTTTTAGAATAGTGTGAACAACTCGCACTATTTTTATTTCACAAAATGGCATAGAATAGTGCATAAGTACTTGATTTGGGACACACCTATAGACTAAACAGAAACAACACTTCATCCGGTTCACTCCTCGCTGGTCATCTTGAGGAGGTTCTGCTTGTCGATCTTGAAGAGCCTCCACCCTTCCTCCAGAGAGAGATCTGACGCCCCGCGCCGCTTGTAGAAGTCGATGGAGGGCTTGTTCCACTCCGCCACGATGAAGTGCATACTACTACACCGAGTCCGGACCGCCGTCTGCAGGAAACCAGACAGGGATTGGGAACACTGATTTAGTACAAGATATACTGCCATGAGGAAGATTGGAGAGGCTGTATAATGTTAGATCATTAACCTGGGTATAATCATTGTAGACTATGAGCTTTGGTACACTTGTGGAGAAGAATTACACTTAGTATACTTTTACGGAAAAAGAAAACTGAATGTAATGTCTTCGGACACAATTGCATGCTGAGTGCTATTAAATTAATTGCGATTAATCGCATGATCTGACATAAAAGTTTGTAGTGTGTTATTTGATGTTATTTCAACATCGTCATTACATATGTGAAATTGCTAATTAGTTTATGCAAGTTTCAATCAAAATAACACTAAAGTATATTTTAGTGAAGTTATATATATATATATTACATATTTACAAACTTTTATGTTAGATGTGATTAATCGCGATTAATCGATTTGACAGCACCAGTTTAAATTTATATTTAATGCAATTAGTTGAACTTTTTTTGACCCACGTAAGCACATCTTAATATGCGATTTCATAATAATTATTTCTACTGTTTTTGAAATATTGTTAAAATGTACTGACTAGCATTTATAGTAAACTAAAATATACTTTATAAACTAATTTGAAACTTCACATTTGTAATGACGATGTTGAAATAATATCAAATAACACACTACAGTTAAAATGATAGTTTTACATTACATGTGCTTCAGTGTGTTAGTCAACACATCAAATCAAGTGCACTTCATTAAAGCACAACAATAGATTATTAAAAACGTAATGAATTAAAATTTACTTAAATGTAAAACTATTGCAAAATGCACTTCTAAAAGTGTGTACTCTCTTTAAGTGGCCCTTTATTTCATTTAAATTATATTATCTTCAAGTACAATTAAAAAAATTACACTTGCAATATTTGAAGTACAGTACAAGTGCACAATTAAGCGCACTTCTGTTTCACAAGGATAACTATGCGCTCTAACAACACAGAGGAACAGACATAGAAATAGATGCGGTTGAACTTTAGGGGCCCTATCTTGCACCCAGCGCAATTGACTTTGTACACCGATGCATGTATCATTCCTATTTTGCACCCGACACACAGCGGACTTTTCCCTCCACAGACGCACGTCTGTAAATTAGGGAATGAACTTGCGCTCCCGGGGGCGGTTAAGCGAAAAGAGGAGGCGTGTTCCGGCGCAAACGTTCCCTGGTGCTATTTTACAGGTTTAGAAAACAATTCCGCCACTGACCAGGAGAAACCTAGTCTAAAGTCAGTGGCGTGTTGCGCGTGTTATTCATAGGCTATTTTAAGGGCGCATGCTTGGCCATAATCAATGTAGCGTGTGCACAACGCACATACACTTTGCTTCTCTCATCTACACAGAAGCAGCAGTTCTCATTTTTAGAAAACCATACATTATTACAAGCCAAGGAAAATTATTCCACACGAGGGAAATCATTGTGGTGTGAAGATGTGAAAAAATAGCCATAAATCTAGCTTACACATTTACTCAAATTATCATACGCCTGTTTAACCGAAGCTAATTTGGGTGTGTTTCTCCATCCCCAATGTCACTTCTCTGTGTGTTACGGCCCTGACGAGAACGTCGGTCTCCTCAGCTGTGAACCGCTCCTGGCGTGCGTCTGGCAAATCCGCTGTTATAATAGCAATCCGCCATGGAACAAGCGCACCTGCTCTTAAAGGGAATGTGAGATGATGCTCTGATTGGTTTATTTCACGTTACGCACAAACCACACCTATGAGTAATGAAGCTACTTCAGACCAACACATTTTAGATTTGCGAGATCCGCCCACAAAGTTACTTGCGTTTCGCGCTTGATACTTGCTTTTCAGATCGTTAAAATATGGCCCTAGGTGTTATAGAGGAAATTACCTCACTCAGTTTCTTCAGGATTTCAGAACCGATTCCAAAGCCTAATTTGAGCAGAAGGAAAAGTGTGTTACATCTCATAAATCTGACAGTTTGATTTCACAAATGCATACGGTCACATTCATACCCCGATACTCCTTCATGACGTAGAAGTCCTCCAAGTAGAGCAGTTTTCCAATCCAGGGGTCATAGGTGAAATAATACATGGCAAAGCCAACGATCACATGACCTGGAAAAAAAGGTTCAATCACTCTATTGTTTGTTTGCAGCAAGAAAATGCATTTTGTAGCAACTTCAAAAATCACAGATAAGACAGATTTTACACGGAGACAAACGCTGTTGGTTTGCGATTGGCTGAAATTAATTTCGGGTGGGATTATTGGCATCACAACCCTCACATACACCACAGTCACGTCATCCCAGGTGTACATTTTTTGATTAATCTGTCATTTCACTTCTTCTTTTCACTTTTATTGTGTTGATTTGAACATTTATACCACACTGCAAAAAATAATTTCTTAGTATTTTTTGTTTTCCCGTACATATATATATATATATATATATGTCGTGTCATGCAAACATATAGGCCTATATATATATATAAACATAATACATATTACATTACACAACATCGTTTTAAAAACTTAAACTTTATATGCGTTTTGACAGTTCTTCAAAAACTGTGTTTTGTGGACCTGAAAACACAAGTTTTTGAAACCAATACCGTTATTGTCGCGGTTAAACTACACGTTCCTATCACGTGTTCAGTCTATAGGCGCGTAATGTTTCTTTACAAATTGGCATCGCCATCTACTGGCCTGGCATGAATAATACAGCGTTTTTAGCCATTTTGCGGATCCGTGTGAACGATCGTCTTCTATAAGCGAAAAACACAAAGGAAAAACTTTTCCATTTTAGGACGTCATTGTCGTGTAAACGTACCCTTAAATCAAGATAGATTTACTTGAGAAGCTAAATGTTACACCTTCTTGTTTTCTGAAAAATGTATCAAAATTTTGTAGTTTTATGCTTAAATATTTCCCCGCCATTGACAGAATCTTCCGGTAATCCATGTTTTCCCTGTTATACGGTAGGGGGCGCTATTATGCATCTTCTGAAAGAGTACTGAATGTTAAAATCTTAAGCCATTTTGCTTCTCAAGTAAATAATCTTAATTTAAGATTTATACCAGAAAAACAAGACAAAAATACTGATTAAGAAAATATTTTTTTGTTTTGCAGTGCAGCAGAGTAGGGTTGGGAATCAAAACACGCTAGAAAGACTATCATGACGTTCATTCCTCCACAGATGTAGATGGAATATAGTTATGAAATAAAATATCATGGCAATTAGAATCGTTTCTCAAACATTTGCCCATTAGTTCCTCCTCGGAATTTCTAAAAGTTTCATTAATGGAATCGATCATTCCTTGCAATTCCCATCCCTAGTTGTGAGTATGGTAACAAATCCATATGATCCATCTGTAAGAAAGTTGTTAGTTTTGGGCATATTGTTGTGTGTGTAAGGCTGGTGACGTCCCAGCTGTTGTGGGCCTTACCTCTGGTTTATTGTATATGTTACACTATTGTAACCGATCTTTCAGTTACCTCCCCGCCCATCCATGTACACGCCACGGGCAATGTACATGGCGAAGCAAGAGACTGTAGCCTGAAGACAATAAATTACAGAGGGGGATTGGATAAGCGTTCTTGGCAAATGTCAAACAACTGAAATTCTCTGTGTTGAATGTTCAGATGCACAAAAAAGACACTTTATATTCCAGTGCTCATGTTACAGTGTTGCTTCAATTAATAGGCGAGTTCATCCAAACAAGAAACTCTGGCATTATTTACTCACCCTCATGTCACTCTAAACCAAATTTTACATGCAACTCTTTTCAACAGCTACAAAAAAGGACTAAAATCCCAATATGAACTATACATGTAGTATAATCCAAGTCAAACGGTAGAAACAGACCCAAATTTAAGTTGTTGCACTACAAAAAATTAAGTATTTTTGACTCGTTTTCCAGTTCAAATATCTAAACATTCTTAAATCAAGATGCATTTGAGAAGCAAAATGACTTAAGATAACAAGTCTTGTTTTCTGAAAAAACTTAGCAAAATTAAGTGACCAGAGCAAATATCTGCCAAAAAGGTCAGAAAAATTTGTATTTCTATTTGAATTAGTTTATTTTTCTCACCCTATATTTTTTCTTGTTTTAAGCATAAACTCACTTCTTCAAAAAAAAAAAAAAAAAAAAAGAGTTAATATCTTTAGTAATTTAAGAATGTTTAGATAATTAGTAGTTTTGCACTGGAATATTGAGTACGAAAATAATTTTTGGGAGTGTGCATAATTATAATGTTCCTAAAATCTCGTTTTTGGGTGAACTATTACGTAACATGGGCACAGCAATGCAAAGTGTTACCAAACACTGTTTTGCAGAGGTGGGAGTAAGTCACACATGTGCAAGTCACAAGTAAGTCTCAAGTCTTAACCTTCAAGTCTCAAGCAAGTCCGAGTCAATTTTGTGAAAAGCAAGTCAAGTCAAGTCAAGTCACTGCTTTATGTCAAGCAAGTCAAGTCAAGTCGTAGCTTGGGTCACAAGTCACTGGCAAGTCATACAAACGTTTGATGATTTCACTGAATTTATATATTAAAATAAGTTAAAACTACATAAGCTGTGGACTATGGTTTTATTTGCAACATTTTTTTAAAATATGCATTTCCACAACCAGCTGAGTGGTTACTACAATAAAAATAAATAAATAAATAAATAAAAATTCAAACTACATAGCCTAAAATGTAAATTTAACTGAAATTAGGCCAACATTAAAGCATGAAAAATAAATATGCAGTGAACAAACATTGCAGAAGACCATTAAAAGGTATTAAACAATTCACAATTCAAGTATAATGGTTCCTATGCCACCAAATGGCATTCTTCAAACTGGCATCCCCTTTATGGAACATGAACACATCCCAACAAGTTAGATCTTTCCTTTTTAACAAAAGAATAACAAGAAAAAAACAGTAATAATTGAATTGACACAAAACTTACACCTGTCAATCAGGTGGATTGACTATTGTACATTATTAATCTGTGTGAGTGAGTGATTTATTAATATTTGTGAATGAATGTGTGTGCATGTGTATGTGTGAAAAGTGTATTGTTTGCATGTCCATGGTTGTGTGTGTGTGTGTGTGTGTGTGTGTGTGTGTGTGTGTGTGTGTGTGTGTGTGTGTGTGTGTGTGTGTGTGTGTGTGTGTGTGTGTGTGTGTGTGTGTGTGAGTGTGTGTGAGTGTGTGTGAGTGTGTGTGTGAGAGAGAGAGAGAGAGAGAGAGAGGTGATTTGATTGAGTGTGATTGATTCATTAATATTTGTGAGTGAATGTGTGTGCGTGTGTATGAGTGAAGAGTGTATTGTTTGTTTGCATGTGTGCATGGTTGTGCTTGCAAGTTTGAATTTTTGTTTTGTGTATTTGTGTATGCATGGTTCGGTTCGAAAGTCTGTATGTTTTTTTTTCTTTGTGTGTAGGTGTCTTTTTACAATATTTTAGTGGTATTAACTAGCGATTTCTTTTTACTTACTCTATGCCCTATATACTAGCGTTATAAGCTAAACAGTTTTTAGAGATAAAACTCTTTACATTCGATTATCATGAAAACAAATCCCAGAGAACGGTAGACTGTACCAATGCATTATTAATTATTATTAAATTACAGTTAATTTTTTTTTATATATTTCTTTTAACATTAAAGTCAACCCTGGGATAGCAGACTATATTGGTAGCATATAACTAGACAGTACAAAGGGATGCATGCAGGTAAAAAAAACTGGAATATGGCATATTTTAACATATTTTAACCTGATTTTCATTTTCATTTTCAAGAAAATATTTTTTCTCTGTGCTTTTGTATGTAAGGGATTATTCAGATCATAAAAAAAAATCATTAATCCAAGGCACTCGAATATTATTAAAAATATATAGAAAGCCTTTATTTCATCATGGCTTTAATATTTTAAAATCAGGTGACAAGTACTTGCACAACTATGCGTTGTGGCTAATGAGCCTTTGTCAGGGTGTGTGACCAAAGCCCCTTTCACACAGAGATTCCGGAAAATACACGGATAAAGTGACCCAAGATTTGACCCGGGTTCGTTTGATTTAGGTTCATTCACACTGCCAGTCTGGCAGTGCCAGTGATTTCCCGGAATCAGAGATTGCGTTCACACACAACCCCTAAAGACATGTAATGTCTTAGCAGCGTCTTAAGTTTGCTTATGAGCTTCTCTCTCTCTCTCTCTCTCTCTCTCTCTCTCTCTCTCTCTCTCTCTCTCGAAACCACGCTTGTGCATTTTTTTTTTTCTCTCTGATTCGATCATAAACTTGCGCATTACGTACCGTTTCACAGCTGGCGAACGATCCCGCGCTTCAGCGTCATCACTACGACACTCCATTATTACGGTTTTTGTTCACACAGCGCGCGTTCCTGCTGCGTCACGTGATTGTTGCGGTGCGTTCAAATACAGATATTTATTTTTAAAAAGACAAGTTATTTCGAGTCATTTACCTCAAGTCCGAGTCAAGTCTCAAGTCATGAATATCAAGTCAAAGTCAAGTCAAGTCTTTTATTAATATTTGTCAAGCAAGTCTCAAGTCCTAAAATTTGCGACTTAAGTCTGACTCGAGTCAAGTCATATGACTCGAGTCCCCCATCTCTGCTGTTTTGCGTCATTATGCACAGAAACACTTTTGGTAACCCGAGCGTCCGTGGGAGTTTAACACACTCCTGGTGTGCTCACTTCAACCTGATTTGGGGGAGGGGGAAACAAAAAAAGCAGAACAACACAACATATAGTGCATTGAAACGCAGAGTTGTTTACCGTCGGCGCTCTGGTGCTGTTTAGGCACTTCGGCCACTATACAGTGATAGAAGGGATGATCTCCGAAACCGTCCTCCAGGAGATCTACAGGAGCAAAACAGCAATTACAAGACTGTAACAGAAGCTGCAAACTCTGAAAGTTATCGCATTTACACTACCGTTCAAAAGCTGGAATGATCAAAAAGCTTTAAAAAGAAGTCTCTTCAGCTCACTTCAGATCAAAAACACAATAAAAATTTGAAATATTATTAATAAATTTAAAATAGCAGTTTTCTATGTGAATCTATTGTAAAATGTAATTTATTCCAGTGATCAAATCTGAATTTTTAGCATCATGACTCTTCAGTGTCACATATCCTTCAGAAATCATTAATTGTAATGTTTTACCATATTACAGTCTTCACTGTATTTTCATTAAATAAATGCAGCCTTGGTGAGCAGAAGAGACATTTTTCATCTTAATTATTCCAAACTTCTGACAGTCAGTGTACTTACCTTTTTCAGTCAGAATAACTTGATCTTCCATTTCCTCAAATTTTGCCAGTTCCTAATACAAAAGATATACATATTCAGGTTAAAAATGATGAAGTTAGGATTACTAACTAGTAGTGCTGTCAAATCGATTAATCGTGATTAATCACATCTAACATGAAACTTTGTGTATACACACACACACATAGGCTATTATATTTGCAAACTTTGATGTTAGATGCGGTTAGTCGCGATTAATCGATTTGACAGCACTATTAACTAGTACTGAAACTCTTCAGATCTCAACATCGCATTTGAGCGCACAAACACATCTTTATCGTCAGTATCTTGTATTAACACAGCATCAGTCCGGTTTAAAACTGAGTTTATCACCTTTATGAGTCGCAGTATGTCAGACACGTCCTTGGGCTCGGCTTTCCGTAATATAAAATTGGCCATTTTCTTCTTTTACTCTTTTTTCCTTTGCTCACTAGTCCTCTGTATGTGAAAAGTAGTAAGATTTGTTTCTTCATCCGCTTCTCAGAGGGTTGCCCTCAGCTACAGGTCAGAGATCGGCTCTCTCTCGCTTGGAAAGGCATCCAGAGGCTGTTCTGGTGATGTTTCAGTTGTGCTCACAGTCGGGACGGTTCCTCCTTTTATTGATGCTCGAAGGGGGCAGAAACTTTCAGGCCACTCCCAGCGTAACAAACTGGTTCTTCCTGAAAACTGGGGCTTGTTTGTTCACTCAAAGCAACATGGGTTAATGTTTACCATTCTGGAAAGATAATCTCCAGTTTATGAACATGCAATCAATATATTTATACAGGTCATGACATGTAATACATTACAATCCTGGTTAACCTAATAAAGTGTACCAATTAATTTGTTTGTGCAATCTAAAAAAATGCATTAATTTAATTGAATTACAATTGCATATACAGCCAAATGTAGTCATTTCATTATTTGACAATTATATTATTTATTGCAGATAGGCCTATATGTAAAAATGAATTGTCAAGCCATATCTAGAGAGCAGACTGGTCAGTATATCCATAATAATACACTAATAATGTCAGAAAAATTAAATGTGCATTAAAATAAACACTTATTTTACATAATATTTACTCAAAAATCAGCAATAAACAATTAACACTTTTGCTAATCAACAAGTGAATAGTCAGATCACAGAGTCAAATATCAGTCAATAAAAGTAATACAAATTAAATTCAAAACCTAGAAAGCCATTTAAATCCTATTAAAAACACTATAAATAGATCAGTGTGCGTTAAGTCAGGTTTGCACATGATTTAATATATGCAAAGTTTTAATAAATCAGGGCTAATGTGCATGAGGAGGCTGGTGGAGTGTTTTGCCATGATTTGCTCTTGTGTGTTTTCAACACAACCTGACTTCCAGTAGGTTTGCTACAGAAAAACATTTCTTTTTTATTATTAACATCATCTTCAGTGATATCACAGTTCATGCTGATTATCAGGAAGTGTTTCTGGAGAATTCTTTCTGATTCGCTTTACGCAAAAAGATCTTAAAAATAAACGGGTGTGACGATGTAAAAATGTTTGCACATGCAACTGGATGACATATTAATGCATTTAACAACTAATAATACAACAGAATTTCCTGCACTGAGTAACTTTTCCATTTTTCCATTGTTCCTGACACATGACACTGCCAGTATTTTTAGTGGAAACCTTTCTGCACTACACCTTTGACCCAGACATGTGATTGACCTTTGCTGCATAAACCAAAACACAGTCTAGTGAAGTAAAATCAGGTCTGGGAGCAATTCTCCACCGCCATCGTGTTACAAAGACACTGCTCTATTTGTTCTGGCTATTTTGACATTCATAATGGAGTATTACCATCTATATAAATTGTGCTGCAAAAACAAAAGACAACTATTTGGATACAAATTCAGCAGTTTGTTTGCAGTCCATGAATGCAAGAGGGTCTGAAATGCCAACGCTATCTCACGACCAATTCGTACGAATGATAAAAAGTTGGCTAATTCGTACTAATTCGTACGACCTCACTCGTACGAATTTGTACGATTTGTCTAAACCCACGTGATGGGTAGGTTTAGGTGCGGGGTCAGGGGTAGGTCATTCGTATGAATTCATACGAATTGGCCAATTCGTAAAATATGTACGATTTTGCAAAAATCATACTAATTCGTACGAGTCAGGTCGTATGAATTCGTACGAATAAGCCACTTCGTAGAATTTTTACGTTTTCCCGTGAGATCGGGCTGGAAATGCCATTCAAACACTGCAAGACACCAGCTATAGTTTATTTCCCCTACATTATAAGTATTGGAGGGTTCCTGCACCTCATCAACAATGAATATCCACGACTTATATAGTCATTTGTGCTTAATGGAGGACGTTTTTTTTTTTAACACTTTATAACTTTAAATATTCAATTTATTGCAAAAAATGTGTTCAATACAATGTCTACTCGATCACACTGGAAAAAATGATACATTATAGAAATATCCATGACTTTTATGACTTTTGATTTGATCTGATTGGCCTTTGCAACTTCCTGAAAAATCCAGCTTTTCTGACCATGGAAACCCAAATATATACATCACTGAGTACACACTTAAAATGATAATCTATAAAGATACATCATACATAAAGATTTAACATAACTTTATTGTCTGGCAGTTATGTTTGCACTTTAGCCTTAGCATCTGTCTGGGACGGGGTCAATAACAGCCTTATCTAGTCTTTAACAGTGTGACATTACTGTGCATGCGCATGTTTCACTAATAGAGGCCTTTCCTTAAAGGGGTCATAACATGAGAAATCAAACTGGCCTAGATCTTGTGAGATAAGAGGTTTTTATACCATTAAAACATCCTGCAAGATTCAGCTTAAAACGTCCTCTTAATAAACAAAGCATTTGTTTAATGAATCTCCAAAAACGGCTTGTTTGGATATTGCAGGATCTATGATGTCACACGTACATTTATTTGCATATGATATGACATCGGTGAATAGTTTGTTTGCGCCTCTGTTTTATATGGATAACGTTTCACTCCTGCAATAGCGAGTGGCATTGATAATGTTTCTTCTGCAATGAGCCAAAGCCCTATTCGGACGGGATTGGGAATAGTTAACATGGAGAGGAGGGGTAAAGTCATTATCACCAGAGCTTCTCTGTAATTATAGTCCTATCTGAATGTGCATCTCAGTGATCATCACGGACAATGTCAGTAAAGATTACAGCGACTTTTACCTTCAGTAAAAAGGTCCGGAAAAATTACCTCAGGTAATAGCCTACTAATCCTGTGCGAATAGACCCGCTGTAAATATATATTTACAGTATGTACATGTGCGTAAATATTTCTTCATTTCCTGTTTAAAAGTAGTTTTCCGCGTTTTTTCCGAGTATGGAGACGCTTGAAAAAGCATCAGTTGTGTTCTAGACGCTGGGACGAGTCTGTGGCAAAACTCAAGTGTTTCACACACACCATTCAGATCAGAGAGAAGATCGACAGCACTTGTTATAATCATCTTTTAGCGTTAGGTAAGAGTCTTTTACCAACATAATCCAATATGAAGTTAATTAATACATCGTTCCACCGGACATAACTGTTTTATATATAAATATAGGTTAGGCTACATGTGCATATAGCACATATAAGTTAACACATAAAGATGTAAACTACATCTATATGTGTTATATGTGCTATATGCACACGTGATATCAGGAAGCAACGTAATACGCACATAACGACAGCCACACCCCTCCCACTTCTGTTACTGAGATCTCTTATCCTGTGCGAATTGGCCATTAATATTACAGACGTCCTGTGGTAAAATTACATTACTCCATCTACCCTTGTAAAGTTAATCCCGTCCGAATAGGGTTAAAAGAAGCCTTAAAGGAGCCGCGCTTTAACTCTTTCCCTGCCAGCGTTTTTTTTTTAAGTTTTCAGCCATCGCCAGCATTTTTTATTGTTTTTACAAATTTGATGGCTCCCAGAATATTTTGTTGTCTAAATATATCTGAACACGCTATATATTAAAAGAAAGACTATACCCTCTTTTTAAAAAAAACAATAGAAAAAAACATGTTTTATTCTAACTTTTGCATTTTTGTCAGAGACCGAGTCTGGATGGGATTCAGAACGATGATCAACGCACAGATGGAATAGATCGAGTCCATCAACACCCCCAAAGCTTCACTGTCCTGTAGCTCGTCCTAGCTCGACATTTCAATCAGTTTTGATTTATATATTGATGATCGTAAAATTTTACATATGCATCTGTTTGCATATATATCGCTTGATTCTGCTTCTTCTTCACCTGTGTTTTTCAGAAGATGTGTAATAGCACACCCTGTATAACAGTGAAAACATGTTAAGCGTAAAATTCCGTCAAGGTTGGAGAAAGAGATAAAAACTGATCATTTCAAACAGAGGGTCAGAAAGAAGGTTGAAGAAAAGAAATCTGCATGCATATATAATTACTACATTATACAGTAAGTGAACCTCAAGGAAAATATTAAAATAATACAAAAAATCCATGTCATGAGTCGTGGCGGATACAGAATGTCATTAATAGGTGGGCCTGGTCAGGGTTCGAATTATGATTTCATCTTTGTGGGGGTCTCTTTAAAAAAATAAAATAAAAAAAGTAGCCTATGAGCAGGCGCAGTGTATAGCTTATGTAAATAAATAAAAATGTTTAATAAAAAAGCGTTGCTAACACAATTCAATTTAAATAGTACATTTGGTTTAATTTGTTGTTTAATGAGGTCTAATATACTGTATGTTGTTAGTGGTGAGAATTTTCACGAGAATAAATAAATAGATCCGACAATTTTAAGCGTGTATTTAAGTGGTCCAGTAGCAGAACTTTTGCCAAGCGTGTCAGAGGTTCTGGGTTCTAAGCCGCACTCGTATAGTTTTTTTTTTTTATCAAAACCGATTATGTTTATCAGTGGTTGTATATCAGGCAAGGACACGTTTGTGTGCATTTAGTTTTTTAATTTCACCGGAACGAATAGAGAGTCTCCACAACGGATTGAAGCGGGCGTCCGAGTGAAGACTGTGCGCGAGCCACAAGAGAACACAGTCTCCGCGCCACTGATCGCAGCGGCAACGAGCACTTTGATCACTTTATTTCAAAAACAACACATTTCAGCGCTAGATCGCCTCTTATTTAACAAACAAACTAAATGAATGCTCTGCTAGTTAACTGGAGATGTTTTATTTATTTGTATTGGTATATTAGTGCCGCGAGATGTTTCAAAAGTGGTGGGGACAATATCGACCTTAGCAAAAAGTGGTGGGGACATGTCCCACCCGTCCCACCCGCAAATTACGCCTATGTTAAAATAACACTTGCCTGATGGGTTATGCTACTGATCGGACGCTGACGTCACTTCTGTGAGTTGAGAAAAGTCAGTAAAAGTCCTGGCAGAAAGAGAAGCATAAGGATGTATTGTGATGATGATCCGAGATGTTTGGCATCTTGTCCTATCTTTTAAGTCACGCTACAGTAGTCTGAAGGAAAAAGTGCTTTATTTGTAATTTAAAATAATGGTGCTGATGATTTTTAGAGACCCCCACAGGGTGTATGATTTTACTGCTTTCATGGGAGCTCATCCTCTCTCTATGGGAGCTCAGCTCCCACTGGCTCCCACGTAATTCGAACCATGGGCCTGGTGAATATACAGAGGGGCCTCAGTTTTAAGCTTATATACACGCCTGATAAATATGTCAACTATAGCAGATCGGTACTTCGGTAGTGAATTTAAATAGGCCTATGCCTTGTACTCATGTCAGTCAGCCCTCCCCTACTGGAGAATCCAGCTAATACCAGCTCAAGCTGGTAGCTGGTCCAAGCTGGTCATTAGCTGGTCCAAGCTGGTCATTAGCTGGTCCATGCTGGTGGGGACCTGGATGAGCTGATGGACCAGCTTGGACCAGCTGGTGGGGACCTGGATGAGCTGATGGACCAGCTTGGACCAGCTGGTGGGGACCTGGATGAGCTGATGGACCAGCTTGGACCAGCTGGTGGGGACCTGGATGAGCTGATGGACCAGCTTGGACCAGCTGGTAGGGACCAGATGAGCTGGTGGACCAGTTTGGCTAAGCTGGTGGGGACCTGGATGAGCTGGTGGACCAGCTTGGACCAGCTGGTAGGGACCAGATGAGCTGGTGGACCAGTTTGGCTAACCTGGTGGGGACCTGGATGAGCTGGTGGAACCATTTCTGATAGCACACGCACAGTACATCTCTGTGATGTCTATTTGATGTGCGTGTTTAGTTAATGTTTGCTCATCTGCAATACTTCTATGAAATGTGAATATTTGCAGTGTGTTGTCAAACTAATGAAGAAGTTTTCTTAATTCTCTGGTGTTTTTCTAATTTGCATGTGTTTTCTTCAGTTTCAGCGCGTTGAGCTCTCGCCACCGTACATTTAATGTAAAATATGCTTTTTTTTAATAAAAAATGATCATAATTCATACACAAGTAAGATGAAAATAAATACAGATCAAATGCCTAGTGAATATGCAATTTTTTTATTTAAATATGTTAACAGATATCAAAAAATTAAACATAAAATTAAACAAATGTAAAAAAAAATATTATAATTCATACTAGGTAAAAATACAGAGCAAAGCAATACAGCGTAAATGTGCCATTTTAAATATTAAGTTAAATAGGTAAACAGATTTTTAAAAAATATAATTCATACATAGTTAAGACAAAAAATACAGAGTACATATGCACCTTTAAATGCTAAATACCATAGGTAAAATGCAATAAAATTCTGTAGTTGAAATAAAATGCTAACATACTATAATTGTTTAAAATAATTGTTTTTGCACCTAGCTACAGTTTAGTAAAGTTTTTCTGTTTAAAAAATATCATAACACATGTGACACATTATCATATGTGTAAGCTAACTTTTTACAGTAATTTTGTGGTGCTGATATAGAGCATCTTATTTATATTTTCAATTAGATAAATGTCCCTTTCAATAGTGTTTGGAAACATGCAGATGTATTTTTCGTTGGTGAAGTTAATGTGCAAGCATTTGTTCACTATTTCGGTTGGTGAAACTGCCAGTAACTGACCAAAATTAGAAGAGCATACTAAAATGTGAGGAAGAAAAACCCTTGATCTTCCATTCTGCAAAAGCGGTACATCAACAGGACATATTTCTTTTATGAGCACAATGCATCTCTCTGACTCTTCAATTCTCAAAGTTAAGATCTTGCTGACAATGCCAAATGTTCCATCCTTCAAGACCACTACATTGTCATTTGACCTGACTGGTTTTAGGTAATCTGTGGAGTGAATGACCTCAGTGTTCACTATTAGTCGGCAGTAAACGTTACACTCTATACCGATAGGCATGTTTTCAACAATTTGCCTCACAGCAACTTCCTCCTCAAAACTGAGTGTCAAAACTGCAGCAGAGCCAAGTAAACACACATCACCAACTGAGTCAGAATGCTTAACCCTCATAAGGTCTTCGTTTCCTTTTACAAATCTGGTCTTTGGGGTCTATATGACCCCAACAATTGATAGAGAAATTGTACAAAAAATATACATTTTTAATTATACAAATAATATATGTTTTTTTTGTTTACTTCTCATCTATTCATTAATGCTGTGTTTTGGGGGATATGAAGTACTTTTTTACCTATTTACTGCAAAATTCCTCAACTACACCCTTAGCATACATATGAAATATAATTTTTTTATGAAAAAAACACATTAATGATGATCAAATTTAACAATGAGTTGTTTCTGGATATTGATCTAGGTGTTAGATGCATAATTCTGCCATATGCTGGTTAGATGTTTTTTTGTAGCTAATATAGTTTTAGCCACAAAGTGTAATTACCATATACTTCCAGCAGAGGCCCCATAGATGCAAGATATGACTGACAGAATGTACAAAGGAAATGAAGTTCTGTTCTCTGACTGAAGTGTGTGAACACCTTACTAAGCATGTGCTTACTGGCTGGCAGTACTGTTTTAGAGAAAACAAAATTAATCAGTTTCAAAAGGTCAAGCAGTGCAGCAAATTATAAATTGTGCCTTAGTGTGAATGTTATGAGCAGCAGGAGGAGTTCAGCCTTTGTGATTGAGAGAAATCTGCATACTGGGACATATAGATTTTCATCAAATTTTGGACCAGTATCATGTGCAAATGACTGGCTTTCTTCTCCATCATGTTCCTCAACATCACTGCCTTCATCACTTTCATCGGCTTCAGTGACTTCCCCATCACTTGCCGTTTCACTGTCACGGTGTCACCATCTACACAGTTTCCTTCCTCCAATTCCATTGCTTCTCCGTTTGTCTCACTTTCTTCCTCATTATGTACTTCAGTGCCATTTACACTATTTCTGTCCTCTAGTTCATTGGTTCCCAACCTGGGGTCCGCGCCCCCCTGAGTTCACAGCGCGGGATATGCTTTTGCCGATTTCAATTACAATTTCGTTATTTCAAATGTAGGCGCGTTGCGCGTGGCAAGCGCGCTCATAATGTAAGAGACGCCGGCGCAACCACAACATTGCCCAACATCAAATGGCAAACGTAATGCAAGTGGAACGAAACTGCTCGTTATTGTGTGGTTGAAGGACCGTTTATCAGTTTGGACCAGTGCAGCGCGAGCCGATCGTGATGCGACACTGTTACTACACAGCGCTAATAGATCCGGTAAAGAAAGCATTTGAATTCGCCACTGAAGTAATAACATCGCTGCGAGATCTAGTGAGAAACATTCACATTTCTCCGTTATTAACGGATCAAACAGCGCTGACGTGGAAACCTGGAAGAAACATTGTGCCATGAATGAACTATCCAGTGTCCACAGATCAGCAACATTCACCATGGATTTACTGTAGTAACACTCACTGCAATGGAAGTTTGGCAGGAATAGTGGGCTATAATGCCTTCAAGTAACATTACATCGGTTTTATTTTTACATTATGAATACAATTGCTGCCCTCAAATGTTAATCTGAAATAAAATAAACCTTTGTTTATAACTACTACAATATTACATTTCATTTTTTCCGAGGAGCTGTTTTGTTTTATATGCTCATAAGAAGAGTGAATTATAGCTCTAGAATTGCTCAAAGTAAAAAAAAATCACACTTTATGATGTTAGTTTTAATATAAAAAAAAATGAAATCAAGGAAATTTCTCTGGCATTTCTTTCTTTTTGCTGTATCAAAAACGTACCGAACCGTACCGTGACACAAGTGTATCGTATCGTACCGAATCGTACCGAACCGTGACACAAGTGTATCGTATCGAACCGTGATTTTTGTGAACCGTTACACCCCTAATATATATATATCCCACGGGACTTCAGCGCGAGACTACAGCTAGCCGTCTAAAACACTATTTAGGTGAATTTAAACAATGGCTAAGTTGCTAAACGCATCTTGTTGTCATGTAAGGACCCTGTTCATGTTGGACAGACATTTTTAATTGCATTTTGTGTCTGTTAAGAGGCACAAAGACACTCTTTAGGTTTATGCCCCCATAACTGCCGTTTTAGCTGAGTGGGAGCTCTGGGCATTAGCTGTAACAGCTCCATGTTGCAAGCACCAATCCGGTTCGTTTTTTTTTCTATAGACAGTACTCACAAAGGTATAACGATCAAGATTAACTTAAAAAATGCCCGGAGTTCTCCTTTAATCATACACTAGATTTAATTATATCACATGGAACCAATCCAACCGATATAGACATTATACCGCAAAGTGATGAAGTCACTGACCATTACATGGTAACTTGCATACTACGTACTGCTGAAATTTGTCATGTTGCGCCACGTTATCGACCAGGCAGAACAATCCTTCCAACAACTATATCGACCAGGCAGAACAATCCTTCCAACAACTATAGATAGATTCTCAAATAGCTTATACCTGATCTATCTCAGCTGCTCAGTGAACCCAAACAAACAGATGAACTAGAGGAAATGACTAGCACTATGAGCACCATTTTCTCTAGTACATTAGAAATTGTTGCACCAATTAGATTAAAAAAGGTTAGAGAAAAGTAAAGCACCATGGTACAACAGTGCTACGCATGTTATCAAGAGAGAAACTCGTAATTTAGAGCGTAAATGGAAACAAACTAATTTAGAGGTCTTTAGAATCGCGTGGAAAGACAGTATGTCACATTATAAAAAGGCCCTAAAAGCTGCCAGGGCTGAGCACCTCCACAAACTAATAGAAAATAACCAAAATAATCCAAGGTTTTTATTTAACACCGTGGCTAGACTAACAAATAAACAGACGTCACCTGAGCAAAATATTCCGTTACAGTTCAGTAGTAATGATTTCATGAACTTCTTCACTGAGAAAATAGAAAGCATCAGAAACACAATTGTAAATGTACAATCTTTAATGGTGTCTTATGATTCAGCCTCAATTATCGCCCCTCAAGAACAACTACACCGCTTTACAACTATAGGACAGGAAGAGCTAAATAAACTTATCATTGCATTTAAACCAACAACATGTTTATTAGATCCAATACCCACTAAACTACTGAAAGAAGTGTTACCTGTAGTGGAAGAGCCTCTCCTCAATATTATTAGGCAAGGCAAGGCAAGGCAAGGCAAGGCCTTGCCAATATTATTAACTCGTCTTTATCTTTAGGTCATGTTCCAAGAATATTCAAGTTGGCAGTGATAAAACCTCTCATTAAGAAACCGCAATTAGATCATAATCATCTAGCAAATTACAGACCCATTTCAAATCTTCCATTTATGTCTAAAATACTAGAAAAAGTGGTGTCCGCTCAACTGGGCTCTTTCTTGCAAGAAAAGGATATCTATGAAAAATTTCAGTCAGGATTCAGACCGCATCATAGCACTGAAACTGCGCTCGTTAAAATCACAAATGATTTACTTCTAGCTTCTGACCAAGGCTGTATCTCAATACTAGTTTTACTTGATCTTAGTGCTGCGTTCGACACTATAGATCATACATTACTCTTAGATCGACTACAAAACTACACTGGTGTTCATGGACAGGCATTAAGGTGGTTTAGATCGTACTGTACTTATCAGACCGCTACCATTTTGTCTGTTTAAATGGGGAAAAATCTAAGATAACGTCAGTAAACTATGGAGTGCCGCAGGGATCTGTATTAGGCCCTCTGTTATTCTCAATATATATGCTGCCCCTTGGTAATATTATAAGAAAACATGGAATTAATTTCCACTGTTATGCTGATGACACTCAATTATGTATTTCATCACGGCCGGATGAAAACACTAAATTATCTAAATTGACAGAGTGTGTTAAAGATATAAAATACTGGATGACGCGTAATTTTCTGCTATTAAATTCAGATAAAACGGAGGTATTACTTATGGGTCCAAAAAACTGCCCACAAAACCTTACAATACAACTTCAATTTAGAAGGATGTCCTGTTACTTTATCCTCTACAGTAAAAGACCTGGGGGTTATACTAGATCGCAACTTGTCTTTCGAAAATCATATTTCATATGTTACAAGAACAGCCTTTTTCCACCTTAGAAACATTGCTAAGCTACGTAATATGCTATCTGTCTCTGATGCAGAAAAGTTAGTTCATGCATTCATGACCTCGAGACTGGATTACTGTAGGCCCTAATGCTTTATTAGCTGGTTGTCCTGCATCCTCAATAAACAAGCTACAGTTAGTCCAAAATGCCGCCGCTAGAGTTCTTACTAGGTCAAGAAAATATGATCATATAACACCAATTCTATCATCTCTACACTGGTTACCTATTAAGTTCCGTATCAATTACAAAGTATTACTAATGACCTATAAAGCCCTAAATGGTTTAGCTCCTGGGTATTTAACGGAACTTCTATCGCCCTACAATCCATCGCGCTCTTTAAGATCACTAAATTCGAGGCTTCTGGTCATTCCTAGGATATCTAAGTCCACTAAAGGAGGGAGGGCGTTTTCACATTTAGCTCCTAAACTCTGGAATGGCCTTCCTGATATTATTCGAGGCTCAGATTCGCTGTCCCAGTTTAAAACTAGATTAAAAACGCATCTCTTTAGCCAAGCATTCACATAATACTTACCTTTTATACTACAGTTGAATCAGATTGAATGCATTAATATTATGAACAGCAGCTACGCTAATTATTTCCCATCCGCTTTTCTGCCGTTAAATGGTAAATAGAGTTCGTCAGCTCCAGTTTGTATCCAGCCTCTCATGGAAACTTCAGATGCCCCAACACCCGTGCGGAGACGACTTAATACATGATTAACTAACTGTTTTTTTCTATGTACATTTCTGAAATGCACTTTCTGTAAAGCTGCTTTGAGACAATATTGTGAAAAGCGCTATACAAATAAATTTGAATTGAATTGAATTGAATTAAGGAAAATGCTGTAAGTAACATGAAAAGACTGCACGATGAACTCAATTCATTGAATAATTTAAATACCTCTTACTTGTGTTAGTTGTATTTTCAGGCAGCCCAGAAGGCAAGCATTGAGGAAGGAAAGCAGACATTTCTGATGAACATTTTAAAAAAGAGACAAGCCTTTAAAAGGAAGCAACCACTATTTCCTCCTCAGTCTACACCTAAAAGAGGAAAAAATATTGTAGATGATGAGATAACAACAAGTGAGAGTGAGGATGAACTAATTCCAAAATCAAAATTTGATGAGCTTGAGAATACAAATCTCTAACTCGGAAATATCAAGAAGCTATTGCTGAAGGGAAGGAACTGAGGAAATTAAATGCTGAGCTTCAAATTTTTATTAGTAGCATTATCAATCAATCAATTCTTTTTTTTTTTACACATACATAATATTTGAGACTTTTTGTTCCAGGAAGCAACACATCTCCAGCCTCCATCCCAGACCTTCCAGTGACAACTGGTAAGATTTTGTGCACCATAATAACAACAACAACAACAATAATAATAAAGATTACATTTACAAATAACCCGGTCACCTTATTTTAAAACTATTACATTTATAAAATCTAAAAATTTAAATCAAATTTTATTGCCTTCTCTAATTCCAGTGCTCTTAAAAAACTTGCACTGTTTGTTATTCATAAGTTTGCAGATTGTTTGTGTATATTGAATATTGTGATGCATTTTTTTTTTTTTTAAGATTACAGGGAATTACTCAATGAACTGAAAAAGGCCACATTTATTTTCTGCAGTATGTTGAGAGATCATTTTTTGCATTTGTGGGTACATTATATCTTTCAGGCTGCAACACCACCGCAGCCACTACAGCTCTTCCAAAGACAACTGGTAGGACTGGCTTTTAAAAACATTACCACCACACCAAGGCACTTACTGAATGCATTTGTGTCTGCTAAGGATGAGTTTACACATATGTAATGTTTGAAAATTGCTTGTATTTTCCTAATTTTTTTTGGATAAAAGTCTGTGAAATACAGATACAGGCCTCATTTACAAATAACCTGGTTTCCTTATTTAAAAACTATTATATTTATAAAATCTAATTGTATTGCCTTCTCTAATTCCAGTGCTCTTAAAAACTTGCACTGTTTGTTATTCATAAGTTTGCAAATTTTTTGTGTATTTTAAATATTGTGATGCATTTTTGTTTCATTCAATGCCTCAGAGAGCAGCCCCCTTTTAAAACACCCTCAAACAGCAATTGGTAAGTATTGGTGATCTTTCCTGTTATATCAATCATATTATTACCATTACTATTACTGTTGTTATGTATGTTATATGATAGGGCCAGTTTAGCCATATGGATGGATAACTACCTGTATCCCCACATGGTTAATCTGGTCCCACTGTAATTGTTATGATAACTTCACCTCCCTAAACGGCACACCCCCTCCCACAGAGATCAATTCTATTGATCAAAACAAACTTCAGATAACAATGAGGTATGATTTTAATAAAAATGGAATATTTAGGAGAGGCTGGGGCTGCTTGTTACTTACTCCAGTGTTTATATTAGTTGGTTTAAGCTGGTTTACATTTTTGCATTAGGTACATACCTCAAAGCCTACAAAAAAAAAAAAAATCTGCCGAGCATTTCCACCGTTATGTACCAGGGGAAAAAAAGATTATATTTAATTGAACACACAAATGTGAGGCATTTTGTCACAATAAGCTGTCACAATGGAACCAGTTCAAACCAGTTTGGGTATATTGTAGATGTTTTTCGACTGAATTAATACAAGTGTGGTTTAATTGTGTGCACTTGCAACAGCAATACAAATATTACACTAAAGTTTTAAATAAAATATTGTAATATGAGTTTTGAACTAGTTGTTGGAAACAACAAACAAACATATTTGTAACGTGTGTAATTCAGACTTTGAGTCAAAAACGAAGTTTGTGATTGAGACAACTTTCCATGTGATTGCCAACCTCAGTCTCTCTTGCCAACCTCTTGCAACCTTGCCATTTCTCTCTTGCTCTCTTGCCAACCTCAGTCTCTCAGTCTCTTATGCAAGATGGCCCTCTACTTAACAAAACAACAAAAAGTCAAGAGAGAAATATTGATTACAAATTTATAAGAATGGAGACTACAGTAATGTTATGTTTCTCGATAAATGTTTAATTTAAAATTTTTATTTCTTATAGGTAAATATCGGTGAAGGTGTAGTTATACACCATGAAAAATGGAGGAAGATACAGCTCAATGTAAAGGACAGCTTGTTTGTGAAAGAGCTGGCAGTGAGCATTTGGGGAACAAGCACACTGGCCAACCAAAGCCTGGAAGGAAAAAGTTGCCCCACCACAAAATCAGATCCTAGGCCACGCCTCTGACACCTCACAAAGTCAGAACACTAAAAAGTAAGTGATTTGTCAACTTTAGAGAATTATGTTCAGGGCTCGACATATGAAGGGTTAACGCTTTATAATAACTGCATGCTATTAATCATTAGTTAGCATTAAATAAGCATTAGTAAACAATTAATTCATCATTTATAAAGCATTAATAAACATTAATACGCTGTTTATAAATACAGCTATAAATATTTTATTCTTGATTTATAAGCATATCTATAATAACTTTTTTGTGAGTTCATCTAAAGTGAGGACTATTTATGCCTTTTAAAGCATTTAAAGGAACATGCCACCGTTTTTTTTTTAAATAGGGGTTATTCACCGTCTCCCCTAGATTTGTTTAGGTGGGCAAAAGCATTTTTGTCTCAGTGCATGCATTAACTTAGTCTGGCAGAGCTGCCTAGCTTAGCTTAGCATAGTGAATGGAATCCTATATGTTGCCAGACAGCATGTCGAGAATAAAAGTGAACCAAAATAATAATAAAAAACTAACCTAATTACTTCTTGTGGCCTGCGTATTCACAACGAGTACAAATAGCGATGCAGATTAAGACTAGGTGATTTCCTATAGGCAGATATTGACATGGGACTATATTTGGGGGAAGCAGAGGCGAAGCACTGCTACTTGGGCGCAGAGATATCACGCATGCACCCAAGTAGCAGTGCTTCGCCTGTGCTAACGATCAACAGTAATAATGCTCATACTGTCAAATTTAGCCTTATTCAAGAACAGCATCTATAGATATTTGTGGTAGTCAAGGCTTAAAGGATTTCTCTTTTCCTAGGTTGCTTTCAAAAGTGGCTGGAGGGCAAACATTTGGAGGAAGCAGAGCTGAAGGCCAGAACAGTGAAGCTTGGGCACTACTTGACAGAAAAAATTCAAGACATCAACAAAAAAGTCAAAAAAGCCAAATAAGTTAATTGCTTGCTTCACTTCATAAACTACATTTATTTTTCTCTTAAGTAGTTACAATGAAATGTTTTATTGATTTAAGCTTACAAATAATTAATAATTTCATACAAATTCATACAAAAAAAAAACCCAACATCTTTGTATTTATTATTTCATCTTTTTATTAGGTTGTTTGATTTAATAAAGATGTTAGAATGAAATTCACATAAATAAATGTAATTCTACCCTTGAATGTGTATATTTGTGTCTGTTTGCTCCATTCTTAAAGCATAGGTTTGGTTTTATCATAAGCCTAGGGTAGGTGTTGTAACTAGCAGCTAAATTAAATCAGTGACCAGCAACATAAAACAGCTTCAAACCCTAGGTTACAATTCTCAGCAAAAGAAAATCCCCAAAAAACGCTACCAGCATAAGCTGGTATTGGGTGGTCTAACCAGCATAAGCTGGTATTGGGTGGTCTAACCGGCATAAGCTGGTATTGGGTGGTCTAACCGGCATAAGCTGGTATTGGGTGGTCTAACCGGCATACGCTGGTATTGGGTGGTCTAACCGGCATACGCTGGTATTGGGTGGTCTAACCGGCATACGCTGGTATTGGGTGGTCTAACCGGCATAAGCTGGTATTGGGTGGTCTAACCAGCATAAGCTGGTATTGGGTGGCCTAACCAGCATAAGCTGGTATTGGGTGGTCTAACCAGCATAAGCTGGTATTGGGTGGCCTAACCAGCATAAGCTGGTAGTGGGTGGTCTAACCAGCATAAGCTGGTATTGGGTGGTCGCTGGTAGTGGGTGGCCTAACCATAAGATGGTATTGGGTGGCCTAACCAGCATAAGCTGGTATTGGGTGGCCTAACCACCATAAGCTGGTATTGGGTGGCCTAACCAGCATAAGCTGGTATTGGGTGGTCTAACCAGCATAAGCTGGTAGTGGGTGGCCTAACCAGCATAAGCTGGTATTGGGTGGTCTAACCAGCATAAGCTGGTATTGGGTGGTCTAACCAGCATAAGCTGGTATTGGGTGGTCTAACCGGCATAAGCTGGTATTGGGTGGTCTAACCGGCATACGCTGGTAGTGGGTGGTCTAACCGCCATACGCTGGTATTGGGTGGTCTAACCGGCATACGCTGGTATTGGGTGGTCTAACCGGCATACGCTGGTATTGGGTGGTCTAACCGGCATAAGCTGGTATTGGGTGGTCTAACCGGCATACGCTGGTATTGGGTGGTCTAACCGGCATACGCTGGTATTGGGTGGTCTAACCGGCATACGCTGGTATTGGGTGGTCTAACCGCCATACGCTGGTATTGGGTGGTCTAACCGGCATACGCTGGTATTGGGTGGTCTAACCGGCATACGCTGGTATTGGGTGGTCTAACCGGCATACGCTGGTATTGGGTGGTCTAACCGGCATACGCTGGTATTGGGTGGTCTAACCGGCATAAGCTGGTATTGGGTGGTCTAACCGGCATACGCTGGTATTGGGTGGTCTAACCAGCATAAGCTGGTATTGGGTGGCCTAACCAGCATAAGCTGGTATTGGGTGGTCTAACCAGCATAAGCTGGTAGTGGGTGGCCTAACCAGCATAAGCTGGTAGTGGGTGGTCTAACCAGCATAAGCTGGTATTGGGTGGTCGCTGGTAGTGGGTGGCCTAACCATAAGCTGGTATTGGGTGGCCTAACCAGCATAAGCTGGTATTGGGTGGCCTAACCAGCATAAGCTGGTATTGGGTGGCCTAACCAGCATAAGCTGGTATTGGGTGGTATTGGGTGGTCTAACCAGCATAAGCTGGTATTGGGTGGTCTAACCAGCATAAGCTGGTATTGGGTGGCCTAACCAGCATAAGCTGGTATTGGGTGGCCTAACCAGCATAAGCTGGTATTGGGTGGTCTAACCAGCATAAGCTGGTAGTGGGTGGCCTAACCAGCATAAGCTGGTATTGGGTGGCCTAACCAGCATAAGCTGGTATTGGGTGGTCTAACCAGCATAAGCTGGTAGTGGGTGGCCTAACCAGCATAAGCTGGTATTGGGTGGTCTAACCAGCATAAGCTGGTATTGGGTGGTCTAACCAGCATAAGCTGGTATTGGGTGGTCTAACCAGCATAAGCTGGTATTGGGTGGTCTAACCAGCATAAGCTGGTATTGGGTGGTCTAACCAGCATAAGCTGGTATTGGGTGGTCTAACCAGCTACCATGTTCCAAAACACAGCTTGAACTGGTCAAGCTGGTTTTTCCATAAGAACTATACTGTATATATCCCGCCTGCTTTAGACCTGGAGGTCATCTGTCTGTCATTACACGTGATGCGACTCGCATGTAGACTATCACAACGTTAAGTCAGTGCGCGCACGGAGAGCATGTGGCGGACCCATGCAGAAACAAATTCACAGGAGAAAGAACTGATTCTGTGTTTTAAAAGGAATCATGAAAGAAGAAAACAGGTATGATTAAAATCACATAGTAAAATAATTTATTAAAATTCATTATTATTATTATTATTAAAATTAAAAATTAAAATTGATATAATCCGCGCCTGGTCATGACCCCTTTAAATATAATCAAATGTTTCCTATTCAGAGTAATTTAGCTCTAATAATTCAGTCTGTATTACAGAATGTATTGCACTTACAGCAGCAGCAAAAGCATCACTGTTGATTTACTTTCATTTCAGAAAAACTCCTTTAATGACAGGATTGATGGTTGTGTGCTTCAAAAACGGCACCATATCCCCCTCTAGTGTCAGACACATCTGATCAATGCATGTGTTTCTGTCAGGGCTCACACACCTTTGACCAATCATTCTCCATGGCTAACCATTTGGTCCCACTTTAAATGAAGTGGCTTTAAGTACTGTGTACTTACATTGAAATTTATAATTTGATACAATAGACTTTGTGTACATACATGTTTTTACATTGTACTTATATTTAAAAAAATACCTGCATGTAATTACAGCTGTAATGAATGTGTGCAATTACATTTGTAATTACACTGTTGATCCTTCTCTTACACCTTAGCCCACCCTTAAACCTACCCACACCACCACACCTGTCCCTAAACGTACCCGTATCACATAATAGCAGCAAAAGAGTTTGTCTTTTTATTTTATTTGAAATACTTTTAGTGTTCAAGTACATCAAGTTAAACTAAATGAAAATGAGAAAGGCTTCCTAGGCAATTAGCTGAAATATATATATTTTAAAATATTTCATTTACCATTTATTTTCTTTCAAGTAGCACACTTTATGGTTTTATTTTTAGTTAATTATAATAACCCTAATACAAATATCTCAAATAACACAAAATTCAAAAGGTTCATTAGTTAACATGAACTAATAATACTTTCGGCATTTATTAATCTTAGTTCATGTTCATGTTAATCTTACCATTTGCTAATATTTTCAAGATCCAAAATTGAATCTGTTAACATTAGTTAAATGCACATGAACATTAACATTTATTAACCAACATTAACAAAGGTTTATGTTAGTTAATGTATTAAATAATGTCAACAAATGAGACCCTATTGTGAAGTTTTACACAAAAACTGTCTTTGAAAGCGGTAGAATTTTCTCAATTCAATCTTCTATAGTTTATGGCTAATATTACATTCATTTCTATGACATGAGAAACCAGTTCTTTTCCAGGCATACGAACATTCAGACACACTTTGCAGAAGACAGAACAGACCACATGTTTATCAAAACTCTCCTTTTATTCTGCACTTTGGAAACCGCGATTGGCCACAAACCAGAACAAAAACCTCCAGTGAAACATTAACCTCATTTGAGTTTATCAAAGTACTTGAGTTTGCCTGCGGGGTCTGGGATGATCTGTGTGGAGAGAGAGACACAGAGACACTGTATATATTTGCAGAGAAACACACATACAGTACACACGCTCACACACACACACACACACACACACACACACACACACACACACACACACACACACACACACACACACACACACACACACTGAAATCGAGGTCAGATCTTACCGTTTCACTGCCAGGCTTCCATCCAGCCGGACACACTGATATCAGACACACAGAGAGTCAGAAACACCACAAACAAAACTCGTACATGTATGTCAGTGCATGCTCTTACACTTCTTATTCAAGTATGATATAAGCTTTTTATATTACAATGTTTTGGTTGTCTGGTGTGTAAAGCCATGCCAGCTTCCCTGGATATTTTAATGGCGAGTATTAAGTAAAAAAAAAACTATAAAAGTACAATTTAAAACTTGCTTTAGATAAAAACTCTCAAATTGATTCACGATTGACTTGATAATATTATTCTGAAGTGTTTGCTGGGTTATATCATTTGTTAAGAGAATTTAAACCATATAAATTATGATCATATAAAATATGATTAAGAGATACTTGACTCTGGTACAAGAAACATAGCGCTGGATCTTCATTTCAACATTTTGGCATATCATCATATACAATTTTTCATGGAAAAGTAATTACTTTTTTTTTACTATTTAATCATGTAAACATTATTGTTATTTTTAATAAACTTAAATTTTGGTCATTGCCTTCCATAACACAATTACTAGAAATAAATATGTAGATACTCCAGATGTTATTTAATAATATTATAATATTATTATAATTATTATTATTATTTCACTTCTTCATCTGATCACACTCCTGAACCAGTTTTATTTTAGTATTACTTATCTATTGTTATAGTATTTATTAATATTTTGAATTTGCTTTTATTTTTACATTTCTAGTCTAGATTTTAATTTTAGTTTCAGTAATTTTGTTGTTTTAGTCATTTTTATTAGTTTCTTTTTAAATAGTTCTATACATCTATAATTTATTTGTTTTTAGTAATTCCAGTTAACTTAGTTTAAAATTTATAACTAAATTTTAATATTTTAAATAACTAATTTAGTTGCCAAGGCAATATTTCTAATTGAAGTTTTACATTTTTTTCCATCTAATATTTGTGTACATTTAAGCTGTATTTCAATAATTGAAAACTACTGTATTTTTAATGGTTTGTTGACAATAACAACCCTGTAAACTTAAAGCAATATGAAAACCCATTTTCTACCGTTTTGAAGTTTAAGTTCAAACAATCAATCTCAAACTCTTTGAAGGATTGAAAGAGATTAAACATGGATTAACTTTGGCAGCTCTAGCAAACACTGTTTATAATCTATCATTCAGATTAAAACTGATTAAAGTCTAAAACAATATGTCTCTCAGATAAAACTAGGGGTTTAAAAAGAAGGCAATGCCAGATGTGAAAGTATGAGTAAATGCTGTACCTTCTCCGTGTTTGTCCGTGTACTGGAAGGCCTGCACCAGTCTGAGGGTTTCGTCCACTGAGCGACCCACTGGGAGATCGTTCATGGTGATCTGCCTGAGAACACCTTTATCATCGATGATGAACAGACCTCTAGAAGACAGGGGGAATAAAAACATATTGCAATACATGCTTTAAAACCAGGGCTCTGATATTTCACTGAACATCTATGATTTTTAGGGGTGTAAATATACCCTCATGTCATGATTTGAGATATATATATCATGATACTGAACTCTCTTTTTGAAAAAAATCAATAGGTTTTCTTTTACATTAACATTAAGTGACATGACATCTGACACACAGAAGCCAATGGCACGTCACTATGCTTATTGGCACATCTGGTCTTCATTGGCATGTGTCAGTGGATAGTGACATGAGTCACTCACTGATATTATCGTGACACACTGACACTGACACACGACACACTGACACCGAGTCGAGGAACATGTCGCCGTGTGTTGTGACACCTCCAGTAGTGATTGACAGATGAATCGAGCAGCTATACTGACGTAATTGTGACACAAAATCTTATTTAATAGCCTAATTTTGTGATATTTAAAATATCAATTAAACGCATTAAAGTCAGTAATATTTTTCGAATGTGTTATTTGTGTCTGTATTTGATTGGCATGTGTCACTGAATGTTTTGTGATACCAGTGCTACTTTATGTTTTTGCACTTGTATAAATAAAGAAGATTGCTAATAGCTCGGTGTGTAATCCTTTACAGATACGTAGCCTAACAAATTATTTTAATTATTTATTTTTTACACTTTTTGTAAGGACTTGAAATATTAAAGCCACAGATGAGAATCTTGCGCTGGCCAGTGTTACACTCACTTATACTGACACCTACTGGCCAGTGTTACACTCACTCATACTGACGCCTACTGGCCAGTGTTACACTCACTCATACTGACGCCTACTGGCCAGTGTTACACTCACTCATACTGACGCCTACTGGCCAGTGTTACACTCACTCATACTGACACCTACTGGCCAGTGTTACACTCACTCATACTGACACCTACTGGCCAGTGTTACACTCACTCATACTGACACCTACTGGCCAGTGTTACACTCACTCATACTGACACCTACTGGCCAGTGTTACACTCACTCATACTGACGCCTACTGGCCAGTGTTACACTCACTCATACTGACGCCTACTGGCCAGTGTTACACTCACTCATACCGACACCTACTGGCCAGTGTTACACTCACTCATACTGACACCTACTGGCCAGTGTTACACTCACTCATACTGACACCTACTGGCCAGTGTTACACTCACTCATACTGACACCTACTGGCCAGTGTTACACTCACTTATACTGACACCTACTGGCCAGTGTTACACTCACTCATACCGACACCTACTGGCCAGTGTTACACTCACTCATACCGACACCTACTGGCCAGTGTTACACTCACTTATACTGACACCTACTGGCCAGTGTTACACTCACTCATACTGACGCCTACTGGCCAGTGTTACACTCACTCATACCGACACCTACTGGCTAGTGTTACACTCACTTATACTGACACCTACTGGCCAGTGTTACACTCACTTATACTGACACCTACTGGCCAGTGTTACACTCACTCATACCGACACCTACTGGCCAGTGTTACACTCACTCATACCGACACCTACTGGCCAGTGTTACACTCACTTATACTGACACCTACTGGCCAGTGTTACACTCACTTATACTGACACCTACTGACACCTACTGGCCAGTGTTACACTCACTTATACTGACACCTACTGGCCAGTGTTACACTCACTCATACCGACACCTACTGTCTAGTGTTACACTCACTTATACTGACACCTACTGGCCAGTGTTACACTCACTTATACTGACACCTACTGGCCAGTGTTACACTCACTTATACTGACACCTACTGGCCAGTGTTACACTCACTTATACTGACACCTACTGGCCAGTGTTACACTCACTTATACTGACACCTACTGGCCAGTGTTACACTCACTTATACTGACACCTACTGGCCAGTGTTACACTCACTTATACTGACACCTACTGGCCAGTGTTACACTCACTCATACTGACACCTACTGGCCAGTGTTACACTCACTTATACTGACACCTACTGGCCAGTGTTACACTCACTCATACTGACACCTACTGTCCAGTGTTACACTCACTCATACTGACACCTACTGTCCAGTGTTACACTCACTTATACTGACACCTACTGGCCAGTGTTACACTCACTCATACTGACACCTACTGGCCAGTGTTACACTCACTCATACTGACACCTACTGGCCAGTGTTACACTCACTCATACTGACACTTACTGTCCAGTGTTTTTTACACTTTTTGTAAGGACTTGAAATATTAAAGCCACAGATGAGAATCTTGCGCTGGCCAGTGTTACACTCACTTATACTGACACCTACTGGCCAGTGTTACACTCACTTATACTGACACCTACTGGCCAGTGTTACACTCACTTATACTGACACCTACTGGCCAGTGTTACACTCACTTATACTGACACCTACTGGCCAGTGTTACACTCACTCATACTGACACCTACTGGCCAGTGTTACACTCACTCATACTGACACCTACTGGCCAGTGTTACACTCACTCATACTGACACCTACTGGCCAGTGTTACACTCACTCATACTGACACCTACTGGCCAGTGTTACACTTACTCATACTGACACCTACTGGCCAGTGTTACACTCACTTATACTGACACCTACTGTCTAGTGTTACACTCACTTATACTGACACCTACTGGCCAGTGTTACACTCACTCATACTGACACCTACTGTCTAGTGTTACACTCACTCATACTGACACCTACTGGCCAGTGTTACACTCACTCATACTGACACCTACTGGCCAGTGTTACACTCACTCATACTGACACCTACTGGCCAGTGTTACACTCACTCATACTGACACCTACTGTCCAGTGTTACACTCACTCATACTGACACCTACTGGCCAGTGTTACACTCACTCATACTGACACCTACTGTCCAGTGTTACACTCACTCATACTGACACCTACTGGCCAGTGTTACACTCACTTATACTGACACCTACTGTCCAGTGTTACACTCACTTATACTGACACCTACTGTCCAGTGTTACACTCACTCATACTGACACCTACTGGCCAGTGTTACACTCACTCATACTGACACCTACTGTCCAGTGTTACACTCACTTATACTGACACCTACTGGCCAGTGTTACACTCACTTATACTGACACCTACTGTCCAGTGTTACACTCACTTATACTGACACCTACTGGCCAGTGTTACACTCACTTATACTGACACCTACTGGCCAGTGTTATACTCACTCATACTGACACCTACTGGCGTGCGTCATGCAAAAATAAAGGTTTACAGTAACGGACGCGACTGTTAATGCGTTATTCGTAGTGACCCATGAGAGATTACAAAACATTCAGTGGCACATGCCAATCAAATACAGACACAAATTACAAAATTAGGCTATTTATTTAGGATTTTGTCGTCAGTATAGCTGCTCGATTAATCTGTCAGTCACTACTGGAGGTGTCACAGCACACAGCGACATGTTCCTCGACTTGGTGTCAGTCAGTGTGTAACGATAATATAAGTGACACGTCACTATTGTTACGACCCTGTCGTTTTATTCTCTACCTGATGGTGGCAGTATAACATCCGACTGTGACGTCACTGTTAATTGGATAATTGATGGGTGGAGAGTATAAATGTTCGGATTGATTTACCCAACGTCACTTCCTCTGGTGGAAAGTAGCTCCAATTTGTTCTATTTTAGTTTGTCTATTATTCACCAACATTTATTACCCCATTGGACTATTATTTTCTCTTGTTTTTTTAAATCCATAGACATTGTGTTATATTTCTGTAACAGATCCTTTTTGTTCCAAATAAATAAGCTTGCAATGCAAACCGTTTGTTTGTATGTGTAAACCTCTTTATGTTGCGGTCGGAAACGAGCTGGCCGTAACACTATCCACTGACACGTGCCAATGAAGACCGGATGTGCCAATATAAGCATAGTGACGTGCATCAGGTGTCATGTCACTTAATGTTAAAACTGCTACTGGCCTAATTAATTACAATTTGATGAAAACTCTGCAGCCCGCTTGATCACTCACACAAGAAAGAATGAGCACATCACCTTCATTGGCTTACAAACTTCAAAGTCAAGTCACCTTCATTTATATAGCGCTTTTAACAACGTAGATTGTTCCAAAGCGGCTTTACAGAGATACAAGAATAGTTTAAAGTAACAGAGATTTGGCTTTATAGCAGTTCTTGAATAAAGTTATTTTCCAGCTAAAGTTAATTTGATGGATTCACTTCCGTCACAACGATCATTAGTTATTAACTTAGGGGCTGCTAACACAACACCGTTTTAACAGGAAACTCTACACAGACTTCAAACGTGAAACCTGTGAGAGCGCTGATGGCGTGCACATGCGTATTACCAGTTCAGTCTATTGGTATGCGCGTAGATACGCGAACCGAATTTTCCCGACAACGCTTTCGTACTAATCCTCACTTACACAGCTCTCCATAACCTTGGTCCAACACACTTATCTGACTTCCCTCAGCCTTACGCTCTTCTAGTGTGGGATTGTTCGTCACCCCTGAGTTTAGTCTGGTGAATATGAGAGCAAGGTCTTTCAGTGTTGTGGCTCCCAGGTTGTGAAATGCTCTTCCTCAAAACATCCGTCAAGTATCCACCCTCCTCTCCTTCAAAAACACATTTTTTCTCTGAATATTACACTTCAGCTCTCAGTCTGTAAATGATACCTTGTTATGGATATGTTATTCGTTTGAATCCCTCTTTGTTTGTATCTTTAAAGGGTTAGTTCACCCAAAAATGAAAATTCTGTCAGTAATTACTCACCCTCATGTTGTTCAACCCCGTAAGACTTTCGTTCATCTTTGGAACGCAAATTAAGATATTTTTCTTTTAAAATAGGATGGCTAGTTCTTCTGTGTTGTACGTCAGAACGGAGGCTCGCTATTGGCCGACGCTGGTCATGTGTGTGATGCGCGTGACGTACACCCCAGAAGCGCTGCGCTGTTACACTACGTGAACTCACTCAGAGAAACACACAGAAGAAAATGAATAGTGGAATAAAGTCGTTATTTTTGTTTGTTTTTGCACACAAAAAGTATTCTCATCACTTGATAACCTTAAGGTTGAGCCACTGGAGTCACTTGGACTATTTTAAACATTGTCTTTACTAACTTTCTGGCAAGTTTCAATAACAGAGAAGCCTATGGAGGAGTGAGACAGCTCTCAGATTTCATCAAAAATATCTTAATTTGTGTTGTGAAGATGAACGAAAGTCTTACGGGGTTGAACAACATGAGGGAGAGTAATTACTGACAGAATCTTCATTTTTGGGTGAACTAAAGCTTTAACCTAACTTTGTGAGCGACTTCTGTATATTACTTTCTGCCCATGGGATGTGTATTGTGCTTAGATTCTCTGCCCGAGCCCGCGGGCCGGGCCGATATTTCCTGCCACTGTCCTCGGGCCGGGTCGGGTCGGGCCCTTGATAAAGCACGTCACGTGTCATGCGCAGCGTCTTGTCCACTCGCACTCGCAGTCTCGCACGCGTGACGCATCACTCCTGCTGTGCCTGCTGTACTATTCTGTAGCTTAAGTGCTTGAAGAAGCAAAGAAAAAAATTAAAACAGGAGAATTAACTTTGAGCAAGTTTGGAGGAAAATCGAAGGTATGGAAACATTTTAAACTAGTCGTGGGGAGTGACAACATGTGTGTTGGCTTTGTCTCGTGCATTAAATGCGGCACGCTGCTCGCCTATGACAGCAAAAAAAACGGGGACTTCGACGATGAACAGACACATGAAGCAGTCTTGCCATGACAGAAATTATGATAGTAGTCAGCCTCAGCCCTCGATGTCCTCTTTTGTTACTTTTCCGATCCATTCAATTATTTCTGAATAAACAAACAACTCAAGTTTACATGCTTCTTCCTTGTCGCATTATTCATTAAGATAATAATTAATAAATGCACGCACAATTATGAATGTGATAAATGTTACAGATATGTTTTATGCACAAACAAATTCCTTTCAACATGTGCAAAATTCAGAATTAAGTGAATGTGCTGCAATTTGTTCAAAAAGAGAGTATGTAGTAGCCTACGTGTTTTAGCCATTGAATAAGCACATTTAGTTTCAAGTTTGTTAAGTTTTGTTTTGAAGAAAGCTTTTCTTTAAAGTGAATTTCATTTAGTATAAATTGTATTTTAATTTTAATACATTTTTCATCAACCAATTGCCTAGATTTAATACATAAAAAGCAATTTACCAGACAATATAATCATGACATGGAGTCGCGGGCGCGCCGCGGTCACTTACACCATTTGAAACTCGCGCTGTCACCGAATTTACAAATGCACATCTTGCTTGTTGCTCACACACATATTATGTTGAAATAACAATATGTTGAAGTAACATTATTAATAATAATTAATCTTTAAGAATATTTGATTGAATGCTGAATGTTGTGCTTGTCCAATTTAATAAAATTAAAACTTTAATTGTGATAATTAAAATAATTGAATATTTAATATTGAGTGGCCAATTTTTGCTCATTTATTAATAGTATTTATATAATATATATAACTGCGCAGCTCCCCCTGTAGCCTAAATGATCTAGCACAGCAGCACCTGCGTTAAAAAAAATCCTGGCGCCGCGCCTGGTTATAACGGCCCAAATATTAAAAATGGTCGGGTTTAAATCGGGCTCGGGCTCATAATTACAGTGAATGTGTCGGGCCGGGCCGGGCTCGGACACAACGGGCTCGGGCTCGGGTAGGGTCGGGCTTGATTTGTTGGGCCCGATCTAAGCTCTAATTGTGCTTTGATGTTGATTTGGTTCTGTTCCTTAACCTATCTTTGTAAAGCGACCTTGGGTGTTGGAATGGCACTATATAAATACAAATTATTATGATTATTATAATTAGTACCTGAGTGCGTGTCCCTGATCCTCAAGAAAGACTCCATAATCCTTGGATATCTGGTGGCTGAGGTCAGAAAGGAGAGGGATTTTCATTGGTCCGAGACCTCCTTGCTTCCTGGGTGTGTTGATCCTGAAAAAGAAAAGAAAAAGCTGCAATGAGTCCTCACTTATATAACATTTCATATACACAATACTATCATCTTAAAGGGATAGTTCACCCAAAAATGAAAATAAGCCCATGATTTACCTTTATTAACCCCCTGAGCCGTTTTGGACACTTTTATGATGGATATGATGCACTTGTATATAACTCCGATTGTATTCGTCTGATAGAAGAATGTCATATACACATAGGATGGCTTCAGGGTGAGTAAATCATGGGCTAATTTTCATTTTTGGATAAACTATCCCTTTAAACACATATGTAGACTCAGAGAGTGTGTGTGTTCTAACCAGGCCAGGTGAGTAAACTGCGAGTCCACCGAACAAGCGACCACCTCTGCGTTGATGTCCTGAAACTCGTGCACGCGATCACTGAAGGCGATGATCTCAGTAGGACACACAAACGTGCTGTGGATCAATAATACAACAGTGTAATCAGATTCATGAGAAAAAGAGTTTAAAATCATTATATTTTTGAAAGTCTCTTCTGCTCACCAAGGATGCATTTATTTAGTCAAAAATACAGTAAAAGAGTTATATTGCAAAACATTATTATGCTTTCAAATAGGTGTGTGTATATATATATATTGTAAATTGTAATTTATTCCTGTGGTCAAAGCTGAATCTTCAGCATCATTACTCCAGTCTTCAATGTCACATGATCCTTCAGAAATCATGCTAATATGATGATTTGCGGCTCAAAAAAATGTATTTGATTATTATCAATGTTGGAAAACAGTTTTGGCTGGAAAACAGTTTTGTGGAAACCGTGATACAACAGCATTTAAAAGTTTGGGGGGGAAGAAGGTTTAAAAAAGAAAAAGAAAAGTTAAATCAATGCTTTTATTCAGCAAGAATGCATTAAATTGACCAAAAGTGTCAAAGACATGTGTGCATTTACAATATTGCAAAAGACTTCTAGTTTAAATTAAATGCTGTTCTTTTGAACTTTTTATTTTTCGGGATCAAAGAATCCCGAAAGAAAATGATTAGGCAGCAAATCATCATCATATTAGAATGATTTCTGAAGGATCATGTGACACTGAAGACTGGAGTAATGATGCTGAAAATTCTGATTTGATCACTGGAATAAATACAATTTTAACAGATATTCACATAGAAAAATTGTCATTTTAAATTGTACTAATATTTCACAAAATTACAGTTTTAATTGTAATTTTGATCAAATAAATGCAGCAGACTTATTTTAAATGCATTAAAAAATCTTAATGATTCCCAGTTTTTGACAGGTAGTGTACGTTATGTAGTCAAAGCATACTCACAAGTCCAGAGGGTAGAAGAAGAAAACCAGGTATTTTCCTTTGTAATCTGACAGTTTCAGCTCCTTAAATTCTCCATTGATCACAGCTGTCCCTTCCCAGTGTGGAGCTGGTTTTGAAACTAGAAGAGAAAGAAACAGAGAAAGGTTAGTACATTATTAATGCAGATCTTTCAGCTTGTGTACATGCATGTGTGAACTACTGTCTCTTTAAGAGCTTCAACAGTCTTCTTAATGCATGCTAAAAAAATTGTCTTGGATCCAAGTCTTAAACCATGACGTGTCCTTAAAAGATTGATCAAAAAACACAAGCCGAATAAGAAAGACCAGATCTGCACAAACAAACTGCGCACATATTAATAACTCAAACGCTGATGTGAACTTTCATGCAGACATAATATTGAATTTATACAACTTTCATTCTCTCAAAATAAGTTATATAGCAATCAAATAGACGTTCATTTGAAATCACTCCATATATTTATCAAATAAGAGAAAATGCTAACAGGCTAATTAGTAAATATTGACAGCTGTTAGAGATACATGCACACTTTTTTTACATGCAAAATAACATTGGTTTACAATTAATAGATTAAGAAAAATCCTTAAGCTCAATTTTTTTTTTCCATTTAAACTTATACATTGAGAATGCATGTGCTTTTAAAATGCATAAATGCGCGAAACACACTTTTGGCTTTGCTCAGGTGTAAGGAATGATCAGAGACGGGAGCGCGGAAAGCCTCTCCGGGATAAACGTGTCCACCAGCATAATTATAACACTCTTGCTCCTTCCTCCCGTTTGCACCGTCACACACAACCGATTCAGTGATTAACAGCAGTGTGCACGCCACGCCGAGCCATTCTCTGGGCGTTTTAAAGTAGCGACGGACATCCATTGCTGCGTCTTGCAGGAAGCACGTCTCTCGTAGTTTGATTATTATTCCTCTATCTGGCGCCGCGCACGGAGACCTCACTGATCTGTATGATAAACGGATCGACTGCATCCGCATTCTTTTGAGCGGGTCTCACGTGATGTATATGATGTAGAGATCTGGAGGTTTCCGCTCCAGCGCGCCATTTTCAATCCATTAGAATCCATCAGTCATGCACAAAAGAAGAATTATTTAATTTATTTAATATATTACAATATAATAATACCCGTTTTTTCAACACCCCCCCCCCCCCCCCCCACAGTTTTAATTAGTTTTATCGAACTGAAAAATTACCATGAATTTGAAAATGTCTTAGTATTTGGTATATCTGTCCATTAATAAAGATCGATTTCACAAATGTAGTGTTTTTTTATATTTATTTTTAATTTGATAGCATAACTTGTTGTTTTTTTTTACTCTGATTAATCTAAAGTTTCTATTTTGGCTAAAACTATATTCACGTTAATGATTAGTTTCGTTTTTCTTTATAATATACCTTTCCAAGGCCATTGTTCAGTAGTACTGCGGTCATCCAGTCACTCGGTGGCGCTGTAGACAGTTCTGGTATATGTTCGTCACTTCCGCTGCTGTAGTTCAGGACGGTCGTGCGCTGGCGGGAGTTCACCAGATTAAAACCTTTTAAACCTAGTTATTGGTTAGTATTGGACATACAAATATTATTGTGTGTCTTACCACTGATTTTTTAACATTGACTCAAAGTTATACGTCACATTTGTCCAAGTTTGTCTGAACGTGTCCCTCTTTGTTGCGGTTAGCGACTTTTTCCTTACGTAACTCGACGGAGCCGGTATGAATACGTGCCATTTGTTCTTAATCTGTGTATAATCGCGTTACATGTTCTTTGGGTATCTAAAATGTTCGATAATTTACTATACACTGGTTTTTCTGGGTAAGTTGATGGTTGGTTTACCGGGACACGAGCTGGACGCGCGCGCATGGCGCTGGCTATTGTATGCGTAGGCTGTGTATTACTGATATGACTTGTGTATTCATAGTTATGTTATTCATTTCATTCACGGTGCTCTCTGTATCTGCACATAAGCTATTACACACACAGAAAGGATGTGTCAAGTCAGTGTTTTAAAACGATAGTTCACAAAAATGAAATTCTGTCATTTCCGCTTCCTCAAGTTCCAAACCTGTATGAGTGTCTTTCTCCTGAACACACAATATATTTGAAAGAATATGGTTAACCAAACAGTTGATGGACCCCATTAACTTGAATAGTATGGGGAGGGAAATACTATGTTAATAAATTCTGACATAAAAAAAAAAAAATCTTCTTTCGTGTTCAGCAGAAGAAAGAAATTCATGTAGGTTTGGAACAACTTTAGGGTGAGTATATGATGACAGAATTAAACATTTTGCTTGAACTGTCCCTTTAAGAGAAATGTAAGATTTGTAATTTTGATGCACTTGTGTGAGACATTGTGATTTATGCATTGTGAAGTCGAGAATAGATACAATATGTCAATAATAAACATTCATCTCTCCTCTCCGTTGTGTATCACAGCAAACCTCTTCTGATACCCGTCCTTATTTAAACATCATGGGCGACAGCGATGACGAGTACGACCGCAGACGCAGAGACAAATTCCGCAGAGAGAGGAGCGACTATGACCGTTCCCGGGAGAGAGAGGACCGTCGGAGAGATGACTGGAATGACAGGTGAGGAAGAGGGAATTAACCTGCATAAGGCAATTATCCAAAGCGACTTACATTGCATTTCAAGGCACACATTTACATTCTAATCAGTTCTGAATTAAATGTCAACAGTATACAGAACAAAATATATAGACACACACGCCATATTAGTGATGGGATTTATGGCTCTTTGGGGGGATCCGGATCTTGGCGATCCGTTCCTTTCAAAGAGCCGTTCAAAAGAACGGCTCTTTTGGCTCTTTTTAAATATTTAGTCAGTTTTAAGAAGCCAGCTTGGGGGCATCTCAGTTTATCCTGGAAATAATCACTGGGAGGAATTATGAGGTGAGATTTGTAGTCAAATAATTCAAACTCAGATATCACACACCAATATCTGAGTTTGAATTATTCTGAAATATTGATTATTACCTCATTTGTCATGTGTGGACTATATTCCATAGGGTTGCACAACATCCCTCTGCTTAGACAGTGACATCACTATTTTGGATTTACCTTTAGTACAAAGTGTGTGTATGTGTAAAGCTACGTTGACTTATGTTATTCACACAATACCTAACGACCCGCTATTACTGACGTTGGCACTGAGACAGAGAGGCACTCGCACGTGTTTTTATTTTTATTTTTTAAACTGGAGTAAGCATGTGACGGCAGCGTGCACAAGTCATGGCTCCGCTCCTACCCAATGACAGAGGCACGCAGGGTTTTTTCCACTGGAGTACTCACGTGAAGGATGCGTGCACAACTATCATCATGCTGTTCGGCCAACGCATTCTCATCCCAAGTCGTCATATACTGACGCTTTTGACGTTTCGTCTACATCGAACGCACATGGCACCCTTTAGCGTCAATATGAGACGCAGATAGACTATCTGCGTCTCATATTGACGCTAAAGGGTGCCATGTGCGTCCCCTATAACTGTTCTGTCTCGCGGAGGAGCTAATTTGTGTGCATCTGTGTGAAACACCCATAGGAAAAAAAGAACGACAGAAAGAACGGCTCCCCTCCAGCCGCGACTCGGCTCCCATCGTTCATGTTTATGAGCCGTTCAAAAGAATCGGTTCGTTCGCGAACGTCACAACTCTACGCCATATATTTGTCAGATTCATGCAACACCACACTTTACAACTTTTATCACTAACAAAACTCAGAATTAATACATTCTTTCTTTTTCAACCAGTCGGTTGCAAAGTGTTACTGTATGCACAACTAACTATGATTTGTAACATCAAGTGGTATTTATAATTCAGGTCCTCCATTTGAATTTCTTGGGGTATGATATTAGTCAAAAGGCTTGTATGTTTGCACATTTTTATATATTTCTTGTGGTTGTCGTTTACTGACGGCCCTCGGCAAGAGAGTGGGACCGGGGCCGTGAGCGGCGCAGTCGAGGAGAGTACCGGGACTACGAGAGAGGCAGACGAGAGAGATTCTCACCTCCACGTCATGACATGAGCCCCCAGCAGAAGCGCATGAGGAGAGACTGGTAAGACCTTTCAGAGAGAGAAGAGTAACTTTCAGTGCTGCGTTGATGTATTTGTGTAGGCCAGCCTGGAAATTAGCATCACCCTCGTTCCCTTGGTTAAAGCCAATATGATATAGCAGAAAATAAGCTCTGTGACCAACAAAAGTTAATTTAAAAGCTAATCTTAATTGTTTTGTAATGATAATCTACACAAATGAACACAATTTTTATGAATTTGGAATCCTAAGCAGAAGTAAAATAAATAAATAAACGTACTACACCACACTCACAGTACATCAATGTCTCCAAAGCTTCCAACATCTCTTTCAGTTTTAATTAAAAAAAAATAAAGATTCCCTGAAAGTTTGTTAAAATAGTTTGAAAGAGCATGATTTATAAACTCATGAGGCTGTGAAAGTGAGTTGATGAGTTTAATGTCCCCGATAATCTCTGTAGTTCCAGTTAAACACTTTTTTTTTTTTTTTTCAAGAAAAGCTTTACACTTGTGAATTAAAAATCACAGTTATTAATTTATTTTATGTCTTGGAATAAAACGTGAAAATATCTTGAGCTTGTTTTCACCACAGACTTGTTTCAAGCATTTAACCAATAAAAAAAAAAACCCTGTTGACTTCAGGATGGTGGAACTGGAAGTGCTAAAATGCAGGTTTTGGCCTACAAATATGTGCCATCCCATCAGCACTAAGCAAAGTAGATTAAAAAGTGACGTCAGTGCATTCCCTCTATTGTAGACTGATTTATTTGCCTGGGAAAAACAAATGGAGCACCTTAGACCATAACCTCACTCCACATCTCTTCCTACCTCTCACTTGTTTTTCTCAGGGATGACCATGGAGGCGACCCGTACCATGGTGGCTATGATCTTGGTTATGGAGGCGGTGGAGGACCCAGCTATGCCCCCCCGCAGCCCTGGGGTCACCCTGACATGCACCTCATGCAGCCTCACCATGGGATCCCCATTCAGGCCAGGTGAGAGAGAAGGAAATGAGCAGCTGTAAAGTCCATAATTTCCAGGGCTGCCCTCGACTAAAAAAATGTTTTGGTCGACCAGTAATCGTTTATTTAAGTTATTAGTCGACTAATCACGCGTTTATATTAATAAGCCATAAATCATAAGTAATGTGCCTTTAATTCTATATAAAATAGATAGCCTAATCAGCGCTTAAACGCACGCATAAAGCTTGTCACAGCGCACTGCCAAATGTAAGGATTATGAATGTGTCGTGAAAACAAACAAACAAACAGGAGGAGACTGTCTAAACATTTACATTTATTGGTAATGTTTTCTGTGTTTTCGGCTGCAGAGATTAATGGTGCCGACTCGTCATCTCCGCAGTAGTGGACGCGCCTATAGGCACGTTTCATAGCCTACGAATTACATAATTACCAATTGAATCAATTTAATGAGTTCATTAAAATGTAGACATTTCAGCTTTTCTATAGATATATTTCTAATGTCTGTGAGGCAAGTATACGCTGAGTTTCGGTTCATTAATGTGATGTGCTCAAGTTCACTGAGACCAAATAGACAGAAAGCACCATTATTTTTCAAAAGCACAACATTTTGTTATTATTGTGAATTTAAGAAAATTAAAGTAGACCTTTGGGTAACGATCTGTCCGTTACAGCCTGCCTAATTTCGCCACTTCTTGTGGAGTATTTTTTTCTCTGACTAACCGACTAATAAAATCTTAGTCTACCAAGCCTCTTCTAGTCGACTAACGGTTACTCGACTATAAGGGGGCAGCTCTAATCATTTCCTTGTATTTAACCTGTGTGTGTGAAACATTTCTTCTTCTCTTTGGTCTTCCTCCAGGCTGGGAAACATCCACGATATGGATCTTGGTCCTCCCCCTCCTGTGATGAAGACGTTTAAGGAGTTCCTGCTGTCTCTGGATGACTCTGTGGATGAGACGGAGTCGGTCAAACGCTACAATGAGTACAAGATCGATTTTAGGCGTCAGCAGATGCAGGACTTCTTCCTGGCCCATAAAGATGAAGAGTGGTACGACAACAGTTGCTGTTTTTGCCCTAGTGTTTTGTTTTTAGGTGATGTTTTTGCATTAAGCTAGTGATCGCGAGAGAGTGGCGAAACAAGTCCTGCATCTCAACAAAGAAGAGGCTGACTTCTGCATCCTCCTGCATCTCTGAACATTTGACTATCTCTATCAGTTTATAACTACACCTCCAGTTAGAATAGTTTAATTATGTTAAAAGAATTTTGGCTGGACAGTTTTGTCTTTTTGTACTGACAAGTACGAGTTTGTAGTCAGTGATGCACCAAATTACATTTTTTTACTGAAATTTAGTTTTTTGTTGCTGAAAACTGAAATCGAATTATTATTATTTTTAAACATACCTTCTGATGTTCATGTTTATTTTTGTGCTATAACTATTAGTAAAGAGGAAGAGATTATTAGCTCACCTGCACTACACACCGGCGCTTGAACTGATGCAGCTACAGTGTAAACGCGCTAATCAAACCAATTAATTTGACCAATTATTTTTGGTTGCTGAAATTTTGGTGCATCATATAGTTATATTTTAATGCATAGTTAATTTATTACCACAGTCAGTTGTGTTTTGAGACTTTTTTTACATTGGAATTTTTCATCATTTACTTGCCATAAGATGATTAATGTCTATTTTGACATCAGTTTGTCTCTACAGCAACTCAATTGGTCTCGTCATTGACTTGATGCAGATGTTTTAAACATTCATTTCTTTTCAGGTTTTTGCATATTGTTTTTTGTTTTTTTTTTGGTTTACAAATTAACAAAAACCCTTCTTCCCTCCATCACCACAAGGTATTGGAAGATGAGAAAAGCGCTTGGACCCGTCGCAGGAGTCGCTGTTAGTCAGTCAGGGTTTGCACTGCGCACAATGCAGCTGCCATTAGAATCAAAGTACCAGGGCTCTTAGTTAGACAGTCGAACACTCACAATCCAAACCTGCCGCCGCGTTCACGGAAAGATTTTTTTTATTTTCTGTAGTGTGTGATGCCTTTCTTCCCCTTTCTTTTTCATTTTTGATATTTGGATCAATCAAAAACCCCCCCCAAATGTACACACTCCTCTGAGAAGACCGCTCTCAGTGTAAATGTGTTGTAATGCGGGGAGTACATCAGGTAAATTTAGTGCACACAATGGAAAATGTTTCACCCAACTGTTTGACTCTCATTTCTTGATAATGCATCAGTTGTTATTGTTTCATTTTTCTTCTTTGGTGGTGAGTGTTACTGTATTACACACACTTAAACACACAAAAGTTCTTTTTATAGTATGTAGTAAGACTGACAAGTTTGGTGTCATATGCTCTATTCAAAAACCTAGTGTGCTGCCTAAATATACAGCTACCTTCAAAGACAGCATCTTAACTAGAACAAAACGTCAGAAATGGACTGATTTGGAATGCTCTACATGTACAGTTTGGCAATAACATGTTGCTAAATATCTATATTCATAATTTCTTGTCTTATTTTGGAAGGATGCAATGCTGTCTTTGAATCTAGCCAAAAGAACCAATCTTAGAAGGCAACAGCTCAGTAGTTTTGGAATAGAGCTACAATATCATATGACAAAGTTGGACAGCTATGTGGGATAATAGATATAATTTTTTTAGTTTAAGAATTGGTGGTTTACATTTAGACTTATCAAAGCATTTTTAGATATATTTAGAAGGCAGGTTAGGACAAGGTTAAAGCTTGCATGACTGGGAAATAGTTGCTAACGTGTTGTTTTCTTCCCCAAACACCCCATTTGTCCCTCTTTCTCCTCTGTCCGCCTGTCAGGTTCCGTTCAAAGTACCACCCGGATGAGGCTGGGCGGCGCAAAGCAGAATCCCACAGTGCTCTACAGAACCGGCTGAACGTCTACATGTATCTCATGGACAATAGCTGGTTTGAATCCGTCACTTTGGACATAGAGCGTGCTCCACAAATCACCAAGATTTTAGATGCAGGTTTGGAGAAGTGCTTTTCTTTTGCATGCTCGTTTTCATCATCTAAAATGTACTCACCCTCATGTCATTCCAAACTGTGTCCATTTGTTGATGCACCAAAATTCAATTAATTTGACTCTTTTTGTATGGAACAGTGACATTTGATTAGTGTTTCTCCAATGGCACGGAGAACTCTAGAATTCAACTCTAGAGGACCATTTTTCTAAATATGCACTATCCTATATTACATCTTTATTATTTAATGGGTGTTTGAATAAATCTGTTGTGAAAACAAGTTTTTATTGCATACACCCTTAATATTTATAACTGCTTTATTAAAATGTAAATGTTTATATACAACTTATTATTTGTGTTGATTATTTGTCAATTGATTTTCTCGGTTTTGTTTTTTGGCTAAACGAAAACTTGAATTTTGGTGCATCACTTATGTCCACTGGTGTGATTTATGTGAGGTACTATGACTGTTGTTTACCAGCGTGCCATTAAGGACAGACGTCGGCAAGTAAAAACATGAATGCACTGAAGAGTTTGTTTTATTGTAGAAACTGAAGTTGTAATTCTAATCGAAAGAGACACTGACAGTGTTTTTTCATGTTTAAAACTGTAAAGCTGTTTGTTTTTAAACAATCTATTGTATGAAGTGCTCTATAAATAAATTGCGTAACTTTACCGGCGTGCCGAATTGAAGAGCTTGTGCAAACATTCATATCGCTAGGGTCAGATGCTTTACTGTTTTCTCACCGCCACCATTTTTGTTTATTTTGTTATTGAACGAAAAGCACACAGCACATATTTAAATATACATCTAAATGCTCTCTCAGCAGTGTGTGTGTGGCGTCGGGATGTTCGCTAAAAGTATACTGCTGGTCACATATTTCGAACTTCTTTTGACCCCAAGGTGAAGAACAGAAGTTTGCCCTGGGTTTAAGTAGGAATGTGCCGAAGCCTAGATCCGAATTTGGAAAAGCACTGAAAATGAGTAACGCATTCTACGGAGTCTGATCATGTTTATTTTGTGCTACTAGTAGTTGACTAGTAGTAAAGAGGAAGAGCTGACCAATTCACAAAAGGGACATGGTTAAGCTTGCTGTGGTAGTCGGGTACATTACAGTACATCAGATTTCACTTATGTCAAGATAGTAAGGAGAGATTACTGAGATGTCGGAGGATTTTGTGCGCAACAGATCCTGAGCGTCATTGACAAATATCTTGTAAAAATGTGTGGTCAGTAACGCCTCTCCCTACACACACACACACACACACACACTAGGGCTGTCAAAATTGCTCAAAAATGACGTTCGAATATTCCCTCTAAAAAACACACGAATATTCGAACTATTCGAACATCTGGTTGCGCATTTTTTCAATGACGCGCATTACGTCAATAACAGGACAAATTAATACAAAGAGACATACATAACTTGTATAGGTAGTTAATTTAAGTTTAAACATATTTGACAATGTATTACCAACACAAAACCAAGTAAATAAACTAATGGCCAAGACCGCAGACCTCAGTCTCGCTCACTCGCAGGCACTCTCTCTCTCTCTCTCTCGCGCCCTCGCGCTCACGCTCTCTCTGCGCATAACGGTTTAAATGAACAACAATAAGCACATGTTCAGTGCTGATCAAGAGTTTTGTGCAAGCAATTTAAGGTCGCGACTCTTGCCCCAAATATAGCAGGCTTCATTCAGTGATTGAAACAAATGTATTAACATTAATTGAAGTTGTACAGTATAGAACCGACATTGAAAGCTCCGAGCGAGCTGTGCTGTGGTAAACATGGAACTTTTCTGTTTAACTTTAAATAAAATGAGGCACACAATTCCGAGAAATGTGACAACAAAGAACTTTTACCCTGAGGTTCATAAAAAATAAAGTGCTATTAAAAAAGAAAAAGGCTACTTACATTATTGGTGCTTGTATTAAAAAAAGGAAAAACTGACTGCAATTTATTCCATTGTCTTTTAGTGCACTGTCAACTTTCAGCAGTGACGCTGTGCTAGACAGTGCGACTCGTGACCTGTCCCTCAAGTCTTGTTTATATTATACTCGACGCGTCCGCACGAGCGCGAATCGCACCCAATCGTTTCAAAGAATAGTACAACGGCGAGCGCGTCGAGTATAAACGCCTCGTCCGTTTGGGGGAGGTGCGCGCGCAGTCTGCGGAGACTCGCGCTGTGGAGACAGGCGAAAGTATAAACAAGGCTTCAGGCAGCGCGCGCGCCCACTCGCAAAGCAAACAGCCGCGCCTCTGCTTCCGCGGGCGTGTTTTTCCATATTCGAAATTCACATTCGAATATTAATTTTCACGTTCGAATTTCTGTTTTTTAAAACTATTCGAATATATATTCGAATTTAGAATATTCGTTGACAGCCCTAACACACACACACACACACACACACACACACACACACACACAGAGAGAGTACGCGTGATTGCGAATTTGAAAGTGAAAAGTGAGCGCGCATTCAAAAGCCATCTCTTTCGTCATTTCCTTTCCAAACATCATATTCGGCTTCGCCACATCCCTAATATCGAGGTCTTTAATGTATACAGTCAAACCAAAATTTATTCAGACACCAACATTTAAGGTGTCGCTATAGTTTAAAAATGGTAATATAAAAAAAAACTTAGTTATTAAATCAGTTGATATTTCACTGGTTTTGTCCATCCTTTTGTTAGACCGTTTCGCAAATGAATTAGGTTGAATATCTGTCAGCTGTTAAATTTAACTACACAATTAGATGATTACCATTTAGCTCAACCAATAACCAAGCAATGCTTAATTTTGTTCAGTCTGTGGTGTAAAAAGGTCACATAGCGATTAAAGAAAAAACACTTAAAGGTGCTGTATGTAACTTTCACTCTACTAAAGCATAAAAATACCATAATATGTTTGCATATATTGAGGAAACATGCTAAGTTGACATACTCGTTTCTCTGAAAAACACTTCCACTGCCAGTTAGTTTTTAATTTTACTTAGAAATGTGCGTTTCCAGGCTGGAATGTTTGTTTTTGTTTTGGTCTGTGATACTGCACGTTGCCAATTTTTCATTGTCCATTGCGCTCGTTCCTGTTGCGTGTCCTCAAACTGGCAACCCGTGTGAGCGCCGTCCAGGAGCAGGTGGCGGGAGAAACGACGAGCTCCGATATTTTGAATTCGACTGCAGTACCTATTGCGACCACTAGTTGTCATTCTTACAGACTGCACCTTTAAGCAAAACATGGTCAGGTCAAAGTGTCTGAATAATTTTTGGTCCCAAATTTTGTATAAATTTTACTGGTAGTCACTGTATGAAGAATTTTTCTATCCTCACTTACATAAATGAACTATAGTGTCCTGTACCCTCTAAAAAAAAAAGATCAAATTATATCTGGTGTCTGAATAATTTTAGGTTTGACTGTTTCCTCAAAGCAAGTGTTTGTTTGTTTGTTTTCGTTAGCCGTGATAAAGATGGAAGGAGGAGGGGAAAATGACCTGCGTATCCTCGAACAGCCCAACGAGGAAGAGGAGGAGCGGGAGAGACTCTCATCTGGTGGACCTGGTTCTGAACCTCCCAAACGGGACGAGTCCAGGCCTGTGGATGCTGAGCGCAAACCCTCAATTGAAAAAGACAAGATGGTGAGTAGTGAATGTTGCATAATGGAGCAAAGGATCATGCACTATTGGGAGGATCGATGATGTTTAATGTTGTACGTCAATAGGGAGAGGGTGATGAGGAGACCGAGAAAGATGCAGCCGCTTCTGCAGGAGGGAGTGAAGGAGAGAAGACCGAGAAAGAAGCGCCTGCCGAACCAATCCCAGAGCCCAAGAAGGTTAGTTAGCCAAGTTCTGCTGCTTTGGGTAGTTGATGTGCCACTTATTGGGCCAGACTGTTCTGTAAATATGTATTATCTTTATTAGATCTCAGTATGTCTACTTGCATTCAATGCAATCCAGTGTTTCCCATTAATTACCTGCACTGTGGCGGCCCGCCAATAGTCTAATCTGTCCTGCCACAGTTTCATAACGAACCGAAAATATAAAACATCTTTCATTGTGCTTTGAGCCATCTATCAATCGAGGACATGTTTGCAGCACAAGAGAACCGCTAATGATTATTAATGATAAATGAACCGCTTAATGACATAGACGATGTAATAAAGCATTTGTATACTCGTTTGTCATAGAAATGTAATGCAGGGCTCCAGACTAACTTTTTTCACCTCCGTCCTGGAACCGTCCTGAAAAACTATTTGAACCGTCCTAAAGTGAACGTCAACCGTCCCAAAATAAACATGTTGTTTCTGTTCTTTGTTATTATCATCTATAGCTGTTAGTCACATAATAAAAACACCATTAAAATGTTTATGATATATTATTATATTTATTTAGCTCCATTCAAAGTAGTTATCTGTAAACAGGTAAAAAACAGATTTAATAAAAAATAACAGGAGTTAAATGCTTTTTTGTATTCATGCAGAACAAATATTTTTCTTTTCTTTTTTTTTCTTTTTTACATATACGAAAATTAAGAGGAAAAATGCATACAGCTCAAAACGTTTTTGAGTTGGTTGAGTTGGTTGGATTAAAAAATAAAAAATAAATACTGGTGACTACATATCTCAAAAATATCATAATTCTTTATTCTTTCAATCAGCAGACATATTTATTTGTATGAATTAAATATAATAAATCCTTATTAAAGATATTAACGAGCAGTGAATGCTTTTCTCTTTTTTTTTTTTTCTTTTTTTTTTTGTTGCTTGATCAATATTAAGGACACAGACCGCATTAGGTTTATTACCCACTGTCACTTTAAGACATCGGATCATGTCCAATGACATGCGGATCCAATTGCACTGATGCACATCCGATACACTCAAAACTGTTTAAAACATAACTAACATAGTTCACGTGAATACTCTCCAAAATGGACATTTCGACATAATGTTGTGTGCATTTGTCCACTCAGACACGAAAGAGAGCTCAATTCAGTACTCGCGTGCTGTATAGGTGTTTATGTGCATGGTTGCACGCCTTGGGTCGGGTGTGTGCGCACAGAAAACCGTACCAAATACAGCTCTTTTTTTTTTGCGTCGTCACACTTATTCAGATCTATCTGTCTGCTCTACTCATTCTCCCAGGCGTTTACATTTTTTAACGTTTTATGAGGCATGCAGCGCATGTCAACCCGTGTGCCTCTGGGTAGATCAGCACGTTACAGTACAAATGTGCGCATCTACCACAAACGCAGTCTCGAGCCCTGGTAATGGTCTCCCAGCAGTCTTCTGCCAAAATAAAAGCTCACGGCTTTAACTTCTTGCAAGTAAAGGAATTAAGGCATGCGTATTTGTAATTTTACCACTGCAGTGTAAAGTAAATAATGCAGACTTCCCCTCCACATTAGACCTTCCTCTTTCGTTTCCATGTTTAAATCCTCTTTGAAGACCTATTTGTATTCTTTGTTTTAACCGAGGGTGTAAATTCTTCATTTGTCCTTTTTTAAATTCAGAATTTAATTCTGATTTGTTTCTTGTACAGCATTTTAGTTTCAACGTCTGTTGTTTTAAAATGTGCCTCATAAATCAATTACCTTAACTGAAATAATATACTTATGAATTATTCTTATTTTTTTACATACTATCACAACTAAGAGGTTTGAGTCCCACTACAAGTCAACGCAAAGACTCTTAATTTTGCTCTCAGAGTGCACCCGAATGATGCATTTAACTTTTTTAAAAATGTAAACTCGTATGGAAAACACTTTCTCTTTCTCTCGCTAGCTGAGTAAGAAGAGGAAGAGGAAGCACAGTGGAGACAGTGAAGATGAAGCCAGTGCATCTGAGAGCGAATCCGATTCTGACTCCGACTCGAACTCTCACTGCTCTGAGAAACCCTCGGAGAAAGAGAGAGAACCGGACGAGGGAGAGGATAAGGAGGAAGAGGAAGAAGAGGAGGGGGAAGGTCAGTGTCAAGGCTTCTGGCAATGAATCAGCAGTGTTAAAGGGATAGTTCACCCAAAAAAGAAAATAACCCCATGATTTACTCACCCTCAAGCCATCCTATGTGTACATAGGATAGTTCTTCCAAGCTTTATAATGGCAGTGAATGGCCGTTTCTGTTTTGAAGCCCATCAAAGTGCATCCATCTCATTGATTCGCTTCAGATGGCCTTTATTAACCCCCGCAGAGCCATGTGGAGCACTTTTATGACAGATGCACTTTTATCATGGATGGATGCACTTTTATGGACTTCAAAACAGAATTGCAATTCACTGCCATTATAAAGCTTGGAAGAGCCAGGACATTTTTTAATATAACTCCGATTGTATTCGTCTGAAAGAGAGTCATGTACACATAGGATTGGCTTTAGGGTGAGTAAATCATGAGGTAAATGAAACATTTTGGGTGAACTATCCCTTTAAAGTTTCATGGTTGTGACAAACATGTTTCTGGTCTTTTAAAGCCGCTGATGTAAAGGAGCGGACGGAGGAGCAGAAGGAAAGAGAGAAAGAAAAGGAGAAGAAGCCGAAGGATGATCAGCCTCCACGACCTCGACCTCTTCACAGGACCTGCTCTCTCTTCATGAGGAGCATCGCTCCAACCATATCTAAAGCGGAGATCGTCGCTGTGAGTGTTCACACAAACACACTGCTGACTTTCGCTGTTATTGCCCATGTCGTTGTTGACTAAAGACTTGGCTCTCTCTCGGCAGCTGTGTCGACGTTATCCAGGATTTATGCGCGTTTGTTTGTCAGAACCACAGCCAGAGCGCAGGTGAGTTGAATTCAATTTCAACACACTTTATTGAGGATTTTTGACTGGGATTTGTTGCAGTTTCTGTTAAGCTGCTTTGAAATATGTATTCAAAGTCCCCGCAGGTACGTCATAAATTCAGTTTTATCAAATTTAAGGTCATAAAATTTCTAAGTTATAACAAATTTCGGTAACACTTTATTTTACAGTGTCATTGTTACATGTAATTGCTGTAGTAAAAACTATAAATTATACATAAGTACATGCAATTAACCCTCAACCAAACCCTCATCCTAACCCTATAGTTAGTACATGTAGTTAATTATGATTACTCAGTACTTAAATGTATAATTACACTGTAAAACTGACACATTAAAATACATTTCTTAATTATTATTAGAGGTCTTAAATTTGGGGATGGAAAAACAGGAATTGTAAATAAAACATAATGTGATTATTACACTTTAGAAGGCTATAATTTTAATTTATTGAATGTGATCGCTGCACATTTCAAAGTAAAAAATCCAATATTGGTCAACTTCTGATACATATGTATTGATATACAGGTACAAACCAATTTCAAACATGAATTTACTGAATAAAACACAGTATTTTAAACGTGCAGTTCCCCATTTTGCAGTATAAAGTTGAATGTGTGCCGCAGCCCGTTTAATTAATTAAAATAATCTGAGATACATTATTTTTGAGATTGTATTGGTTTGTTTCTGTATGGACATATTATGGTAATAATTTTATTTGTGCAGGTCTTAAATGTGTTTTTAAAAATGCAGGTATTGTGAAAAGCGCCATAAAAATAAATGTGACTTAAATTTAAATCTTAGATAACTGTTTTTCTCCATTAAAGGATGAATCATTTACATAAAATAGTATTTATTGCCTAGTAGATTAAAAACTTTTATATATTTTTCCAATACTGAGGAAGGCTTGCGAGCCAAAACGTCTGTTGTATTATTCCCCTGTAAAATGTGAGATAAAGTGACTAAAAGGATTTTGAATTGAGTGCGGATCATAGATCTATTCTTTTTATTTTTTCCCAAACTTTTGACTAAATTAACATTTAATTTATGTGCCAATATATATGAATATAAAATGCTTCACTAAATCGTTTTTAATACAAGAAAGTAAATTTCTCATCTCTGTGTGGCCCAGGTTTTTTAGGCGTTGCTGGGTGACCTTCGACAGAGGTGTGAACATCAAAGAAATCTGCTGGAACCTGCAGAACATCCGGGTGAGTTCTAGAGCCATCAGCCTGAAGAACCATCATGCATAGCAAGCGTCTCGCTCATTCTCTCCTCCTGTTCCTCTTTGACCAGCTGCGGGACTGTGAGTTGGCTCCCGGAGTCAATCGAGATTTGGCGCGTCGTGTGCGTAACGTGAACGGAATGACTCAGCACAAGCAGGTTCTCCGTAATGACATCAAGATGGCAGCTAAACTGATCCATGCACTGGATGACCGGGAGAGACTCTGGAGCCACAAACCCAGAGAGGAGACGGTCGCTCTAGAGGTAATCTCACTTGCACAACCCCTGATACAATTTTAAATACCTTGACTAGGGATGCACCAAAATTTAGGTTGAAACTGCAATTTTCACTTTTGGCTGAAATTGTTTTGGAGGGCTGAATCAGTGATGTTTATATGATGTGTTTTGACTGTCAGTGTGTATTTCATGCACACAATGTGGATTAGGGCTGTCAAAATGGCTGAAAAGCTCAAACTTTCTTAAATATTAGCAAATTCGAATTATGTTTGAAAGGCAATGCTTAATATTAAGACAAAAAAAGAACTGTATTGTCTCCTATGCCCACAAGAGGGCGCAAGCGAGCGCAATAACCAAATATAAACCAAATCAAGCATTGCTGCTTTTATTGAAATGAAATGACATTCACTTTTTAAGTGCATTAACTTTTGAAACAGTTGTTCTTAAATAAACAAGGAAGATTAGTTTACAATAGTGCATGCACCTGTAAGTGCATCAGTAACCTGAGAAAGATAGCGTAATGAACTACATGAACACACAATGGCAAACTGCCATTCAGAAACAATCCACTTCTACTCACTACATCTATATATTATGAGTCAAAAACACCAGAAGGTAAACTTGATCTGCAGCGAGGGCTGAGCTATTTTTATTGACTTTGTTTTCAGCTGATGAAAACACACGCTCATGCCAGGTATGGTCAAGTATGTCGTTGCCCGATTTTTGCCACCAACTGAGAGCGTTTTCGTCAGCAGGAAGCCTTCAAATGAACAACGCAACCGCACCTCGCTGTATACTGGATAACTTAACAAAAACAAAACACACCAAAAAAAACACACCTCTTGACACACCAAAAATTTGAATGTGTAGTTTATTTTTATTTATTTTTTATTCGACGAATAATCTAATTATTTGACAGCCCTAATGTGGATAATCTACAATGGGTAAACATGTCAGCTGTTAGGACACTAGCTAAGTTTCCATCCACTTGTCAATCGAATTATCTGAATAAAGCTGGTGAAAGTGTGTTTCCATCCAACGGCTTTAAAGCGAATAAAAACCTGTGCGTAATGACGTCACATGCTGTTTTGAGATCAGATTGGTATATCGAATTGATTTGAAACATTTTAAAGTGTTTCCATTCATTTTCGCACTGAATCGCACAACATTCAAGCAAACATTTGCAAACAAAGTTTTGCTAGACAAAATGGATCGCGCCATTTATTCGGCAAATAACGTTTCCATCAGCGTTTATCACATAAGCCGTATATCGATCAAGATAAAATCCGATGAAACCGAACGTATTTCATTTGAGTCGATATTCATGAAATTCAATCGAATTTTACTGTTTCCATAAGGCATTTTTCATTCGATATCACTTAATTCGGATAAAAACGTGTGGATGGAAACAGCTACTGGCTGGACTGTCAATAATTCAATTAGTGTTTCAACAGCGGAAAGATGTCAGTAAAATATCTTGTAAACGTTGGCAAGTAACGTTACGTTTACCTAACTGTCCGTAGCTTGTCCAAAAAAAAATAAATAAAAATTGGCGTTGGAATTATATTATTAGAATTTATATTATATAAAAACTGCTTTGTGAAGTTTAAATGTTTGTCCAGCCAAACCAAATAATACTAATGGGTGCAGAACACTATAGTTCATTCATGTAAGTGAGGATAACAAGGTGTCTGAATAAATTTTGGTTTGACTGTATATGTATAGTTTTATTAAATAAATCTGATTATTTGATGATTAAACTAATTTTGGTTTGAGTTTTCAAGTAAATTACAAATTTAATTTGGGGTTTAGTTGTAATTTTTGGAAACATCTTGACCAAGCTTTTATCTATTATTTTTAAAAAAAAATGTTTTCCCTCCATTTTTCTGAAGATCCCTGCTCAGAACCCCATTCTGAAAAACATCACTGATTACCTCATAGAGGAAGTGAGTGCAGAGGAAGAAGAGCTTCTGGGAAGTGCCGGAGGAGCCGACTCCGAGGAGGGATCCAAAGAGGGAAACCCCACCGAGATTACTGTGGAGAGAGATGAGAAACTTGTCAAGGTCTGGAAAGAGACTTTAAATCTCCAGCACATATTTCACACTAATAAGAAGAAAATTAAGCCTATTTAGGACCATTCCAGGTTTATAATGACTCTCATTATTGTCAAACGGGGAATTCTTGTGCTAAATTTTCATTGATTATAATTGTGCAAAAAACCCTAACTCATAAAATAGGTTTAATTTCCATTGTTTCACCTTAGGCCACTTGTTTTTATATGCATTTTATTCTGTCAGTGAAATTGGGTGAGAGGAATTTTAAATCAGACTTTAAATCCACCTTATTCCTGACGAGCTCACTGCGTTTTGAATTATGGGTCGCACTTCCGGTTTGGGGAACTTCCATTCAAAAAGGCTGAAACGAATCATTTCAAATCATAAGGTTGCCCTACAAATAAAGCTGATCGTTTAAGGCAAGAGCTCTTTTCAGTCGCTGCTTTCTTTTCCTCGTGATTATTTTCTTATTTTCCCTTTGCCATCTGCTGTAAAAGTAAGAAAAAGGACAACATATCCTGCACATCTGTGGTCTGTTCTCCCAATTTAATTCACGATATATTCCATTAATACTTCACTGGAACGCACGAAGAATCTCTCGTTATTCTCCCCAAATCCTCACGTCTCTTTCCAGGTTTGGTTTCACAGGCAAATGCAATTTATAATCTGTCAAAATGACGGAAATCACTTTGAAATAGTATCACGTAATGCTGAAGTTAATGAACATTTTTGATTTAGGCAACGTAAGTTACATAATACAGATATTACTACAGTGATATTTAACCCGTCCGTTAAAAACTCGCGCTTTTGGGGTTATTTGGTCTGTTGAAAGTACCTTGTTGATGCTTTTACACTTTAGAAATGTCCTTTTAATGTTCGACGGTTGAAGTGTGAGTATTAATGTCATCTCAGTGTGACACTTTTTTAACATATTGCGTTCATAGAGCGAGCGTTTCACTGATTGTTTACAGCTTAACGGAAGTTACACCCATAATCCGCGCAAAGCGTCATGGGGCGCAGAAAAAAAGTGGATATATTCATTTATTTTTATTATGATTTGTTTATGATTTTTACATGTACTGTGTTGAACTAAACTGGGAAGGGTCACAGCACTTGCATATTGTTAGTTTAACTGCTTCTATTGCTCTCCTCATTTGTAAGTTGCTTTGGATAAAATAATTAATTGTAAATGTAACTAACAAATGTAGTTTCTACTGTGAAACCCATTCCTCAGGAGTGTAATATGTTTTGGTTTTCCTCCCAGGTGTTGGATCGTCTCCTCTTCTATCTGCGTATCGTACACTCTATTGATTATTACAACACCTGCGAGTACCCGAGCGAGGACGAGATGCCGAACCGCTGTGGCATTATCCATGTGCGAGGGCCGATCCCCCCCAACCGCATCACTCACAGAGAAGGTAAGCGCTACTAAGAGATGACTAGTGTGTGTCGTTTATTCAGCTTTAAAATACTTTCTCTTAGAGCTGGGGCGGGATGATATGTAGGGGTGTAACGATACCCTCATGTCACGATTCAACGGTACTGAATTCACGATACTCCAAGACATTTGGTAAAAGGTTAACAAAAAATTAACTGTTTATTAAAATGCTAAATTTGGTATTTCATTGGGGGTCAAAGTGAGTAGGCTTGAACTTGGTTGTAACCTAATGCTGGTAACCTTATGCACAATAGTGACACCAGAATAATAATAAAAAATCATGATTCTGAAGCTGAAAATACTGAATTATTTTAGATAAATATATGCTTGCACTCTCACTGACTAGATACAGGGCATTTAAAATTATGCAGGCCACTTTTTACTGGTAAAATCAGACATTTGGCATTATCAGGACCCACAAATATTCCCCCATTGCATTATTATACATTACTATATATAATGTTTAATATATTTTAATGTAACTACTATATATAAATGAAACTTTTTTTTTTTCTCACAGTAATTTTCATTTTGGGTGAACGATACACAATACATATTGCATTTTTGTATTGCGATATATATTTTTACACCTCTAATGATATGTATTGTTGTGGTGATATTAATTGTCTAAAGAGATTTTGCTATGTTGTGGGTATGTTTAGTTGTGAAGTGCATGTCTGCTGAAATTTGTTGATAAACGCATGAATGAGAAAGTAAAAAGAATGAATTAAAAAGAATTAAGCAACTTCTGACTCGACCAATGGCCAAAAGTTGAGGACAGGATTAGCTGTTTGTTTGGTGCAAAGAAATGTAACTGAGAAAAAAGTCACTGCTTTTTCGCCCATCTTGTAGTGTCCGACTGGCAAAAGACATTTGAAGAGAAGCTGGGACACTTGTTCAGTGTGAAGGAAAGCCTGTCTGAAGATGAGGCAGCGAAGATGGGCCGCAAAGATCCAGAACAGGAAGTTGAAAAGTTTGTGTTGGCCAACACACAGGAACTGGGCAAAGACAAGTGGCTTTGTCCTCTAAGTGGCAAAAAGTTTAAGGTGTGTGTGTGATTTTTAAAAACATGATCCTTTGTTCATGTAGTGGTTCATCTGGTAGCCTTGGGGGAGGATGTTTGTGTTTTACTAAATCAATCAAAATATCAATCTCTCTCTCAAGGGCCCAGAGTTTGTGAGGAAGCACATCCTAAACAAACATGGTGACAAGATTGAGGAGGTGAAGAAAGAGGTGGTCTTTTTCAACAACTTCCTGATGGATGCAAAACGACCCTCCATCCCAGAGATGAAGCCGCCACCTCCTCCAGGTCCAGGACAAGGTAAAGCAAGCTGGAATTTTTTTTTAAGTTGTAAGTGAAGATTATTGGAGCAAGTTTTACAAGAAAATACCATTTCAGTTTTTCACATTTAACTTAAAGGGATATTTCACCGCTGGAAAGATGGATGTGTATTTAAATTGGGTCATTTATGTAGTGGAAATGAGAAATTATTTTAGAAGTTGGTGCCTTCTAGACTGAGGAAAGCCAGAAAATGTATTTTGGGATCATGTTGATAAAAGACAACAACTCCCAGAATGCACTTGCTTCGCTGCCCTACGAGGCCACGCCCAAGCCACGCCTACCGGTTACAGAGGGCAGTGTCGGGAGAAATGATACAGCTAGGCTACTAGTCGACTCGAAACTGAAAAGACGGTGTTTTATCGTGAGATCCCCCTATGGGCGGGTTGAAGACATGCGGGACGAGCTCCTCCTACTGGCTGGAGTCTCTCGCCTCTGGACAAAAAAGCCTCTGATGATGATAAATGATGATTTTCGCGTCATCAGAGGTTTTTTTCCAGACACACAATACAGAAATCTCTCGTCTCAGGGGGACATGAGGGAGGGAAGCACAGTCATCCGAGAAATACTTCCGGGTTTCTACTGATACAAAGCATAATGCTAATCGGTGAAGCATCCCTTTAAATGTTACCTACCGTTTCTTTGTAATTTTACTAGCAATTAAAAAAGTTTCTGCTCCAATTTGTATTAGTGCGTCTGTCAATCTTGTTGATTTTGGTATTGAAATAAATTGTGTTCTCAGAAGTTGGAGATATGAAATGAACATTTGTATTTTTGTTTCTCTCTTCAGGAGTGCTTTCACCCGGAGGTCTTCCATTCCCACCTCAGGCTCCTCAGGGTCTCATGGGCTTTGGCCAGCCCAGACCTCCAGTTATGGGTTATGGAGGTGTGTGTTCGTTAAAGAAGGATAGCTAGAGTGAGAGTGGTTGTTAGCAAGGGTGGGAATCATTTGGCGTCTCCTGGGAGTCGTGATGCAATTGCAAATCAATTTTTAATGCATATTTCAGTTTTGATGCAACAATTATGGTACATCTAGCTTATCCTTTTAAAAGTATGTGAAAGCTTTAATGCTCACTCAGGTTCTCTGTACAGACTTTACTAGAGATGCACTGATATGAACAATTTGGTCGATACGATAATTCTTTAAAATGTGCAAGAAGATAACCGATATATTGGCCGATAAATCTAAATTTTTGTATAATTTGAGAAAAAACAACTCACCATTATATCCATGTCCCATGCACACAATTATAATTTTCTCGTTATAATGTTATGTAGACCAGGGGTTTTCAAACTTTTTGTGTGTGTGGACCACTATTTGTAATCAAGAATTTTCGCGGACCACCTCATAATACACATAATAAAATATGTCTACACACACCTGAATTAATCCGCACCTCTAAATAGGCTTACTAGCACTAAAACTATATCTGGTCATCACATCAGTATATACGGCTTGTTAAAAGAAAGTTTACTGCTCACAACAGTTGCCACATATTTTATTTATTTATTTACTCAAGTGCCCGAGGGCATAATCAGGTTCATTTGAACAGGCTTATTTCCATAGCAATGGAGTATGAAATCTATACAGTAGTAATAAGAACACTTGGATATAGTCAACATTTCAAAACCTTTGGCGATTTTAGGGTTTTACAAGTCCTCAAAAAGTAACGTTAGGCTTGAGTTTGTTCACTTAACAAGCACATCCGCAAAACATTTCAGAAACGCGAGGTCAAGAAACTAACTGGAAAGTAAAATAATAACAGGCCTTATTCATTCCATTTATAAACATTTCGTTTCATAAACTGCCTCTAAACTAAAGGCTATGCGTGTGATGTGATAATGAGAACATATCTGCCTCTGCCACTTTTCTCTTCTTGCTACTCACCGATCCATGTTGTGGTTCTAACGGCACTGAACTTGAACGTCACGGCCGAGCGCCACTAGCCTATTTTAGTAATCACACAATAACTTGACAAGTTAATTTAAATTGTATATCAATATAGGTCTACTAGGGGTGGCACGGTACATGAAAAAACATCCGAACCGTTCGGTTCGCTTGTCTCGGTTCGGTGCGTGTGTGCGTCGCGCGGTTCGCACGGTTCGACGCATGCGCAATGTAGCCTTGTGCCCGTGCTACTGCTAATACAATGCTAAATCATAAATCAGACAAATGTAGAATAACATTACAATGTCCAGCAATCGATTTAAATAGTACACTGGGTTTACTTAGACATTTAATGAGATCAACTCCACTAGGCTATATGTTGTTTTTTTCACGTGAATAAATAGGCTACATAGATCGACTGTTCCACGTACCGGTATGTACTTTAATGGTCCAGTGGCAGAACTTGCCAAGCGTGTCAAAGGTTCTGAGTTCTAATCTGCACTCGTATATATTTTTCTTTTTCATCAAAACCGATTATGTTTATCAGCGGTTGTATATCAAGCAGGGACAGATTTGTATGAATTTTGTTTTGTGATTTCATCGGAACGAATAGAGTAGCCTAGAGTCTCCTCAACGGACTGAAGCGCGCGTCTGAGTGAAGAATGTGCGGCCGCTGCGGTGTGTGTGCGAGCCACGAGAACACTGTATCAGCGCCACTGATCGCAACGGCAACGAGCACTTTGATCACTTGATTAAAAAAAACACATTTCAGCGCTAGATTGCTTCTTATTTAACAAACGAACGAAACGAATACTTTGCTAGTTAACTGGAAATGTTTTATTTATTTGTATTGGTACATCCGTGCTGGGACATAATATCAACCCTGGCAAAAAGTGGTGACAAATAACTGTCCGACACAGCCCACGGGAAATGAGAAGCTGCGTTTTGCAAACACACCCCATTTATGAAATAAATTAATTAATAATTAGATAATTCAGCTATATATCATATGCTGAAGTAAATTTTTGGAGTGTTAAAGATTAAAAGAAAAAACAACAACAAGAACCGTACAGAACCGAAAACCGTGACCCTAAAACCGTGATACGAACCGAACCGTGGGTTTTGTGAACCGTGCCACCCCTAAGGTCTACATATTCTTTTTACTTTTTTAATGGGAATTTCCTGGTAAAATGAAGGTAAAAAATATTATTTTATATTTTATTTTGCCTTTCCACGGACCACCTGCAGTACCCTCATGGACCACTAGTGGTCCGCGGACCACAGTTTGGGAATGGCCGATGTAGACTATATCACAGACTTGTTGCACGTAACTGTATTTTCCTTTTTGAAGTTATTCCAATCATATTTCAAGCAATTCAAAACCATAATGTTGAATAGTCGCATCTGAAGTGTCTCAGCTCAAGGAAATAATAGAGATGCACTGATTGATCGGATGGTGACCGTAATTGGCCGATTTTCACGTGATTGGCCATGACCGACGACCGGCCGGTTAGTCTGACATATGCCGATCTTATGCCAGTCAAATGCACCCGGGCGCCGCATGATTAACATCACGCAACATCAGCATCACACGTGCAAACGGAACGCAATAGGAAATCTCGTGAATTACGGCCGTTTCACACCGCAAGCGTGAGCGGCGCATGAGCAGCGCGTATTTTTTTCAGTGTGCATGTTAATCAATGAGTGCATTCACACCGCGAGCAGGAGCGGCGCGTGAGCAGCAGTGAAGCGCGGGTTTCGGCGCCGAGTCTATTTTTGCTGCTGCTCACGCTCAAAGTATTATTTCACACAAAAAGTGTCCAAAATGCACAGAATTTGCATGTTGTCTAGTGTGTTTTAACAAGAACTGGAGGAGGCTATGTCAGAAAATTATATTTATAGAAAATTTACCCATTCAAACTTGTTTTTATTCAGTTTGGGTAAAAGTACTATATCAAGTTTTATGAGAGGGTCTGATTATAATTTAACCAACAGTAATTCTGGATTGCGTCCACCAACAAGTAAATAGGAAATAAGCGAATCAGAACACTGCGCGCCAAACCAGCAGTATGTGCGCAAGCGTGAACCACTAGTGTTTCTGTCTCACTCTGGATCTGCCACCGCATCACATTTCTCTCTGCGTGGCGTGGAGTGTACGTTTTTATGTCGGCTCTCATGTTAACTGGTTAGAGCTTGTGTTAGAGCACAATGCCTGCGTGACACACACACTTCTCGAGCCGCGCCGAAACCGCGTGCTAGAAATAGAACCGCAACCGACGCCTATTTTTCACACGACACGCACGAGTGTTGGAAGTTTTCAGACAAAATAGAAGGCGCAAATACATATTAATAAATTACATTTTGATGCTTGAAAGTCTCTCGGTTTTGACAAATGCATATATAATTGTAATTTAAAAAATAGGCCTAATTATCGATTTTCAAATATTGCCCCTGTCAATAGGCCTACAGAACGAAATATTCTGTAGCCTATTTTGCCGTCAATACTGCCGACGTTGTCTTTGCTGTATCAGGCTATATTATGTTTAACATCCAAATGTAGATGGTCTGTCGGCGCACAGAGCCACGCAGTCGCAGACAGCACGTGAAGTTCGTGAACACCGAATTCCCTTTTCTTTCTTTTCTATTTGTGTTTGAACAGACATGTGCACGAAAAAATAAGCCAGTGTCCGCCTCAACGAGTTTCCCCGTAAACGCAGTCAAAATAAAACGGATGCGTGTCATTACCGGTATTAGATACGTGCATTCGTCTTAAAGGGACAGCACCCAATATACCTGCAGCTGTTTGTGTCACCAAAGTTAATCAAACAACAAAAGAGAAAGAGAAAAATCACGTTTTGTCAAAAGATAAACTGTATTAATACTTAATACAGTTAATTTACCTGAAAAACATAAAGCACTGCTTTATTTCTCGTGTATTTGTGTTTTATTGTATTTATATTTGTATTTTGTTTATTAGTTTATATGCAGATGCACTAGGCCTACCCGACACAATTACCCCAATCATCCTAGAATGATTAATTCTTTACAAAAAGAGCTATTCAAATCATCAGGTGAAATTGTTTTCAGGAAGTAGCAGTAAAGCAAGAATAAAGCAAGATAGTTTTTCTAAATTTCATTTGACTCTATGTGCCTATAGGGGTGGGTTGGGGATGGTGGCAATGTAGTATCTTGATATTTGCCGCGGGACGAGGGCTTCGATTACCTCTCTCTTTTTTTGACCATACATGTGTTTGCACCCCTGGGTTAGAAAAAATGAAATCGGAATCGGCAGGTCAAACTCAATGACAAATCGGACATCGGAATCGGCCAAGAAAATTGTAATCGGTGCATCTCTAGGAAATAATACGTTATTTATCAGTATATATAGGCCAACTTTTCTTATCGGGCCGATAAAGATAACATTAAAAATGAATATAAATCTGCCGATATATCGCGCATCCCGAGAATTTCCAACATGGCAGGGTTTTTTAAAATTCTGTTTTCCACAATCAATTTTGCAGTGTTTGTGCATTTAACAGGCCACTTCATTGCAGTGCATCTGTAAATCTACACCCTGACTGTCACATTTTTCAATGCTGAATTATGCCATACTGAGGTGTTTCTCCGACCTTTAACAGGTGGTCCTCCTTACCCGCCGAACCAGTATGGTGGAGGTGGCAGGGGCAACTACGACAACTTCCGCGGGCAAGGCGGTTACCCCGGAAAACCTAGAAACAATCGGTGAGATGCTTTTTGTATTTCAGTTTTGATTTATGTGAATGCAGTCAGGACACAGGAGTGATATTATATTAAGCTCTTTTAGGATGTTAATAGATACGCTTTAATAAAATGTCCTTTTTTCATCTGTCTTTTCCAGAATGATGCGTGGGGATCCTCGCAATATCATTGAATATCGTGATTTAGACGCACCAGATGATGTGGACTTCTTTTAGAGCTCCAGTTTTATTCTCTCCATTTTAATCATTTTCTTTCTTTTTTTTCTTTTTTTTTTTTTACAGTCGTCTCAGCCTTTTCTTGTTTTTGCATTCATTCCAGAAGCAGAAGTCTCTCTCTGTTCACTCGCATGAGTTACAGAAGCGCTCCACCTTGACGTGAACGCATGTCCTTTACGTTGGATGTCATTGCGTACTCAGTGTTATAGAATGAGCTTGTGCTTGTGGCCTTTTTTTCTTCCAATAAAACTTCGGTTTGGATTATTTTTGTGTACTGTATTGGTTTTCAATTTAATTAAAATTGATTGTAATTGAATCATGCATAATTTACATTTTACATTAAATTACAATTTTTTTTATTTTTTTTTAAAGGTACAAACAATTCAAGAAAACGCTGCAGAAAAAAATGGGAAGCTTGTATTTTTGTGAATTTAAAAAGCAATATTATCTGATCTAACAATTTTTTTTTCTTTTTTAAGGTGAGACTCTCTCTTGTGAGTGGATTTTGCTCATGTAAACGGTTCCTTTCTGGTTCACACATTTGTATTGCATGCATTATGAAAGTATTTTCCACAGTGTTTCATGGTCATGACATGGAAGAACGACTGGATGGACATTAGACAATTTAGTGTCACTATCTCCTGAGAGCATGCATAATGGATAAGTCTTTAGCTGTACTTTTGAGTGTTCTTGAATGTTTATTTCATGGGCCTGTGCACTTCCAGTTATTCTAACTCTAGGAATGAGGTAAAATACCCACAAATGTTGTGTTAAACTTGTATTTACTTTACAACACTCCTTGAACTTTGAAATAAATGATACAGCTCACAATATTAGATGCATTAAGCTGATAGCCACTCATCCGTATGCTTAAAGGTCTGATGATTAGTATTTTCATGCATCTGTATAAAAAGCAAGACACAGGATTATTCAGGGTGGCCTCAAACGTTATGCTCCTAATAGCATCATATTGCTTCTGTGCATTTGTACATTCTGTCTTTGTTTGCAAAGCAACTCGATATTAAATTATCCTTAGAAACCGTTAACAGATCAAGTTCTACGTATGAATCAATCTCGATTCCCTAATTCAGGACATTTTTACATGTTTGAAAGTTCAAGCTCAGCACAAATGCAGTGTTTTGCTCAATGCACACTCAGCTTAATGATTTGATTAGAAGTGCTATCAGAAAGAATTAAGACGCACAAGTAAAAAGACTAAATAGCAGGTGACCAAATGAAAACCTAGATCTTTTTGGGTGGGGAGAGGGGGAAGTCTTGTAAAACTACTATTATCGTCTCAAAATGTGGAAGTGAAATTTCTTTAATTTACATGATTATATATATAGGAGGTGGTGTTTTTCATTTCAACTATAAGAAGCAAATTACTTCAATTTGCTCACATTATATTGTCCTTTATAGAAAATGGATTCTTCTGAAAGATACGTTAAAATGGAGATGGACTGTGAACCAAAGAAATCATTTTGGAGAGGTTTGGAAGATTTACAATATCACATTCAGTTGGAGAAACTATCTTAAAGCTTTTACAGCATGAGTGAAATGGAAAATGTTTCGCAGTTACATTTATTTTAATGTCTTAAACTTTTTTTAATCATTATTTCAAAAGCAACTTTTATATTTGAAATGTAACTGGAATCTCTTTTAACCAGTGAACCTTCAACAATTAATCATGTTCATGCTAATTATGGATATATATATATTATTACTTCTCGTACTATGATGATTTAAACAAACTTCTAAGTATAAACTTGGGTATGTCACTTGTTCCGGCACCATTTTGCTACAGACATGAATAATATCTCAAAATGTGTGGAAAAATGCAAAAAGAATTAAAACATGGCATTGCAAAATTAAAATATTACATTTCGACATTGTATATGTGATATTATCAATATAAATGAATCAAGGAATTTGTATGTTTTCTTCAGGTTGCTTAAATCACAGACAAACTGGCATCCTTGTGCTTCTAGGAACAGTTTGCATGATTTTTTTCATCATCATGACTTCTGTCATCTGTGAGTTATTAATGAAATACTGTCTTTAGTGTTTTGCTACTAGACTGCTTTAATTTATCACTGGTGTGGATACGGACTGCAACATCTTTGTGTTTTTAGTGTGACAAATACTGTGAACATGGACTTTTTATGTTCAAGATCAACATTTACTAAACTGCTAATTGTGATATGAACTGAACTGCTTTGCTCTGAGCTATTTGAATTAGCATATGAATATATAAAATATTTGCAGAGAAGCTGAAAAAGTTTGTTTATTTTGAAGATTTGCATCAAGAAAGAAATTTCTCAATGCTGGAGAGTTGGATTAACAGCCATACTTCTGATCTAACCTCAGTCAAATCTGAGTTTCAGACCTCAGGTGAGAACTTCATCATCATCATCATCATCACAGATCAGATTTGATAATGGACTTTTAAACTTTTTTATTTTATTTTTTTTTGACAGGTAGTGACTTAGAAAAGAAGGTTTCTGAGCTGCAGAATTTGGTATCCAGTCTGAGTTCATCTTTGAATATGTCCGGATCAATTAACGCAATGACCAAAGGTGAGTGTCTTGACTGCCGTAACTCTGATGTTTTATTTTGTAAGAGATTGCAAGGATGATAATCTTTTGATAACAAATGAATCATAAACAAAGTTGCAACTGTAAATATATATATATATATATGACACTGCAAATACTCTAAGATATTATAAGTGCATTGATCATTTACTTATTTGTCCCTCTCACTCTATATCCATAAGAAATGCATGAAAAGAAGTTGTCTAATATTGAGAACTTGATTACTGATCTCGGCTTGTCACAGAGTTCACTCGCATCCAAACAAGAGGAGAACCAGCAAAGGCTGGGTGAGTGCTGGACGTATGTTTCAGCTTTGAATCCTCAAATTTAAAACTGCATATTAAGAAGTTGAAGCTGTATATTGATTGGCCCATGATAAAACTTTCTCTATTTCTATGATAAAACTTTCTCTTTCTCTATTTCTATGATAAAACTTTCTCTATTTCTTTCTCTTGTAGTGACCAGTTTGATTTCATCTCAACGGGTTTATTCACGCACACAACGTATCTCGAGTAAGACCTAAAATTATACAAATTAATATAAACGCAAATACTAATTAAAATACAAATGTTAATAAATGTTTCATAAATAAATCTTAAATATGATGTCCTACAGAATTAAGCTTTTCCTGTATTAGAAGAAATCGTGCTGATATGTTGTATTTTTCTGACTTTTGTATTCAACTAAAGTTGGCATGTCAAGCTCAGACCTGGAGAAACTGAAAAAATCTATTCAAGCTCTTTCTTATAAACTATCATTTACCAGTGAGTAAACTCTAAATACATATGCAGCTTCTGTTTTAATGCTGTTATGCAGCAGAATAGCAGGTTATTTTATCAGGCAGCACAACAAGAATTATAGCTTTAATTACGGTATTTGAAGATGGTCAAAGTAAATGAGGAGAAGCACTGTGGCGGGGAAATAATATTCAGTGTTTTCTGGGTAGGATTACATTTATTTAATCTGCATGAGACAAAAAAAATGTTTGCTCTGTAATTTTTACTCGGGGTGTGTAAAAAAAAAAAAGTATTGAAATGCTTAAAGGGATAGTTCACTTTGAAATTAATTTTTGGTATGTTTTAGCTTACCTCAAGGGCATCCAAGATGTAGGTGTCTTTGTTTCCGCAGTAGTTTCAATTTTGATATTTTTAGGTCAAACCGTTCTTGTCTGTCAGTCATATAATGCAGGTCTATGGTCACTGTCTCAAAACACAAGCACAGAGTCCAAATTAAAACAATTCCCCACGTCCAAATTAAACAATTCCCCATCGTAAGTACACATTGATGGCCTAAGACACGAAACGAGCGGTTTGTGTGAGAAAACGAACAGTATTTATATCGTTGTTATCTCTTGAAAACAGCACACGTCCAAATGATCTGACGGCGCGGGCGGGTATAGATATACATAGATGTCGCCTTGGCTACTGCAGTTCATTGGAACGAAACATAGACTGTAAAAAAAGATGGACGACGCCCCTTCGCTCTCTTCCATTGATGAGAACTGAAGCCGCCAGAGTCCCGATATGGCGCTGACATATTGGAACTTGAGTCTGCGCAGTAGCGATCTCGGGACCAGACCTGCGCAGTAGTGAGCAGGAAGTAAAGCCGCGAAATCAACGCTCCGCCCTCACTCTCGCAGAATGCACTCAGGGAGAGTGGATTCTGCACACTTTTTAAAAAATTGATTGCAGTACGACAAGAGGCTTGTTAAAATAAAGTAAATACAATCTCCTCAGTCCTCCGAAGATCCCGAAAAAAATGTCCGTTGGTGCTTCAGTGACTACTTCGCTCAGAGAACCTGTCAATCACAGCTGTCAATCATGACGTTACACCACCGCATCACGTAACTAACTAAAAACCAACTTATTTTTGAAACAGACACTTGAACTTACATCAGCGTGATACAAACGACAGCAAATGAAAGAAACCACCTTTGGAAAAAAGATATTTGAAGTGTAATTTAATTGTTTAGTTGGTCTCACGTCCCGTTGAATAACATGGGGAGGGGGGGCTTATGACCTATACTAGGACCAGTCACCGGGGGGCGATCGAGACGTTTTGGCTTCACTTTTCAGGGCTTGTGCGGCACGCTTGGAACGAAACCGTAGCCAAGCGACATCTAGTGTATATATCTATGTATACACTAGATGTCGCCTTCGCTACTGCAGTTCATTGGAACGAAACCGTAGCCAAGGCGACATCTATGTATATATCTATACCCGCCCGCGCCGTCAGATCATTTGGACGTGTGCTGTTTTCAAGAGATAACAACGATATAAATACTGTTCGTTTTCTCACACAAACCGCTCGTTTCGTGTCTTAGGCCATCAATGTGTACTTATGATGGGGAATTGTTTAATTTGGACGTGGGGAATTGTTTTAATTTGGACTCTGTGCTTGTGTTTTGAGACAGTGACCATAGACCTGCATTATATGACTGACAGACAAGAACGGTTTGACCTAAAAATATCAAAATTGAAACTACTGCGGAAACAAAGACACCTACATCTTGGATGCCCTTGAGGTAAGCTAAAACATATCAAAAATTAATTTCAAAGTGAACTATCCCTTTAAAATCATACAACATCCGTACAGTTAAACAAGAATTTATGATACCACCTCATAAGAAAACTAGTCCTGCCCAAATATTGTTTATGGTGGTGGTTTACCAAAATGAAAATTATATCGATTTCAATAATTGGTCAAGTCCTCATTTGAAAAAAAATAAATACAATTATTTTACTTTGATGTTTTAATTAAATGTGTTGAATGACTAAGTAAAAAAAAAAAAAAAATGTCTTTTGTACTACAACATTATTATGCATTCTCTCTCTCTCTCTCTCTCTCTCTCTCTCTCTCTCTCTCTCTCTCTCTCATAGACTTATTTCCTGGCTGTCCTGAAGCTGAGTGGATCCCATTCAGCAACAGCTGTTACCTGTTCTCTAATGACAAAATGAACTGGACCGAAGCAAAAGATTACTGCGAAGAGCAGAGCGCGTTACTCGTAAAAATAGAAGACGGCTCTAAGAAGGAGTGGGTGTGTAACACACACACACACAAAAACCCTTTTCCTACCTTCCATTCTGTCTTTCAGTGATTCACTTTTATCGCCCTTCCTAGGAATTTGTTACCAACTTCGCCAACTCACAGGACTACTGGGTCGGTCTAACAGACCAGAACACAGGGGAATGGAGATGGGCGGATGACACTCCTTACACCATGGATAAAGCGTGAGTTGAATATAATATAAGCCGCTTTCCGACCAAGTAGTTCTAGGAACTTAGTTCTAGGAACTGTCCACTTCTAAACAGTTCTAAGAACTACTCTCCCCCAAACTCAGTTTTGCTGTTTGCGTTCGCACTGGCCAAGTGGCCATAGGAACTGGTAGGAGGGGTAAGGGAGTGACGCAAGCACGGTGACTTTTATTTTGACGGCGCGACCCACCTTTATTTTGGAGGCGCTGAGAACGCCAGAGCAAACACTGCTCGCATTCTCTGTGTTTATTAGTTAGCGATCTGTCTAACAGTACTGTTTAATATCTTATTAGATAGAACTGTTATAGAAAGTAGACAGTATATGAAAAAAGGTTATTAGCCTATGCCGTGTGGTTGATGTCCAGTGTTGCTAGCTGGGCAGATAAACATAATCATGTTTGGCTTGGTCCCCTCAAAGTTGCGTTGGATTTTCTCTTCAGCATAAAGGTTTAGAGACCCATCTATCACTGTTTTCCATGTTTGTATAGTTAGTTTATGGAGTAAATATATAGGCTATAATCTGTGTTTACATTCTAGCTGTTTTATAAAATGGCGGGTGCTGGTGCTCCGCGTGCGTTCGGTCATCAGCGTACACTAACGTCACGGGTAGTTCCTATAGTGCTGGTTTAGACCCTACTCTGAAGTAGGACCCAAATTAGTTCCTACAAATGGAGTTCCTAGAACTAAAATCGTTCCTAGTTCCTGCGGTGCGAACACGCCGACATCCGGGTACTTTAGCCAATAGTTCTAGGAACTGTGAAAAGGTTCCTCCGGTCGGAAAGCGGCTATAAAATTGATTGGCCATTGCGTTCACGTGCTCAACAGATAGGCCTATGTCTGTGATTGGCAGAAATGCTGGTATCGTCACATTTTTTAAAAATTTCAATACTGACTTGGTGCCGAAGTAACGGTACTTTTAAGGGTACCGTTAGTAACAAATTTTTAATTATATTTTTGCAGACAATGGAGAATTGGGCAGCCAGATGATTGGACTAAACACAACTTGGGAGAGAAAGGAGAGGAAGGAGAGGACTGTGGGCACATTTCATATGATCAGATGCTTAATGACATCCACTGCTCTTCCAAATTGAAGTACATATGTGAAAAGGGAAATTCAGACTAAAAATTGCTGCAGCAAAGTGTCCAAAAGCACTGCGCAAATAGGCTTAGTTTTGAGTGTATTGAGTTTTTGTGAGGTGGTGTGGGAATAGTCCCGAAATTGTTTTTCTTTGTTTGTGTAAATTACAAATCACATTAATGATGTGTTTATCAAAGTTATGGTGTAGTTACTAATATGACTAAATTGATATCTCATTCTACCATATTACAACTTCAACAGTCAACAAATTCACACTGATAATCTGTATATAAAACACTTATAATAATCATAAATAAAATAACTTGTCTTCCTGTCATGCAGTAGAAAGGATCTGAATGATGTCCTGAATATTGTGATTAAAATAAATAATTATTTAAAAATACTTCAAAATGTGTCATTATTTGAAATGATTATTGTGTGATTTGTATTGTTGCACAGAAGCAGTAAGATGAAGCTCATCTCTCTTTTTTTCATGTAAAATTAAATGTATTACTAGGACACCAATTGAACCTTACTGACATGGAGGGCAAAAGTTATAATCACTTAGCAAATCCATGTGCATGGAAAACATTTTGCTAGCTAATGAGAAAATTAGTATCATTTTTGTATTGGTGGATCAACCAAAAGCTTCTCTTTGCTCATGATGTATGCAGGGTTCCCACACCTAGGTTAACCTCAAATTCAAGGACCTTTCAAGGATTTTCCAGGTCCAATACCCTCAAATTCAAGGACCTAACCCTCTGGTCCTCTTCATTTAGGGGTCACACTTGGCTCCGTCACGGTCAAAAGTGACTGAAGCCTTGAAAATAACTTCGTTTTTTTCCAGGAAAACCAATGTAATATATTTTTGTTCAATAATATTTTGGGATTATTATTTTGAATTTTGAAGGGATTTTATGATACTATGCAATATTTATAACATTTTTATGAGCTATTTTTTACATTAGAACTAATATTTTCTTTATATACAGTGTATATAAGTATTTGAACACCCTGCTATTTTGAAAATAAGTATTTGAACACCCTGCTATTTTGCAAGTTCTCCCACTTAGAAATCATGGAGGGGTCTGAAATTGTCATCGTAGGTGCATGTCCACTGTGAGAGACATAATCTAAAAAAAAAGAAATCCAGAAATCACAATGTATGATTTTTGAACTATTTATTTGTATGATACAGCTGCAAATAAGTATTTGAACACCTGAGAAAATCAATGTTAATATTTGGTACAGTAGCCTTTGTTTGCAATTACAGAGGTCAAACGTTTCCTGTAGTTTTTCACCAGGTTTGCACACACTGCAGGAGGGATTTTGGCCCACTCCTCCACACAGATCTTCTCTAGATCAGTCAGGTTTCTGGGCTGTCGCTGAGAAACACAGAGTTTGAGCTCCCTCCAAAGATTCTCTATTGGGTTTAGGTCTGGAGACTGGCTAGGCCACGCCAGAACCTTGATATGCTTCTTACAGAGCCACTCCTTGGTTATCCTGGCTGTGTGCTTCGGGTCATTGTCATGTTGGAAGACCCAGCCTCGACCCATCTTCAATGCTCTAACTGAGGGAAGGAGGTTGTTCCCCAAAATCTCGCAATACATGGCCCCGGTCATCCTCTCCTTAATACAGTGCAGTCGCCCTGTCCCATGTGCAGAAAAACACCCCCAAAGCATGATGCTACCACCCCCATGCTTCACAGTAGGGATGGTGTTCTTGGGATGTTACTCATCATTATTCTTCCTCCAAACATGTTTAGTGGAATTATGACCAAAAAGTTCTATTTTGGTCTCATCTGACCACATGACTTTCTCCCATGACTCCTCTGGATCATCCAAATGGTCATTGGCAAACTTAAGACGGGCCTTGACATGTGCTGGTTTAAGCAGGGGAACCTTCCGTGCCATGCATGATTTCAAACCATGACGTCTTAGTGTATTATCAACAGTAACCTTGGAAACGGTGGTCCCAGCTCTTTTCAGGTCATTGACCGTGTAGTTCTGGGCTGATTTCTCACCTTTCTTAGGATCATTGAGACCCCACGAGGTGAGATCTTGCATGGAGCCCCATTCCGAGGGAGATTGACAGTCATGTTTAGCTTCTTCCATTTTCTAATGATTGCTCCAACAGTGGACCTTTTTTCACCAAGCTGCTTGGCAATTTCCCCGTAGCCCTTTCCAGCCTTGTGGAGGTGTACAATTTTGTCTCTAGTGTCTTTGGACAGCTCTTTGGTCTTGGCCATGTTAGTAGTTGGATTCTTACTGATTGTATGGGGTGGACAGGTGTCTTTATGCAGCTAACGACCTCAAACAGGTGCATCTAATTTAGGATAATAAATGGAGTGGAGGTGGACATTTTAAAGGCAGACTAACAGGTCTTTGAGGGTCAGAATTCTAGCTGATAGACAGGTGTTCAAATACTTATTTGCAGCTGTATCATACAAATAAATAGTTAAAAAATCATATATTGTGATTTCTGGATTTTTTTTTTTTCAGATTATGTCTCTCACAGTGGACATGCACCTACTATGACAATTTCACACCCCTCCATGATTTCCAAGTGGGAGAACTTGCAAAATAGCAGGGTGTTCAAATACTTATTTTCCTCACTGTATATACACTCACCTAAAGGATTATTAGGAACACCTGTTCAATTTCTCATTAATGCAATTATCTAATCAACCAATCACATGGCAGTTGCTTCAATGCATTTAGGGGTGTGGTCCTGGTCAAGATAATCTCCTGAACTCCAAACTGAATGTCAGAATGGGAAAGAAAGGTGATTTAAGCAATTTTGAGCGTGGCATGGTTGTTGGTGCCAGACGGGACGGTCTGAGTATTTCACAATCTGCTCAGTTACTGGGATTTTCACGCACAACCATTTCTAGGGTTTACAAAGAATGGTGTGAAAAGGGAAAAACATCCAGTATGCGGCAGTCCTGTGGGCGAAAATGCCTTGTTGATGCTAGCGGTCAGAGGAGAATGGGCCGACTGATTCAAGCTGATAGAAGAGCAACTTTGACTGAAATAACCACTCGTTACAACCGAGGTATGCAGCAAAGCATTTGTGAAGCCACAACACGCACAACCTTGAGGCGGATGGGCTACAACAGCAGAAGACCCCACCGGGTACCACTCATCTCCACTACAAATAGGAAAAAGAGGCTACAATTTGCACAAGCTCACCAGAATTGGACAGTTGAAGACTGGAAAAATGTTGCCTGGTCTGATGAGTCTCGATTTCTGTTGAGACATTCAGATGGTAGAGTCAGAATTTGGCGTAAACAGAATGAGAACATGGATCCATCATGCCTTGTTACCACTGTGCAGGCTGGTGGTGGTGGTGTAATGGTGTGGGGGATGTTTTCTTGGCACACTTTAGGCCCCTTAGTGCCAATTGGGCATCGTTTAAATGCCACGGCCTACCTGAGCATTGTTTCTGACCATGTCCATCCCTTTATGACCACCATGTACCCATCCTCTGATGGCTACTTCCAGCAGGATAATGCACCATGTCACAAAGCTCGAATTATTTCAAATTGGTTTCTTGAACATGACAATGAGTTCACTGTACTAAAATGGCCCCCACAGTCACCAGATCTCAGCCCAATAGAGCATCTTTGGGATGTGGTGGAACGGGAGCTTCGTGCCCTGGATGTGCATCCCACAAATCTCCATCAACTGCAAGATGCTATCCTATCAATATGGGCCAACATTTCTAAAGAATGCTTTCAGCACCTTGTTGAATCAATGCCACGTAGAATTAAGGCAGTTCTGAAGGCGAAAGGGGGTCAAACACAGTATTAGTATGGTGTTCCAAATAATCCTTTAGGTGAGTGTATATATATATACAGTATATATATACTGTATATAAATGCAATATTTCACATTAAAATAGAGTGGAGGCCTTTAAAATCCATTTTTTTAAGTGAGAAAAGTGCCATCTGGAGGTGTTAAAAAAATAAAAACTTGTGTAATGTTCTGTAACCAACTGTATAGCTCCCTATATAAAGGACGGCTTGAGGGAGAGTAAATCATGGGCTAACTTTCCTTTTAAAGTGAACTACCCATTTAACGTACCAACTAACGTAAATCAAGCAAGCTAGTATGCATAGGCCACGAAGTGTAGGCAAAATAACACATTAGCGGACCGGAGGGAATAATATGGAATTTTTTCCAGAAAAATTCTTGCACAAAGTTACTAAACAAGCAATTTTAAGGACTTGTATCTATTATGTTTGTTTTCAAAACCTTTCCAGGGCCTTGAATTTTTTTTTTTCAGATTCACAAACTTTCAAGGATTTCAAGAACCCGTGGGAACCCTGTGTATGATGATGAGTCTTCTGTACTTACCTGAGACACCCGGTGAAGAAGCTTCAAACATTTAATGCTTTTCACACATCCTGCATCTCTGGCTTCTGTGTAACTGAAATAGCATTTGCAGTTAGTTATGTTACTTTTTTTTTTTTTTTACATTTGGCATACAATTCTTTCAAAGAAACTTGCTTTCAAGGTATCACTTATATGCATTCACTGGGAATCAAAACACATGACCTTGGCATTGCTACTGTTTGAGCTTTAGGAATGCTGTTACAGAAAATTTTATTTTTGACCACATAAATGCAGCCTTGAGGGGCAAGAGACGTCTTTCAAAAACTTTTGTTTTTTAAATCGTACTTATTCCAAACTTTTGACCAGTATTACAAACTAATCATGGTGTAATTAATCTAAAAATCCAACCTTTTGCTATATACTGCTAAAATCATCTGAATTGAGTCAGATTTACTGAACAAAAAGTGTTTGTGTGTCTGTGTGTGGGGAACTTGCATCAAGCCTTTTTCAAACAATGGGTGATCGTAATTTCATCAAAACCAAAAAAAAAGAAAAGAAGGTTTCTGAGCTGCAGAACTTAGTATCCAGTCTGAGTTCATCTTTGAACATGTCTGGATCAATTAACACAATGACCAAAGGTTAGTGTCTTGACTGCCGTAACTCTGATGTTTTATTTTGTTTTATTAGGCCATTTATGGATAATAAATTAAAAAAACTTAAGTATCATGATGATTTAAAAAAAAATCTTTTTAGAACAAAGTTTAAACAAAAATGTCCTCCCTTACTAATGTCTGTTTGGGGTCAAATCTTTAATGCAATGAATTTCTGCATGATTTAAGTGTCTCATCAGCGCATGACTGTTAAACATCTCTTCTCTTTGATACTGTAAAGAGTCTAAGATTTAATACGTGCATAAAATCATTGATTATTTACTGATCATTTGTCCCTCTTACTCTCCAAAAGAAATGCATGAAAAGAAGTTGTCTAATATTGAGACCTTGATGACTGATCTCAACTCTTCACTGAATTCACTCGCATCCAAACAAGAGGAGAACCAGCAAAAGCAGGGTGAGTGTTAGACGTACATTCAGCTTTGAATAATCCTCATATCTAAGGCAAGCTGTATATTTCTATTTCTTTCTCCTACAGATCGCCAAAAGGATTTGATGAACAGTTTGAATTCGGCAGTATCAGCTGTTAGGTCTAGCCAAACACGGGACCGTGTGATTTCAGCTGCGATTTTGCACCATGCACAAAGTAATTTTAGAAATTCTAACTGTATTCATGAAATATCACGTTCTTCAGAATTGTGCTTTTCTTATATTAGAGGTAATCGGGCTGATATATTGTTCTGTTTGGCTTTTGTCTCCGGCTAAAGTGGAGATGGCAAGCTCTCTGAAGGACATGAAGAATACAGTGGAGGAACTGACATCATTAGTTCAAGCTTCGTCTTATAAAATATCATTAACCAGTGAGTAAACTCTAAATTCAAGGTGTAATATTGTGCTTATGTAGTTTTTTTTTTTTTTTTTGCAAAAAAACTCTAAATCTGTAATGGTGCAAAAAATTTTATATACAATAATCACAGACATTCTGAGCAGGATTACATTTCTTTAATCTGCATGAGATGAAAAACAGAAAGAGATTTGCCGTGTAATTATTTGTGAGGTTGGGTGAGGAAAAACTCTGATGTGTTTGATTCAGACGGTATTAAAATCATAGAACATCAGTACAGCCAAATAATATTAATTAAACCTCCTCCCCACAGAGAAAACTTGTCATGCCCAGGGTTTATAGGGAGTTTATAGGCAATGCAAATGCTGTTGTGTGATAAAACCATTAATGACTTTCTTGATTGAATCACGAGAGGAGTTGACTAACCGAGTGTCTCAGAGAGAGGTGGAGTAAATGATGACAGAATGGTTTTGTCTGGGAACTAAAGTGTTAATTTAGTTTTGTCCTCGTACATAGGCTCACTCACATCAGGCTGTAGTGGACTTGAGTGGATCCCATTCAGAAACAGCTGTTACCTGTTCTCTGGTCACTCAATGAACTGGACCCAAGCAAAAGATTACTGCGAAGAGCAAGGCGCGTTACTCTTAAAATTAGAAGACGGCTCTGAGAAGGAGTGGGTGAGTACCAGAAACACACACACACACACACACACTTTTCCTTAACCCTTTCAGGGATAGTGGCCACTGTGAGAAAACACCTTTTTTTATTACCTCTCATATTGCTTTATAATTTAAAGCAGGAATGTTTCCATTTTTTATGGTGTTTTAAGTAGCGGATCGGAGGTCATGTGTTCGCAGTGACTACAACTAGGGATGTTCATTGGGGGTTTTTCTTAACCGACAACCGAAGCTCATTAAAGGGATAGTTCACTTTGAAATTAATTTTTGATATGTTTTAGCTTACCTCAAGGGCATCCAAGATGTAGGTGTCTTTGTTTCCGCGGTAGTTTCAATTTTGATATTTTTAGGTCAAACCGTTCTTGTCTGTTAGTCATATAATGCATGTCGATGGTCACTGGCTCAAAACACAAGCACAGAGTCCAAATTAAAACAATTCCCCATCGTCCAAATGAAACAATTCCCCATCGTAAGTGCACATTGATGGCAGTTCATTGGAACGAAACCGTAGCCAAGCGACATCTAGTGTATACTAGATCACACAATGCACCTTTAAGTGAATTATATGTGTTGCGTATTTATTCCTTATATATATATATATGATTTTATTAAGTTTTTGTTGATATAAGCGCTACTGGTGCATGATGTGAGGATATTTGTATCCTCATGTTCTGTTGTTTATGCTGTTACTTGCACATGCAAAACTAAACCCCTGAAAAACAAATGTTGGTATTTTTAATGGGTCACAGACACTAATCCAGTCTATTTTAATGCAGGTCTATGGTGTATACACTAGAGGTCGCCTTTGCTACTGCAGTTCATTGGAACGAAACCGTAGCCAAGGCGACATCTATGTATATATCTATACCCGCCCGCGCCGTCAGATCATTTGGACGTGTGCTGTTTTCAAGAGATAACAACGATATAAATACTGTTCGTTTTCTCACACAAACCGCTCGTTTCGTGTCTTAGGCCATCAATGTGTACTTACGATGGGGAATTGTTTAATTTGGACGTGGGGAATTGTTTTAATTTGGACTCTGTGCTTGTGTTTTGAGACAGTGACCATAGACCTGCATTATATGACTGACAGACAAGAACGGTTTGACCTAAAAATATCAAAATTGAAACTACTGCGGAAACAAAGACACCTACATCTTGGATGCCCTTGAGGTAAGCTAAAACATATCAAAAATTAATTTCAAAGTGAACTATCCCTTTAACTGATCATTAATCATTAACCGACAAGATTAGAATTAAATTAAAATAGACTGGATTAGTGTCTGTGACCCATTAAAAATACCAACATTTGTTTTTCAGGGGTTTAGTTTTGCATGTGCAAGTAACAGCATAAACAACAGAACATGAGGATACAAATATCCTCACATCATGCACCAGTAGCGCTTATATCAACAAAAACTTAATAAAATCATATATATATATATATAAGGAATAAATACGCAACACATATAATTCACTTAAAGGTGCATTGTGTGATATTTAAGAGAATCTGTTGACAGAAATGCAATATCATATACATAACTATGTTTTCAGTGGTGTATAAAGACCTTACATCAGGGGCGGAGCCAGACGATGCAAACATTCGGGGCTTAGCCCAAACCTAGGGGGGTCCGGGGGCATACTCCCCCGGGAAGATTTTTTTCCCATTTACGTCAGCTAAATGCACTATTTTTCAGGCTGTTTGAGACAATAGAATGCCTAAAAATCTATATACTATCTGGGAAAATAAACACAGTGGTATCTGGTGGCGTGTAAAACTTATAACAGCCCTTGACTGGGGCCAAAACGCCACCATAACTCGCTGATAATAATTTAAGTCTCATGTGTGCAATAAAAGTTCCAAAGACCTGTGTCTTATTAAATTTATTAAATTAGCAATACTCTACTGCTACTATTTATTCATTATTACTGTTCACTATAACAATTCCTTTAATTACGTAAATACTAATACGTGTGTTACATTATTACAGGCGCATCTCAAATTTTGAATATTGTGGAAAAGGTCATTGTGCTGCACCACCAGAACAAGAATGACAGATTAAATTCTCAGGAAACCTTTGCAGGTGTTTTGAGTTGATTAGCTGATTAGCTGTCAGGTCGTATAAAAAAATCTTTGTTCTAAAATTCTAATAGCTACTACATTTTGAGATAGGCGTACTGGAGTTTTGATTTCCATGAGCTGTAAGCCCTTATCATCAAGATTAAAACAATAAAAAGCTGGAAATATTTTACTTTGTATGTAATGAATGTAGAATATATTAAAAAATTACTTTTTAAATTAAAGTATGAAAAAAAAAAAAAAAACTTTTCCATGATATTGATGCATCTGTACTTGGAATTGTTGTCATCAGGAGGAGGAAATATACTTCCTCATGTCTTTCTAATCTTCTTTATCACTATATTATCAATTATCCCACTAATGTGCCGAGATTAGCTGTAAAACATGCCCTGAGATAACTTACCATTTGATACAAGATGTGTGTTTTGGTTTTACGAGCCCCCCTCCCCATGGGCGTCAGTTTGGTTTGAAATGTGCTGGGGACAGAGACGCATTCGGAAGTGCATTTTCAGAAGTGCTGGGTACAATGACGCATTCATTTTTTTCTCTCTTTCGCGCAGGTTATGTTTTGGAAGACGATGTCCTGTAGCTCAGGCACGGCCCCACTTTTCAACAGGCCCACCCAAAAAAAAAAAAAAAAAAAAAAAAAAAACTTTTACTATATTCTAATTTTGTCAATAATTATAAAAAAATCGCCAATGAGCTCATAATTTGTGCTAAAATAGTGTTTAGTTTTAAAAAAACATTTTAAAAAGCTGGTTATATTTTGATGTTTCTGCGCAAGTTCAGCAGACAGTGAGGTTCGGGTTTGTTCCGAATCCGATCAGAGCTCGTGAGTGGAGAGCGCATTTCTGAATATTCCGCTCCGCTCGTCCACTTCGTAAAAGTAATGATTATGAATGATTGTTAATAGGCTATATCTTCATAGAGATATAATTAAACAAAAACTAGTCAAAACACATCTAACAGAACATAGCCTAAGTTGTTTATTTTTTACACCTTGTGTTTTTATTTTGTTTAATTAACGAAATGTCAATCTTCGTGTTTATAACAGAAGATACAATACAATACAAAAATCTTCAAGATGTATAACGGATTGTCACCTTATAAACAGTCCCTTTTTTAATGGAATAATACACCCTTATAATAAAGAAAAAAGCTTCAGTGATAAAGAATATGAACGCAATGCATTTAATTATACATTAAGCGTTTTCCTTTCATAGAAACCCTTTATTATAAGGAAAATAGGTGGCTCTTAACGTGTCTTTCTATGGGAGGATGGCATAGCGGTGCATAGCAAATATTCAATGCATTCAATGAAAATATTCAATGGTATTCAATGCAAAACAAATAAAATAAATAAATTATTGTGGCATTAATTAGCCCATAAACAATATTTATTTTAAAGCCTAAACGAATTTGTTTAAAGAAAAACACCAGCGTTGGGCGTTTGTCTGTATAGGCTAAGTGTTTCAGCCGCCCTTTTCAAACTGGCGCAATAAAATGCAACAGAATTTGATTAGTTAAACATGAAGAGGATTATCCGTCTGGCATGGCCGCTCGCTCTAACGTTAACCTAGATAAATGTTTGCTATTAGGAAGCGCATATCCGAGTGTTTGTGCGGAGTATGGAGCGCGCACTATAGCCTATGTGGATGGATGCGCCGGTGCCATCACTCGCATTTTCCTATCAACAGTGGAAACAACTTAAAATACTCCATTTCTGGTCATACAGAATATAATAATACATCAGTCGCAACTACTTTTATTTGTGTAAACTCACAACAACAAGAAAACGGTGTGCCTTTGTAAAATAAAAGAAAACGAACAGGGCGCGCTTTCATGATCTCTGTGAATTGGAGCGCGCCTCAAAAATGAACTGACAAACAGTGTATAGACAAGCCTCACAGACATGAGAAATATAACTATAAAGTTACTAAAAAAAATGTCCACCAACGAAAAAAAAATCCAATCGAAAGCAAATACGGTAGCTACCATCTGATTATGTAATCCTGTCCGTATGAAAGGCGCATCTAGGCTACATTACAGCGGAGATGTGGAGATAAGTATGCAGGCAGCCTACACTGATTTAGAAAAGACTAGTTCATTAATAAACAATTAAAATGCATAGTTATTTTAAAACGACATAAGATCTCATTAGTAGACATAATTGAGGTGAAAAAATAATATGTATGTGGCAGCAATGCGTCACGTATGATTCTGCTATATTTACTTTTTATAGCTATATTAAATCCATTGGTTCATGAAACATTGATTAAAATTAAGATATAATTAATACAAAACGAAATTCACTTTAAAGAAAGGCAGCTGTTCTGTTTGAGGTCTCTGTGAAAGTTTTAAAGCAGTCTTTTAGTGCCGCTTTCAGAGCGCTCTGGTCCGTAACCGAGAACTGACACGTTGTTTTTTCCCTCATAAATGCGAACACGGAAAATAAAATAAAATGAATATTATAATGTTTTTTTTGTTGGGTCAGACAATGATTACCAAATTTCTCTCTCATATTGCTCCTCACAACCACTGAAAACGGTAAAAAAAATCGAACCAAAAGTCAAATTAATATGGACGGAAGTTAAAAGTGGTGGGTACAAAATGACTCATGACGAAATCTGGGGGGGTACGCGTCCCCCCCGTCCCCCCCGAAATCGACGCCTATGCCCCTCCCCTCGGTTACGTCCATATTAACTTCAGCCGGTTAGCCAGTAAGCTCGCTACGACGCCGGTGAAACATAGAACAGCCCGCCAGCCCCTGATGACAACGACGAAGAAGAAAATGTATATTCTTCTTCATTAGTTTTTATTGGCAGTTGGCAAACAAGCTGAGTGATGCGCGATGAGTTACCGTCCGCCACCACGCACGGTAATAGAGCTTTTGTTTCATTTTTTGCCGCTCCAGTCAGAAAGACTGAGAGGAAATGAAACAGAGTTGAAGTTATTTTAAAAAACCTAAAAGATTCGGGGCTTTTGACAAAACATTCGGGGCTTAAGCCCAATTAGCCACCGCTCCGCCCCTGCCTTACATAATGAACCGTTATGTTTTTATTACCTTAGAATGAGCATTTCTAACTACACACACCGCGGGTCTCCTTACATCGACATGTTTCTACGGTGGCCCTAAAGGGACAAACGCGTTTCGTCACTATGTTGTTCTTCGTGTAAAGAAGCTTGCTAACGTCAGCGACTAAAACACTGACACAATGATGAACAAGTAACAATAATAATTATAAAAACAATAAAAATAATTAGGTAAATATAATTTCTTAATTTATCTTGATTTATCTTCATTTTTCAATGCTGGTAACCTTATGCACAATAGTGACACCAGAATAATAATAAAAAATCATGATTCTGAAGCTGAAAATACTGAATTATTTTAGATAAATATATGCTTACACTCTCACTGACACTAGATACAGGACATTTAAAATTATGCAGGCCACTTTTTAGGCAGACATTTGGCATTATCAGGACCCACAAATATTCCCCCATTGCATTATTATACATTACTATATATAATGTTTAATATATTTTAATGTAACTACTATATATAAATGAAACTTTTTTTAATTTATTTTTTATGGTAATTTTCATTTTGGGTGAACGATACACAATACATATTGCATTTTTGTATTGCGATATATATTTTTACACCTCTAATGATATGTATTGTTGTGGTGATATTAATTGTCTAAAGAGATTTTGCTATGTTGTGGGTATGTTTAGTTGTGAAGTGCATGTCTGCTGAAATTTGTTGACAAACGCATGAATGAGAAAGTAAAAAGAATGAATTAAAAAGAATTAAGCAACTTCTGACTCGACCAATGGCCAAAAGTTGAGGACAGGATTAGCTGTTTGTTTGGTGCAAAGAAATGTAACGGAGAAAAAAAGTCACTGCTTTTTCGCCCATCTTGTAGTGTCCGACTGGCAAAAGACATTTGAAGAGAAGCTGGGACACTTGTTCAGTGTGAAGGAAAGCCTGTCTGAAGATGAGGCAGCGAAGATGGGCCGCAAAGATCCAGAACAGGAAGTTGAAAAGTTTGTGTTGGCCAACACACAGGAACTGGGCAAAGACAAGTGGCTTTGTCCTCTAAGTGGCAAAAAGTTTAAGGTGTGTGTGATTTTAAAAACATGATCCCTTTGTTCATGTAGTGGTTCATCTGGTAGCCTTGGGGGAGGATGTTTGTGTTTTACTAAATCAATCAAAATATCAATCTCTCTCTCAAGGGCCCAGAGTTTGTGAGGAAGCACATCCTAAACAAACATGGTGACAAGATTGAGGAGGTGAAGAAAGAGGTGGTCTTTTTCAACAACTTCCTGATGGATGCAAAACGACCCTCCATCCCAGAGATGAAGCCGCCACCTCCTCCAGGTCCAGGACAAGGTAAAGCAAGCCTTTTTTTTGAAGTTGTAAGTGAAGATTATTGGAGCAAGTTTTACAAGAAAATACCATTTCAGTTTTTCACATTTAACTTAAAGGGATATTTCACCGCTGGAAAGATGAATGTGTATTTAAATTGGGTCATTTATGTAGTAGAAATGAGAAATTATTTTAGAAGTTGGTGCCTTCTAGACTGAGAAAAGCCAGAAAATGTATTTTGGGATCATGTTGATAAAAGACAACAACTCCCAGAATGCACTTGCTTCGCTGCCCTACGAGGCCACGCCCAAGCCACGCCTACCGGTTACAGAGGGCAGTGTCGGGAGAAATGATACAGCTAGGCTACTAGTCGACTCGACACTGAAAAGACGGTGTTTTATGGTGAGATCCCCCTATGGGCGGGTTGAAGACATGCGGGACGACCTCCTCCTACTGGCTGGAGTCTCTCGCCTCTGGACAAAAAAGCCTCAGATGATGATAAATGACGATTTTTGCGTCATCTGAGGTTTTTTCCCAGACACACAATACAGAAATCTCTCGTCTCAGGGGGACATGAGGGAGGGAAGCACAGTCATCCGAGAACACTACCGGGTTTCTACTGATGCAAAGCATAATGCTAATCGGTGAAGTATCCCTTTAAATGTTACCTACCGTTTCTTTGTAATTTTAATAGCAATTAAAAAAGTTTCTGCTCCAATTTGTATCAGTGCGTCTGTCAATCTTGTTGAATTGGTATTGAAATAAATTGTGTTCTCAGAAGTTGGAGATATGAAATATTTTTGTTTCTCTCTTCAGGAGTGCTTTCACCCGGAGGTCTTCCATTCCCACCTCAGGCTCCTCAGGGTCTCATGGGCTTTGGCCAGCCCAGACCTCCAGTTATGGGTTATGGAGGTGTGTGTTTGTTAAAGAAGGATAGCTAGAGTGAGAGTGGTTGTTAGCAAGTGTTAGCCTGGAAATCCAGACCTAAATCTAAAAGATTAATGGTCTGGCGTCGACTAATGAAACTCGGCCAGCTCGAGGGGCGGCACCAAGCATGCATTGGAAAATCTCACTGCACGCAATTGGATAACACTACGACCAATCACAACAATAAACCCCATACCCAATTAGCTACCAGCGGAGCTAACTGGTAGATTAGACTCTTGCCGTATCCGGTCAGCAAAACAGCAAAAACGTCCCTCTTGCGAAGGAACGATTTGAGCGCCGTCTTCTGTTCCTGTTTTAGAGAAAAAGCCAAGTCTAACTCGTTCATTGTAGCGACCAAAGCCGTTTCAAACAACTGGTGTTCACCCATAGCCATCTTGCAATGTTTACTAATGACTTCGACGTCACAGCGCTGTCGTCATCTCGCCTCTGGCCCGCCTATATCAGATAACCCGATGTGATTGGTGCAGCTCAGATCGAGGGGCATATTTAATTAGCATCATTATTTGACACCAGAGTAACTCGCTGAGCAAATTCAACTTGTGCTCTCGCGAGAACTCTGGATTACCAGGGTAAACTGGGGTGGGAATCATTTGGCATCTTCTGGGAGTCGTGATGCAATTGCAAATATATTTTTAATGCATCTCAGTTTTGGTGCAACAATTATGGTACATCTAGCTTGTTCTCTGTACAGAATTTACGAGATGCACTGATATGAAAATTTTGGTTGATACGATAATTCTTTAAATGTGAAAGAAGATAACCGATATATTGGCCGATAAATCTAAATCCAAATTTTTATATAATTTGAGAGCCTGATTGCAAAAACAAGTCTCACCATTTAAATCCATGTCCCATGCACACTATTATAATTTTTTTGTTATAATGTTATATAGCCTGTATCACAGACTTGTGTTGCACGTAACTGTATTTTCCTTTTTGAAGTGATTCCAATCATATTTCCATAATGTTGAATAGTCGCATCTGAAGTGTCTCAGCTGAAGGAAATAATACATTATTTATCAGCTTATAGGCCAACTTTTCTTATCGGGCCGATAAAGATAACATTAAAAATTTATATATATCTGCCGATATATCGCGCATCCCGAGAATTTACAACATGGCAGGGTTTTTTTAAATTCTGTTTTCCACAATAAATTTTGCAGTGTTTGTGCATTTCTTTGCATATATTTAAAAAAACAAAATCTGAGTATTGGATAAAGCTAGGTTAAAAAATATTTTTTCATTGTGTTCACATATTAGATGGGAAAAAAATTACAGAGGGATTTATGGATATCTACTTTTGTTATCCTGTAAATCAGAATATACTGTCAATAGCCTTAAAATGATTTTCGCCATGTTTTTTGGAATAAAATGTTATATAAATCAGGCTAGGAATAATATTTACAAATCCCTCTGTAAATGTCTTCATAATATAACTAGGTACAAGACTGGAAAGTTTTGGAAAGTGGAGATTGCGGACTTGGAGAATGAGAGAAAAGTCATTTTGAGAAAATGGGCTTTAAAGATTTATCATCAGCCAATGAGATTGCGCATTCAGCCCTTTTACTTTCACGATTGGTTGCTGATAAAAAGGAAATTACCATATTTGGATCCGACAGGATTGTACAGAAGAGAGAGAGCTTCCCAGCGGTGCATGAGATGACAGGGAGCAGACAGAGATTGCGGAGCATTGTGTTGATTAAGAACGCCAACTTTTGTTGAATTTATGAGAAGTCTACAGACGCAAACAGACAAAGTGTAGTAAAATAAAGACCTAAATGTGTATTTCGGACTTTTTTTCACCACAAGTCTGAAAGAAGACATGTTATTATAGACAAATATCCAAAAATATCAAAATTGACCAGTAAAAAAAACACAGTTTTTGCCTGCCGTGTCTCGCCTTAACAGGCCACTTCATTGCAGTGCATCTGTAAATCTACACCCTGACTGTCACATTTTTCAATGCTGAATTATGCCATATTGAGGTGTTTCTCCGACCTTTAACAGGTGGTCCTCCTTACCCACCGAACCAGTATGGTGGAGGTGGCAGGGGCAACTACGACAACTTCCGCGGGCAAGGCGGTTACCCCGGAAAACCTAGAAACAATCGGTGAGATGATTTTTGTATTTCAGTTTTGATTTAAATGAATGCAGTCAGGACACAGGAGGGATTATTATATTAAGCTCTTTTAGGATGTTAATAGATACGCTTTAATAAAATGTCCTTTTTTCATCTGTCTTTTCCAGAATGATGCGTGGGGATCCTCGCAATATCATTGAATATCGTGATTTAGACGCACCAGATGATGTGGACTTCTTTTAGAGCTCCAGTTTTATTCTCTCCATTTTAATCATTTTCTTTCTTTTTTTTCTTTTTTTTTTTTTACAGTCGTCTCAGCCTTTTCTTGTTTTTGCATTCATTCCAGAAGCAGAAGTCTCTCTCTGTTCACTCGCATGAGTTACAGAAGCGCTCCACCTTGACGTGAACGCATGTCCTTTACGTTGGATGTCATTGCGTACTCAGTGTTATAGAATGAGCTTGTGCTTGTGGCCTTTTTTTCTTCCAATAAAACTTCGGTTTGGATTATTTTTGTGTACTGTATTGGTTTTCAATTTAATTAAAATTGATTGTAATTGAATCATGCATAATTTACATTTTACATTAAATTACATTATTATTATTTTTTTTTTTTTTTAAAGGTATAAACAATTCAAGAAAACGCTGCAGAAAAAAATGGGAAGCTTGTATTTTTGTGAATTTAAAAAGCAATATTATCTGATCTAACATAAAAAAATTGAGACTCTCTCTTGTGAGTGGATTTTGCTCCATGTAAACGGTTCCTTTCTGGTTCACACATTTGTATTGCATGCATTATGAAAGTATTTTCCACAGTGTTTCATGGTCATGACATGGAAGTTGAACGACTGGATGGACATTAGACAATTTAGTGTCACTATCTCCTGAGAGCATGCATAATGGATAAGTCTTTAGCTGTACTTTTGAGTGTTCTTGAATGTTTATTTCATGGGCCTGTGCACTTCCAGTTATTCTAACTCAAGGAATGAGGTAAAATACCCACAAATGTTGTGTTAAACTTGTATTTACTTTACAACACTCCTTGAACTTTGAAATAAATGATACAGCTCACAATATTAGATGCATTAAGCTGATAGCCACTCATCAGTATGCTTAAAGGTCTGATGATTAGTATTTTCATGCATCTGTATTAAAAATCAAGATACAGGATTATTCAGGGTGGCCTCAAACGTTATGCTCACTCAGCTTAATGATTTTATTAGAAGTGCTATTTTAAATGGTAAAAAGGAAAATTCCCCACAGCTTTCAGAAAGAATTAAGACGCACAAGTAAAAAAGACTAAATAGCAGGTGACCAAATGAAAACCTAGATCTTTTTGGGTGGGGAGAGGGGGAAGTCTTGTAAAACTACTATTATCGTCTCAAAATGTGGAAGTGAAATTTCTTTAATTTACATGATTATATATATAGGAGGTGGTGTTTTTCATTTCAACTATAAGAAGCAAATTACTTCAATTTGCTCACATTATATTGTCCTTTATAGAAAATGGATTCTTCTGAAAGATACGTTAAAATGGAGATGGACTGTGAACCAAAGAAATCATTTTGGAGAGGTTTGGAAGATTTACAATATCACATTCAGTTGGAGAAACTATCTTAAAGCTTTTACAGCATGAGTGAAATGGAAAATGTTTCGCAGTTACATTTATTTTGATGTCTTGACAAACTTTTTTTAATCGTTATTTCAAAAGCAACTTTTATATTTGAAATGTAACTGGAATCTCTTTTAACCAGTGAACCTTCAACAATTAATCATGTTCATGCTAATTATGGATATATATACATTTTTACTGCTCGTACTATGATGATTTAAACAAACTTCTAAGTATAAACTTGGGTATGTCACTTGTTCCGGCACCATTTTGCCACAGACATGAATAATATCTCAAAATGTGTGGAAAAATGCAAAAATAATTAAAACATGGCATTGCAAAATTAAATTATTACATTTCGACATTGTATGTGTGATATTATCAATATAAATGAATCAAGGAATTTGTATGTTTTCTTCAGGTTGTTTAAATCACAGACAAACTGGCATCCTTGTGCTTCTAGGAACAGTTTGCATGATTATTTTCATCATCATGACTTCTGTCATCTGTGAGTTATTAATGAAATACTGTCTTTAGTGTTTTGCTACTAAATGGTAAATGGTAAATGGACTGCATTTATATAGCGCTTTCACAGACCCAATGGCCACCAAAGCGCTTTACAATATTGCCTCACATTCACCCATTCACTCACTCATTCATACACCGACGGCGGTGTCAGCCATGCAAGGCGATCCAGCTCGTCGGGAGCAGCTGGGGTTAGGTGTCTTGCTCATGGACACCTCGACACTTGGTCAGGTGGAACCGGGGATTGAACCACCAACCTTCCGGTTTGTAGACAATCTACATGAACCACTGAGCCACTGCCGCCCCTCTAGACTGATTTCGTTTATCACTGGTGTGGATATGGACTGCAACATCTTTGTGTTTTTAGTGTGACAAATACTGTGAACATGGACTTTTTTTGTTGTGATATGAACTGAACTGCTTTGCTCTGAATTTGAATTAGCATATGAATATATAAATATATTTGCAGAGAAGCTGAAAAAGATTGTTTGTTTATTTTGAAGTTTCGCATCAAGAAAGAAAGTTCTCAATGCTGGAGAGTTGGATTAACAGCCATACTTCTGATCTAACCTCAGTCAAATCTGAGTTTCAGACCTCAGGTGAGAACTTCATCATCATCATCATCACAGATCAGTTTTGATAATGGACTTTTAATTAACAACTTTTTATTTATTTTTTTGGACAGGTAGTGACTTAGAAAAGAAGGTTTCTGAGCTGCAGAATTTGGTGTCCAGTCTGAGTTCATCTTTGAATATGTCCGGATCAATTAACGCAATGACCAAAGGTGAGTGTTTTGACTGCCGTAACTCTGATGTTTTATTTTGTTTTATTAGGCCATTTATGGATGATAAATAAAAAAAACTTAAGTATCATGATGATTTAAAAAAAAATCTTTTTAGAACAAAGTTTAAACATAAATGTCCTCCCTTACTAATGTCTGTTTGGGGTCAAATCTTTAATGCAATGAATTTCTGCATGATTTAAGTGTCTCAGCAGGGCATGACTGTTAAACATCTCTTCTCTTTGACACAAGATTTAATACGTGCATTAAATCATTGATTATTTACTGATCATTTGTCCCTCTTACTCTCCAAAAGAAATGCATGAAAAGAAGTTGTCTAATATTGAGACCTTGATGACTGATCTCGGCTCGTCACTGAATTCACTCGCATCCAAACAAGAGCAAAAGCTGGGTGAGTGTTAGACGTACATTCAGCTTTGAATAATCCTCATATCTAAGGCAAGCTGTATATTTCTATTTCTTTCTCCTACAGATCGCCAAAGGGATTTGATGAACAGTTTGAAATCGGCAGTATCAGCTGTTAGGTCTAGCCAAACACGGGACCGTGTGATTTCAGCTGCGATTTTGCACCATGCACAAAGTAATTTTAGAAATTCTAACTGTATTCATGAAATATCACGTTCTTCAGAATTGTGCTTTTCTTATATTAGAGGTAATCGGGCTGATATATTGTTCTGTTTGGCTTTTGTCTCCGGCTAAAGTGGAGATGGCAAGCTCTCTGAAGGACATGAAGAATACAGTGGAGGAACTGACATCATTAGTTCAAGCTTCGTCTTATAAAATATCATTAACCAGTGAGTAAACTCTAAATTCAAGGTGTAATATTGTGCTTATGTAGTTTTTTTTTTTTTTTTTGCAAAAAAACTCTAAATCTGTAATGGTGCAAAAAATGTTATATACAATAATCACAGACATTCTGAGCAGGATTACATTTCTTTAATCTGCATGAGATGAAAAACAGAAAGAGATTTGCCGTGTAATTATTTGTGAGGTTGGGTGAGGAAAAACTCTGATGTGTTTGATTCAGACGGTATTAAAATCATAGAACATCAGTACAGCCAAATAATATTAATTAAACCTCCTCCCCACAGAGAAAACTTGTCATGCCCAGGGTTTATAGGGAGTTTATAGGCAATGCAAATGCTGTTGTGTGATAAAACCATTAATGACTTTCTTGATTGAATCACGAGAGGAGTTGACTATACCGAGTGTCTCAGAGAGAGGTGGAGTAAATGATGACAGAATGGTTTTGTCTGGGAACTAAAGTGTTAATTTAGTTTTGTCCTCGTACATAGGCTCACTCACATCAGGCTGTAGTGGACTTGAGTGGATCCCATTCAGAAACAGCTGTTACCTGTTCTCTGGTCACTCAATGAACTGGACCCAAGCAAAAGATTACTGCGAAGAGCAAGGCGCGTTACTCTTAAAATTAGAAGAAGGCTCTGAGAAGGAGTGGGTGAGTACCAGAAACACACACACACACACACTTTTCCTTAACCCTTTCAGGGATAGTGGCCACTGTGAGAAAACACCTTTTTTTATTACCTCTCATATTGCTTTATAATTTAAAGCAGGAATGTTTCCATTTTTTATGGTGTTTTAAGTAGCGGATCGGAGGTCATGTGTTCGCAGTGACTACAACTAGGGATGTTCATTGGGGGTTTTTCTTAACCAACAACCGAAGCTCATTAACTGATCATTAATCATTAAACGACAAGATTAGAATTAAATTAAAATAGACTGGATTAGTGTCTGTGACCCATTAAAAATACCAACATTTGTTTTTCAGGGGTTTAGTTTTGCATGTGCAAGTAACAGCATAATCAACAGAACATGAGGATACAAATATCCTCACATCATGCACCAGTAGTGCTTATATCAACAAAAACTTAATAAAATCATATATATATATATAAAAGGAATAAATACGCAACATATATAATTCACTTAAAGGTGCATTGTGTGATATTTAAGAGAATCTGTTGACAGAAATGCAATATCATATACATAACTATGTTTTCAGTGGTGTATAAAGACCTTACATAATGAACCGTTATGTTTTTATTATACCTTAGAATGAGCATTTCTATCTTTCTATCTCCTTACATTGACATGTTTCTACAGTGGCCCTAAAGGGACAAACGCGTTTCGTCACTATGTTGTTCTTCGTGTAAAGAAGCTTGCTAACGTCAGCGAATAAAACACTGACACAATGATGAACAAGTAACAATAATAATTAAAAAATCAATAAAAATAATTAGGTAAATATAATTTCTTAATTTATCTTTGTAAAGAAAACTGGCTGCTCTCTGCTGTCTCAGGCGACAATGGCGATTCTAGGGGGTGGCCCTGAAAGCTCATTGGCCACCCCTGTGGCCACCCCAGATCTGATAGGTAGGTCAAGTTCGTCAACACAAGAAACGAGAAATGTTGTCAATCAGTGATGACAGCTGATCAACTGATTTAGGGCCAGTTTCACATTTTTAACTAACACAGTAACGGTCGTACTGAGACTGTGAGAGCTGATTTCTGCTCAGCGGACGTTTGGCCATGCAGGTCAGATGACCCATGAGATAAGAGCACGCGCGCTGCACGGTGCACCTGCTGCTGCTGGTCCGTGAAACAAGAGGACGGTCACACAGTTGCAACAATACAACAACGATAAAAACGCTGGAATCAGTCGATTGAGAGGTATGGTAGGGACCCAACGCAACAGAGTGCGGCACGGGAATATAGATCTGATGGCCGAGTGCGGGCGCGGGCGGTAATGCACTCGTGTGTCGATTCGCGGGAGTCGGGACCAGGCGCGGAGTTTGCGGGGGGGCAGGGGGAGCATTGCCCCCCCTGGTGAAACGGGTAATTGCATTTAAAAAAAAAAAAAAAAAAAAAATTGCATTGTTGAAAAAAAATGATATATTATAAATATTTTAAAAAACACAAAACAACTAAATGGTGGTAGGTAACACATCTGATTTCATATAGGCCTACTGCTTTAGTAAAAAAAAATAAAAAAAATCGGGGCTCTGGGTCATGTGACTTAACATCGAAAGCGACATTACGGCCAAGCTCTCACGCATATGCAGGACGCAAAAAACGAAAATTATTGTTGCACTAGTCTGGACAATGTCTAGGTCTGTAAGTTTTATTTCTCTGCCAAATAACTGCTTAAGCTGGAGAAACTCAACACACTGCTTTCAATATGCTGTTCAATATGTTTCAAAAGTGGAGAGTATTGTGTTCATTTTTCCCTCTCAAAATGTTTTAAATGTTTCATGAAGTACAACAAAATGCGAAATATAACTTGTTTTTTAATCACTCTCATTGTCACAATGTGTTTTGCAAAAAGGAAAGAAAAACCTTAAAAATCTTTTCGTTTTGGTTGAAGATAATATTTTAACAGTGCAAAAGTGGTCCACATTTCATTGATCCTAATTGTGTCCGAACGAAGATGATCCTAATTGTGTCAAGGGGCGAAGTTCTACCTGTTTACAAATATGATTGTATTGTTGTACTGTTTTTTCTTGGGTTAAAAATAAATGTGTTTATTTAGCATGTTTGTTTTGTCCATACAGTATGTGCTAGTGCTGCACTGAGCAAGCGACGTCTGTGGACGTACAAAACAGGTTGATATCAAGTCCGCCCGTCCAGGCCATGATCTGAACGTCCATTGACAGCCAGAATTAGTCGATTAATGACACTGAGAAATTATGTCCAATCTGGCCATAATCTAAACGTCTACTGACAGCCAGAACTAGTTCAGAAAAGACGTTCATACTGACTATAATCTGGACGTCCGTTGACATCCAGAAACAGTCCATAAATGACGTGAATAAAGATGTCCAATCCGGCCATAATCTAAACGTCCACAGACAGCCAGAACTAGTTCAGAACAGACGTTCATACTGACTATAATCTGGACGTCCGTTGACATCTAGAAATAGTCCATAAATGACGTGAATAAAGATGTCCAATCCGGCCATAATCTAAACGTCCACAGACAGCCAGAACTAGTTCAGAAAAGACGTTCATACTGACTATAATCTGGACGTCCGTTGACATCCAGAAACAGTCCATAAAAGACGTGAATAAAGATGTCCAATCCGGCCATAATCTAAACGTCTACTGACAGCCAGAACTAGTTCAGAAAAGACATTCATACTGACTATAATCTGGACGTCCGTTGACATCCAGAAACAGTCCATAAATGACGTGAATAAACATGTCCAATCCGGCCATAATCTAAACGTCTACTGACAGCCAGAACTAGTTCAGAAAAGACGTTCATACTGACTATAATCTGGACGTCCGTTGACATCCAGAAACAGTCCATAAAAGACGTGAATAAAGATGTCCAATCCGGCCATAATCTAAACGTCTACTGACAGCCAGAACTAGTTCAGAAAAGACATTCATACTGACTATAATCTGGACGTCCGTTGACATCCAGAAACAGTCCATAAATGACGTGAATAAACATGTCCAATCCGGCCATAATCTAAACGTCTACTGACAGCCAGAACTAGTTCAGAAAAGACGTTCATACTGACTATAATCTGGACGTCCGTTGACATCCAGAAACAGTCCATAAATGACGTGAATAAAGATGTCCAATCCGGCCATAATCTAAACGTCCACAGACAGCCAGAACTAGTTCAGAACAGACGTTCATACTGACTATAATCTGGACGTCCGTTGACATCTAGAAATAGTCCATAAATGACGTGAATAAAGATGTCCAATCCGGCCATAATCTAAACGTCCACAGACAGCCAGAACTAGTTCAGAAAAGACGTTCATACTGACTATAATCTGGACGTCCGTTGACATCCAGAAACAGTCCATAAAAGACGTGAATAAAGATGTCCAATCCGGCCATAATCTAAACGTCTACTGACAGCCAGAACTAGTTCAGAAAAGACATTCATACTGACTATAATCTGGACGTCCGTTGACATCCAGAAACAGTCCATAAATGACGTGAATAAACATGTCCAATCCGGCCATAATCTAAACGTCTACTGACAGCCAGAACTAGTTCAGAAAAGACGTTCATACTGACTATAATCTGGACGTCCGTTGACATCCAGAAACAGTCCATAAAAGACGTGAATAAAGATGTCCAATCCGGCCATAATCTAAACGTCTACTGACAGCCAGAACTAGTTCAGAAAAGACGTTCATACTGACTATAATCTGGACGTCCGTTGACATCCAGAAACAGTCCATAAAATACGTGAATAAAGATGTCCAATCCGGCCATAATCTAAACGTCCACTGACAGCCAGAACTAGTTCAGAACAAAATGACAAACAATATCTGTAAATTAATTAACTGACTGTTACGGACTATATCATTAACTGTTAAATTGATCTTGCTGGTCAGACACCAACAGGGTTCATGATGCACACATGGCACTTTTAAGTCCTTCTGGGAAGTTTGTATTCATGAGGTTTTACAATTTTTTTAATTTTTTTTATGTTTTAAATTAATTTATGAAGCCACTGTAAAATGTATCATTAGCCTACATGTTATATTGTTATACTATAACACTGTCAAATTTTGTGCAGGCATTAGCTTACTTCATCGTAAATGGAAAAGCCTGACAATGTAACTGCTAAATACCCAAGTATTGTGGTATTCCACAATGTTTCTCACTGACACACTCATAACTCGAGATTGTGGATTAAAGAAAATCCCAAGCTTCCTACTCATATTTTCATCATTGTGGCGGCGTTCATGTGTGTTCAATTTGTAAATACGATCTTTATGATACTAGGCATGTCTTGAATGCATCAATAGCTCTAGTTTAGGGACAATCCATACAAACAATCTTTATTAAACAGACTGTCACAGTGAGAAGATTTTTGTCCTTTATCAATGCTAAAGGCCTAACCACTGCAGTTAACACCATGCTGTTAAATAAAAGTCTGTAGACAAGTCTTAAGGTTAGGGTTAGGGTTAACCTTAACCCTTAATTTCTAACCCAGACCCGGTTTCACAGACAGGGTTTAGATAAAGCCAGGATTTGTCCTTAGTTCAATTTGGGTATTTAATTATAGCTTTTAAAAATGTGCCTTAGAAAAAAAAAAACATTACTGGCGTGCATCTTGAGACAAAACAATGGCACTGCCATAAGATATGTTGCTTTCAGGTAATACAGCTCAAACATGCATTTTAGTCTGGGACTACAGGCTTGCCTGTGAAAGTGTGAAACCCGGGGTATTATGTTGTAACTTGTATAGAATTATGCCAATGTAACCAAAGTGTTGCGTTGGACAGAGGATTAACTCTAAACCAACAGGTTGTGTAACTGTGCCACACAGGGTGAAAATGGATGTTGACATTATTAGGCATAAGAGTGTTTCTAAAGGAAAGGTCAATAATTTGTGAAAGTGTAAAAGGGTCATTATGGGTCACATGAATGTAACTGTCACCACCATGATGCCAATTCCTTAGATTTTCATATAGATCTACATACAGAATTGTATATGAATATATGCAGTGTTTGCTCTGTTTAATATACTGTTTGCTCTATTAAATTGCACTTTATCAGAACAGTGGTAAATAAATATTATATATGGTCAGTTACTGTAAGTTCTTACAGTATTTTTAATCTTTCATTTTTATTGTTGAATTTTTAATCATGCACTGCAATGAAAAAACAATTTAACCAATTGATTAGCCTAAATATAACAGCCAGCCTACAAAAACAACCAAATAAATAGCACACAATATATATATATATATATATATATATATATATATATATATATATATATATATATATATATATATATATATATATATATATTGTTTTTTATTATTATATATTATATTATATTTTCATATTTCCCTGTAATTGCAATGTTGCCACACTATTGGCTGTCTCTCCTAGCTGTTTTGAGCATGATTGGTTATTCTCTGTTCATTCTGTCTGTCATCCAGGAATCTAGCCAATGACAACTATGCGCGCCTTTACGAGTCAAGTTTGAATAAACGTCAGTTGAGTGAGTCGGTGTTTGCTTTGCTGCTGCGCGGGATCTTCAATATTTGCCTATTCTGTGGGTTTTACATCGTTTAAAACATGGATTATTTTTCATCGGACTGCTAAATGTTTATTTTGAGCGAGTTGCTGGGTGTTGCTGGATGTAAATGAAGAACAAACAAGGAATATGGACAAAGAATTTTATCAACGGAAATATTGCAATCTACGGAAGGTAAAACTTTATTTTATACAAATTCTGCTACATCAAGATATAGGCTAGTGTATTAAATTGAGAATCTAAACGCGATTAGAGCAATATTGTTAGTGCATACGGTATTCCAATGTATTAATGTTATGTGCTGCTAGCATGTGTAACTTGTCTAACTTAGTTTATGATAAAATAAACTCAGCATGGGAGCTTACAACGAGTGAACTGAGAATATTGTATCTTTAGACAGAAAGGAACTGTCACAGTCTTATACTATAAGAATCTGCAAACTAGGCTTATGAATCTATTGATCGCGGGATGGCTAACCGATCAGTTAAATTAACGAGTCGTAATAATATGTTTTGGAGCTGGTGAGTCAATTTAGCAAGCTTTTGCAAATGTCTCCGTAAGTAAGTAAAACAAATAACTAATATTGATGTGTATGTGTGTGTTTCCTTCATGATCCAGGCATTTGGGGAATAAATATTATCCAGCCACACGATGTTCAGATGCGGTGAGTATTGTCATAAAATACACGTGAAATAGAGGCAGAACATGTGAATCTGCTCAAATGCACTGGTTCAAACCCTCCAGACAAGCTTTATCTTCTTGAGTTTACAGGCCTAGCTGACCCAAAAATAAATGTCTTTCAAAATGAAAGTATTTTCAAACCTGTATAACTTACTTTTGTGAAACACAAGAATTTTGGGAATAAAACAACTGTATGCATTGTTGCCTATGACAAAAATAAAAGGCATTTTTCAAGATATCTTAATTATGGTTCTACATAAGAAACTCATACAATTTCAACATATGGGTGAGTAAGCTACATAATGAGATAACTCTATTTTTTTTTTTTTTTTTTTTTTTTTTGGATGAGCTGTTCTTTTAAAGGATTAGTTCACCTCAAAGTTGAAAATTCTGTCATCATTTACTCAACCTCAAGTTGTTTCAAACCTGTATGAATTTCTTTCTTCTGCTGAACACAAAGAAAGATATTTTGAAGAATGTCTGTAACTTGGGTCCCATTGACTTCCATAGAATTTTTTTTCCCTACTATGGAAGTCAATGGGACCCAAGTCTGTCTGGTTACCGACATTCTTCAAAATATCTTTCTTTGTGTTCAGCAGAAGAAAGAAATTCATACAGGTTTAAAACAACTTGAGGGTGAGTGAATGATGACACAATTTTCAACTTTGAGGTGAACTAATCCTTTAAGGACATTTGCTAAATTAACCATGTTTTTTATTATAGTGTAGAAACCATGTTTTTATGGTGGATAGTGAGTATAGGAGCAGGCTTCACTGCATATATTAATAAACTTTTAGAGTGCTGGCCTGGATAATTGTAATACGTAAAATAGGAAAGAGGCCGCACTATGCATAAACTTTTATTTGCAAAAATGCGTTTCGGCACGTGGAAACTGATGAAGGCACGCGCCGAAACCTGTTTTTGCAAATAAAAGTTTATGCATAGTGCGGCCTCTTTCCTATTTTACGTATTACAATAATTTATTACCATTTGGTTAGTGTCGCAAAACATTGTTAATTTTTAGTAAGGGTTCTCCAGATTTATATAACACTTATGGAACATTAAAAAATGGTCCTATGTTACGCGATCAATAATCCTATTAAAACTCTTTAAAAAAAAATATATATTTTTAGATCAAGCATTGGACTTACGGAGCAGAATAGGCACCAACAGAGAAACAAGTCCATCACTAGTAAGTATCCACTGCAGTATCTTCTGGTTACACTTTATTTCGATAGTCCACTTTCACTAACATGTCAACTAACTCTCATTAGAGTATTAGTAGGCTGTAGTAGACAGTCAATAGACTGGTAGGTTAAGTTTAGATGTTAGGATTCGGGTTAGGAGAATAAGTTGACTTGTAGTTGCCAAGTAACTTATAGTCAGTAGAATGTCTGTTAGGGGACCAACAAAACAGAGTGTTAGCAAATATTAAGCAGACAGTCTACTAATACTCTAATGACAGATAGTTGACATGTAGTTGCAAAGTTACTTATAGTTAGTAGAATGTCTAAAGTGGACTATCGAAATAAAGTGTTACCCAGTATTTAAATCCGCAGTCAATTTTAAAGGCACAATGCACTCCGAAATTAAAAAATGATCTCTTTTTTTCTTCTCTCGTGCCATTCTTGATATATATCTGACTTTCTTTCCACAAAGATTTTTTGAAAAATTATCCATTATTGTAAGCCAATATAATGCAAGTGCATACGCCAGAAACTTCATACAGCGTACTCACAGCTTGCTGTGTTGTTCACACAAGATGTTTTCTGCACTTATCATGTGAGCTTTACAATGCTCTTGGACTTTTTCGACCTTCAGCATTTTGGTGTCTATTCACTTGCATTATTTGACACACAAACACAAGAGATGGATAATATTTCTAAAAGTCTAGTTTATTTTTTCTAAAATATGTGTTTTCATCTGAAGAAAGAAAATCATATACCTTTTGGTCGGCATAAGGTAGATAAAATGAAGGGGGAATCAGTTTGCTCTCCTTTACCTAGTATTATTTATAAACATTACATGTGATTTAATAAATGTACAATTAAAGGGGTGTTCGAAGCAAACATCTAAATCCCTTCACAAAGAGCCCTTCCACAAAAGGGTTAGCAAAGGGGGACATGCATCCGATGGTAAATTAACTGAAGTAATTTTATCTTATAGTAATTTTATATTATATTTATGGTAATGTGACCTAGGATGGCAAGTTCCTGTGTTTCATTTTAAAGTAGATATGGTGGAAGAGTTAAGTTTAACATAGAATAATTGAGTTGTTTGTTTGGGTTTGCTATATTACACACATTTTCATCATACCGAAGTTCCATAGGTAAAACTTTTATTAACAGATGCGTTAATGTAACTACCTGCAGGGTTAAAAGAAAATACGTCAAGAACACACAAACTTAAGGAACTTTTACACATCAACAATGTACTAAAAACGGAAACGTTTTTTCTTTGTACAGATGGCAATGTTATTAAAACGATTACCATTTGGACAGATCCACTGTGTTAATCTACATGTTCCTTCTTTTGGTGATGCACATTTTTCTATCAGACATAAGTTTTCGATACCAGACAAAACGAATGAAATGTGACCCATGCTAATTAATTCCCCCCTTTTACCTCTCTCTTTTATCTTTCTGTGGCCAGGATCCGTCATTCATCAGAACAGCTACCAAGAGAAGTGAGTATTCGTCCTCTACCTCCTTTGTCTCAATGTTATTTCAACACTATTGGTCTCCAAAGTACTATATGTGTTTATATTAGGGGTGTAAGATTAAGAAAATGTCGATGCAAAAACGATTCACAGTATGTAAATGTAGTTACTTTTCCTATATAGGTATTAGGGATGTGCATCTCCATAACTGAGGCCGATACGATACGCATCTCGATGCATAGCCAACGATACAATACATTAATGATACATATAAGCAGCTGCCAGCTACCGATGCAATGCAATACGATTCACTTTTATTACGATCCGGTGCGATTCGATTTCGATTCAACGCATTGCAAAAATATGATGCTATGCAATTCAATATGGTATAGATAGTTCACTTTTATTTCTTTTGTTCAGACATAGGGCAAATCATAAAGTAGCAAAGTGCCATCTGACTTTTAACACATGGCTCTCTCACAATCAAAAGATTTGGTTTCCACAAAAAAAGCAGGTACTGTAGGCTAACTGACCAGAAAGCAGGTGCTGTTATTATGTGCTTCACGGGCCGTTTATCAGTTTGGACCAGTGCAGCGCGAGCCGATCTTGATCAATCGACACTGTTACTACACGGCGCTAAGAGATCCCCACTGAAGTAATAACATCGCTGCGAGATCTATTGAGAAGCATTCATATATCTCTGTTATTAACGGATCAAACAGCGCTGACATGGAAATATTGTGCCATGAATGAACAATCCAGTGTCCACAGATCAGCAACATTCACCATGGATTTACTGTAGTAAAACAAACTGTAACCATGGAAGTTTGGCAGGAATAGTAGGCTATAATGCTTTCAAGTTACATTACGTTGGTTTTATTTTGACATGAATAAAATTACTGCCCTCAAAGTTAATCTGAACTAAAATAAACCTTTGTTTATAACTACAATATTACATTACATTTTTTTTTCAAGTAGCTGTTTTACATGCTTCTAAGAGTCGATTATAGCTTCATCATTCCTCAAAGTAAAAAAAAAAAAATCATACTTTATGATGTTACGTTTAATACAAATTATTTATTTTTTTAAATATTAAATCAAGGAAATTTCTCTGGCATTTCTTTCTTTTTCCTGTATCGAAAACGTACCGAACCATGACACAAGTGTATCGTATTGAACCGAACCATGAATTTTGTGAACCGTTAACTTACACCCCTAATATGTGTGTGTGTGTGTGTGTGTGTGTGTGTGTGTGTATGGGACTGTTTAAACCTGGCCACTTGATGCGTTTTCTCAGATCGGATAGCTATCTGTTTTATCACAACAATTCCATTTACACCTGGTCACATAAATGTGTTTTTGCAAAATGGATATAAATCAGATCTTCGATTCCCTCGCTATGCAAATTTAATGGCGTTCACGTCACCGAAAGCAACAGATATGAACTGCATTTTATTGATCATCCGTTAAAATTTCTAAATCAAAGACAGCAATAGGAGAGAGCGGCAACAGCCCTGGTAAGATCATTTCGTTTCTTTACTTTTAATGATGATAACTGTGTGTTAAGCATCGGGGACTTACTTTCACTTTAATTTGCGATAGTTTGCACGTTGGCTTGATGAATAACGTTAGATGGTCAGCGGCGATGCGGCAGTAGCGTCGTCATAACTTGCTATAACATGACATATAGCCTAAAACACGCTCTCACAACTTTATTTTAGAGCGTTTTTGGGAGGAGTAAAATTTACATGTGGTTTCAACAACCAGATGCATTTACACTTGTCCAGTTTCTTCTGGAATGCGGCCCAGACCACCTCCTGAAGTGGTGTGAGCAATAAGATTCAAATGCGTCACGAATGCGTTTCGGAGGCCATTTAATCCTGGTCTTTTCAAGATCATATAGCTATCCGATCACTAAAATCGCATGCAGTTGTAAATGGCACCTATATGTGTGTGTGTGTGTGTGTGTGTGTGTGTGTGTGTGTGTGTGTGTGTGTGTGTGTGTGTGGAATGCCTTATATCAGGCTTGATGTAATTTTACTTGATTTGTGATTTATTTCATTTAATTGATTCGAGTACAAACATTTTCAACTATGTATCTCTGCTATAAGCTAAACCACAACAGTGGCATTTGTATTTATTTATTTAACATGTGGATTTTTTTTGCTTTGATTGTAGCTGCTGTCATGAAATGGGACCCAGCTGCAATAGAGGCCCAAATAAAGTCTGTAGGCGATCATCTGAAACTGCTTGCTGCTATAAATGAAGCTTGTGAACCTTATAGCAGCCATATTTTGTTAATTGTTATGTTATTGTTTTAACAACATTTTATAGACTATTTAAAGGGAAATTGTGTTAATTTACAACTTTACTGTTCAGGCTTTTAAGTTGTATTGTGTTAATTTATACTTTAGTCTTCCGGCTGTTAAGTTTTGGTCCAGCAGAACAAAATAGTAATAAAAATATATTTTGAGATTTGAATAGTTGATTTCTTGGAGTGATTAGTTTGTTTTACAGGAAAATGGTAAGCAGTTTATTACAGTTATATTGTTAAGATATACAAATGCAAGTATATACACTACACAGTTATTCAATTGAATATTCAATATTATCAATATTCTTTAAAATCTTATTTAGGTCTATGGTCTGTGTGTCTGCAGTTTCATGACACGACAACCATTAACATTGAGTAACTGGGTTTTTCTCAGTGAGAACTAGCTCCCTCACTGCCACTGTTTTGTAAATATTTGTAAGTAAATATTTTTTAAAGTTGGATCCTTGAAAAATGCACATATAGGATTTCCATGTCAGTATGGGTCTTTAACAGTCTTTGACATTTCTACTACAGAAAACACTTCTAATACAACTTTTATTCTGACTGCCTTTAGATGTCTAACAATTACGTCTGTAGCAAGTCTTTACTTGACATCTATAGAATGTCCAGAAAAGACGTAAAAAAAACTTTCATTCTGGCTCCTGTGAGGACGTCTTCTGGATGTCTAAGAATGACGTCTTTAGCACGTCTTTAAATGACGTCTATACAATGTCCAGAAAAGACGTATAAAAAACTTTCATTCTGGCTCCTGTGAGGACGTCTTCTGGATGTCTAAGAATGACGTCTTTAGCACGTCTTTAAATGACGTCTATACAATGTCCAGAAAAGACGTATAAAAAACTTTCATTCTGGCTCCTGTGAGGACGTCTTCTGGATGTCTAAGAATGACGTCTTTAGCACGTCTTTAAATGACGTCTATACAATGTCCAGAAAAGACGTATAAAAAACTTTCATTCTGGCTCCTGTGAGGACGTCTTCTGGATGTCTAAGAATGACGTCTTTAGCACGTCTTTAATTGACGTCTATACAATGTCCAGAAAAGACGTAAAAAAAACTTTCATTCTGGCTCCTGTGAGGACGTCTTCTGGATGTCTAAGAATGACGTCTTTTAGACGTCTTCTAGACGACTTTATGCTCGCTGGGGAGTAGGGGTGGGGGAAAAAATCGATTCTTCGATGCATCGCGATGCGGACGTGGACGATTCTGAATCGATTCACAAATGTCAAAAAATCGATTTTCTAAAAAAAAATATATATATTTTTTTTTTCTAATAACGTAATGTTGACGGAACGCAAAAGGCGGAACTATAAGCGGACGTGCAGTGCGCGGACAGTCTGTGGCGTGCACAACAGAGACGCGCACATAACAGAGTCGCGCACATACATAAGACTCATGATGGCTGAGCGCCAAATTCGAACGGCACCTTCTTCGTTAAAAGCTAACGTATGCAAAATTGGCAATTTCATTGTTACCTATTTAGTATTTTTGTATGAGAGCTGCTTTCTGTATTGTTTAGTTTTCACATCAGTACACTGTGTAAACCGATCTGTTATACGTATACTGCAATATGTGCAATTTCAGTCACAAAAAGTTACATTTTGACTGTGCTCTCTGCAGATGTTCATTCACTTTTTTTGTATAAGCTGTTTTTGATTGTAGTATACAGCAAACATTTCAAGTCATAACTCTTTATTATTTAGTTGTGTATAAGAGTGGCTTTGTATGTTAATTGAAGCTACAGTAAGTTGTTCAAAAATGTTCATTTTGTCTTCTTAATGATTAAATTGGACAATTTTCTTCTAGAAAGACAAGGTGTTCAGGTGGAGAAAAAAACGTTTTATTTACCTTGACATGTTTCGACTGCAACCTGCAGTCTTCTTCCACCTGAACACCTTGTCTTTCTTGAAGAAAATTGTCCAATTTCTACAGTATGTTGGTTCTGATCTACTTCCTAAAGGAAATAAGCCTTTCATTTATTTGTTATTGTTTAGTTCAACTTGATGAGTCACAAAACAATGTGATGTATTCATTTCTGTGTTCTACAGAACATAAGCTACATACAAATAATTATGAAGTTATAACTACACGACACAGAAAGTGCTTTGAGTTGTTGTTACTCAATAAAAGAGTTAAGTAATTCAGCAGCTGACTTTTTTTATCACTTTGTAGTGTATTTTCGTTTACTGTTGTGAAATGGAAAATCAATAATCGCTAATCGAGAATCGTTAATAATCGAAAATCGACTGTAATCGAATCGGGACTTCAATAATCGTAATCGAATCGAATCGGGAAATCAGACAGATTAACCACCCCTAGTGCTGAGTTCCCCAATTGATAGGCCATGCAGGTCCCTATGGAAGCTTGTTTCCGCCACAAAATAAAACATTTTAAAAGATAATTGCTACTTTTTATCTCACAATTGCGACATCTCGCAATTCTGACTTTATTTCTCAGAGATATAAAGTCAGAATTGCGTGAAATAAAGTCGCAATTGCGTGTTATAAAGTCAGAATTCGGACTTTTTTTCTCGCAATTGCGACTATCACGCAATTCTGACTTTATAACACGCAATTCTGACTTTATAACACGCAATTGCGACTTTATTTCACGCAATTCTGACTTTATATCTCTGAGAAATAAAGTCAGAATTGCGAGATGTTGCAATTGTGAGATAAAAAGTCCAATTCTAAGGGGAAAAAAAGACGGATTTTTTTTTTTTTTTTACCTCATAGTTTATATCTCACAATTCTGACTTTATAACACGCAATTGCGACTTTATATCACGCAATTCTGACTTTATATCTCCCAATTGCGACTTTATATCACGCAATTCTGACTTTATATCTCCCATTTTGCCACTTTATAGGGGTCGCAATTATTATTATTTATTTATTATTCAGTGGCGGAAACAAGCTTCTAAAGGGTCCAAGCTTCTACAATGATCTTTTTTTTTTTGCCCCCCCGGCTCGAATGTCAAACTCCGCCTATGGTCGGGACTCCCGCAAAATAGAATTATCTATAAATTGAACAAATAAAAACGAATAAATTGTCATTCATCTGTTGCACAAAAGCAACAAGAACAACTAAAACAAAATAGAAACGATTTACAGGCCAGAGTCTCTATTTATAACATGTTTGCAGCGTTGAACAATGTAGCCAATCACAGACATATGTGTTGATTTCTTGAACGCAATGGCCAATCAGATGCATTTAAGATAGAATCCCCTCACCACTCAAAAATGACTTTTTGTTCAGTGCTGAATTCTGCATACTGGCAAATCATCTATTATATCAAACAAAGTGTAGATAATATGAAAGATTAATTATGCAGCCAGTTTCATTGATAATAACAGAGATTTGTGAGATGGCAATGAACTGAGATGTCAGCTTTTTAGGAATTATTAAGTGAGAAATCCGTCCTGCGCTCTAATGTAGACTTTAAAAACAAACCACTAACATTATATTTACATTAACAGTAGCCTAGGCTGCAATCTAGTGTATGTAAACCTTTTTGCAGATAAACACAAATGCATTTTCGGACAAGTTAATGGCCAAGTTAATTGAGTAAATCATATCCCCCACTATGGCAATTAATAACAGACTATAGTAAACACATTTCCTAAATAGGCCTGTGACTGTATCTTACATTTTATGAAATAGTACCATTATTTAAAAATAAAGTTTGCACTTTGTTACTATTATTAAAATCCTCTATTGTTCATAAGAGTTTAAAGGTTTACATAACATTATTTTATAGTATATATGGCCACCCCACTCTAGTTTTGTGTCCCATCTTGGCCACCCCAGTAAAAATGTCCTGGATACGCCACTGTCAGGCGACGACATCACTTCCTGTCGGCCAGTGTAACCTCTGTAGGGTGCGATACGCAACCTCACCACTAGATGACGCTAAAAAAAATCACACACTGCACCTTTAAATAATTAACAGAGTAACAAAACAGTGTGATTAGTAGGCTATATGCTGAGTTTCAGTTCATTTTTGTGACAGGCTGTAAAAACAAGTTCACAGAAAGGAAACCGAGATGGCAGAAATTGGCATCCTGTTTGTTTTATAAAAGTTTTTTGCTTTTATAAAAGTTTTTTGCTTTTATTGTGAGTGTGCACAAATAAAAGTAAACCCTTTACAGTTTTCTAATCATGTCTTACTCGTATCTGTATGACCATATATGACAGAGTACTTTAAGTTGTTTCCACTGTTATAAAATTAAAGTGATCCCGCCTCACACACAACATATCAGTTCTAGCATTGCTAGCTTGACATCGCAGCCTGTTCATTATCAAAATTAATACAGTCAACCAAACATAAAAAGCTACACTGCTTAAGTTAAATAGTCTGTAGTGTAAAATCTATGCCGTTCAGCGTGAGCATTTCTGAGCATGTGAAGGATGATGTTTTACATGGATATTAGAACGCATGTGAAGTACAAAGCCTAGTTTATATAACAAGTTATAGTTTAGCATCCATATACATCGCAAATATGGAAACATCGTGCCAAATGAGAGAGGTAGGCTTACGTTTGCCTTAAGGTAGTGGCAAAAACACCACCTCCTATATATAATCATTTATGAAATTTCACTTCCACATTTTGATACGATAATAGTAGTTTTACAAGACTTCCCCCTCTCCCCACCCCAAAATTCATCAAATTTCAAATTACCCTTTGCGGTTTCTGTATTCGCTTTAAATGATTTTGTTTTGTCTTGACGTTTATAAAGCTACTTTTATTTTTCATTCTTGTTCCGTTCTGAATATTGTAACATTTAAAGGATTTGTTGTGGCGTTAGGAGAACTAAATTAGCCTATAGCTATGTTTATAGTGTTTTTTTTTTTATTTGTTTTTTTTTAAGATTTCGCTTTATTTACCAGTATTTTACATTAATGTTATAATAAAACATTTATAAAAAATAAAAAAAACGTTTTCAAAATGTCTTGAAAAATTACTTTAAAAATGACTTGCATTACTTTTTAAACCGTTAAACCGATTGTATTAACCGGTCAAAATTCTTGCTCTTGGTTAACCAGTTAATTATGAGCATCCCTATCGCTACAACTATAAAAATGACAATTTTGTAAGGAAAACTTCGGTGGTTTTCATTGTAACCTTTATGCCTACAGAAAAAACAGGGTTGTTACGTCATGTAACCATTGTGTGTATACAGGTGTCTGTGCATGAAAGGGTTAACACCTTTATTCTGCCTTTCAGTATTTATTTATTTTTTATCTCTCCTCCTAGGAATTTGTTACCTATTTGTCCAAACCATTTGAATACTGGATCGGTCTAACGGAACAGACCACAGGCCAGTGGAGATGGGCGGATGACACTAATTGCACCATGGACAAAGTGTGAGTTGAATTATGCAGTCACAGTTTTCCATATCGAATTCATTTTCCATTATGTCCATTATCCACAGCTTCCACATGATATCTTAAAATTATTCCCCTCAATTATTGGAAGGATAGGAAGCAATCATTTCAAGATAATGTACTTTAAGAGTTTGATTGTTAAGTGCATGCAACTTGATTAAACAAGCCATTTAAATAGCTGTTGTAGGTCGTGGACATGGTATTAAATTACAAAAAAAAGTTTTCTACATGAATTTTTTTGGCTTTGGTTACAGACACTGGGGACCTGGGCAGCCGGATGAGTGGGGAGGACATCCGTATGAGGGAGGAGAGGACTGTGGACAACTAACAAGGGATGCGATTATTAATGACAACCACTGCTCCCTCAAATTGAAATTCATATGTAAAGGATCTAAGGATTCTTAATAGCAACCTGTTTGTATGTTGCTTCAAGAGAGCGACCATTCATTTGTTGTGTTTTCTTTTTTCTTTGTTCAATTTAATCATATAATGGTTTATTCATTTTTATTACATTTCCTTGCTCTCGGAATGCTTGCTGTTGTTGTTTATCTGTTAGCCTGCCATTAAAAACAGTTTTACCCACTCCACAGTACAGCAAAAGCAAATAACTTATAACGCCAGGCTATCGATGTAAATGTCTGTTGAGAGAATAATGTTAGAAATCAAACTGCCCTTTCATCACATTGCAATAGTTATACTTTGTTCCCTGTATTTATTAGCACAGTCTACAGCAGCGGCGGAGTGATATTAAGTTACCTAGGCAACCGAGAGAGCCGGTCCACATGACAATCATGCAAGTGTATTTCCCTGCCGCTGACACTCATCCCTCAAAGTAAAATTCCGCCACAGCTGAGAAACTAGTTCCTGTAAATGTAATGCGATCATTGAGATATGCAAGAGTAGTTTGATTTCTAACATTATTCTCTCAACAGACATTTACATCGATAGTCTGGCAAAAGCAAACCCTTCAAAACTTCTGTTAAAAATATTAAACAAAAATAGAGAGTCAATGCATCAATGCATCAATGCATTTGATCTCTACACCCTTGCTTCATTTAGAATTTGCGGTTCTATGAATATGCAAATTAGCCCCGCCTCCACTCACTCGCACCAGCTCGGATTACCTGATCTACTCTCTCAATTTTACTGTAGTAAACACACAATGGGTCTCATTCATGAAACATTCGTAAATATACGAGTAAATATGTGAGTGATTTGCACGTAAAGAGACCTTCCCGAAAATTCTTCTCCTGATTCACAAATACTTAGTAAACGTCAGATGTGATAGTGAAATGTGTGTGTGTGTGTGTTAATGAATTCCAATCAGTCGTAAATGGGACGCGCGTGCACGCTCATTCTCAATTACCATAAATCCCGCCCATTAAATCCGACTGACAACTATATATGGGCATCATATTATGACACCAAACGAAGGATTTTAACATGTCTTCCCAAAAGCGAATGAAGAAGAGAAATTTCTCAGATGCAGAAATTGAAGTTTTATTATCAGAAGTTTGTTCAAAACGACACATTAGTTTGCCCAGCCCTATTGAAAGCAATTAATTATTTGATTAAAGTGTTCCGTTTGCAGATGCCATTACTGGCTCTCATAATAAAGTAAAAAGAAAAACCGTATGTAATTACTATATATAGCCTAATATTTTTTCAAAATGCTGTGTAAATATGTACCCGATTAAGGTGAATTAAAATGCAGCCTTATTAATGAGAAAAACGTTCGGATGTTAAACGCACTATTTACGCGTGGCTGGGAGCAGGTGTAGATTTCTTTCGTACCAACTAACATTTGGAAAATACGAACATTTTAATGAATCCGAAAATTTACGCCAGAACCACTTTACACACGATTTACACAAAAATTCGTTCTGCTCGTGTTTCATGAATGAGACCCAATGACACAGTGGAAATATAAATATAATGTCTTGCTAATGTTACACAAACCACCTCAGAGTCAGAAAGCTGCCTTCTAACAATCATCAGAAACGCTTTAAAGGGGTCATATGATGCGATATCTTGTGTTTCTTTAGTGTGTTATGTAGCTGTTAGTGCAAGTATAAGATCTGCAGAGTTACAAAGCTCAAAGTCTGAAACCCAAACTGCTTTGCTAAACATTTTCCAATAATATTGATATTTAAATCGGTAAGCATCAAATATGAACTCATTCAGCATCGATACATTAGCATAGCATTATTAGCAGCATTATTCTATAGCAGAAGCATTCTGCGATCTAATAAAAAAATTATGTATATGGCTAGGCAAACGTAAGATAATATTTCTGATTTGTGTCTAACTTCTAATAATAATTATTAAAACGTCCTCATTGACAATCTGCATAAACCTGCTATCGACCTGTTTTGAGGTGTTTCGTGAACTTTATTGCACTTTACATACCCCTGACACGGAAAACATGAGGAGAAATCGAGTCGACTATGATGTCGCAGTAGCTTCAGCATCACCCTTGAGCTCATTCCTTTATGGATAAATATGGAAGCCCAGTTCTGCAACATAAGAAAAAAATGCTTTGGTAAATCATAATTATGACAGGCTAAGTCGAAATTATGACATAAAAAAACCATTAGAAGTTCATAATTTCGATATTTTTTCTAATAATTTCCACTTTTTATAGGCCTATCATAATTTTGATTTAGTATTTCATAATTTCGAGGTTTGTAATCGCATACATAAGCATATCATGACTGCCATGTCAATTTCCACTTTTTATTCTCATATCCTAATTATGACTCAGTATGCCATAACTTTAATAGCTTTAATAACTATGATTGTAATAATTTAGATTTTTTTATCTTAGAATGTCTTAATTTTTTGTCATATTTAAGATTTACCAAAGCATGATTTCTTTTCTTATGTGGCAGAAATGATCTCCCATAGATAAAAGCACTTGTAAATAAAAATAAATAAACCCCTTTAATCAAAACCAGAGGACTTTCGGCACCAAAATATTCATTTTGACCATGCTAATTCTGGGTAAATGGTCAAGGGTGAAGGTTCAAACAAGAGGCAGACAAACCACAGTGAAACTGAGTGAAAACAGATGATGCTGAAAACACTGAGCAAGCAGTTTTAATTAGTCATTTAGCTGATGTGCTTCTGCAGAATAACTTACACTACACTTGTTACACATCAATATCCTTTGAAATGAGGAACGGAAAGTGCTGTGTTATAATACACTAATGCCCAGTTTACTGTCATTCAGGAGCTCTTTTGAATGTGCTTTGGATTCTCTAGAAAGCAAGTGACTGCTAAAGTTATGAGTTATGTTTATCAGAAAACTGATAGCTCTGAAGAAATCATGAAAATGGACATGGAATATGAACGGAAGACGACATTTAGCAAAGGTTTGCTATGATACTAAATTGTATTTGATACAGAAAGATGTCTTTGTGTTGTATATGAGAGAAACAGTTTTAGTTAGATGCCTTGTAACACTTCATAATCACTTTCATTTATTTTTATATATTATATGATGCTTAGTATTAAATTAACTTTAGATCGGATGGGATGCCAGAAAGTTATTATATATGCAGATGCAATGGTGTGACATTTGTTGGTTGTCATTATACACAGACGCTGGGCTCCCGGGCAGCCGGATGACTGGAAAGAACACGGTCTGGGAGAGGAAGGAGAGGAAGGAGAGGATTGTGGGCAGATTACATATACTGGGAAACTGAATGACAACCACTGCTCCACCAAAATGAGATTAATTTGCAGAGTGTAATTCTGAATCTGAACAGAGCTGTGGTGTAGGGCCGATGGAATATTTTCATCAAATTCTGTTTGTTCCGTTTGAATTTTTCTGGATTACTTTTTAATGGTTAAATTAAATTTTAGTAATCAAAAAGCAATATAAATACCGCTATAAAATACGGTTTTTATTTTTTTGATCAAATTCTGTGTTTTCTGTTTTAAGATTTCTGGATTCCATTTTAATGGTTTGATTACATTTTAATAATTAAAAGGCATGTCTAATTAATTGAATTCATAAAAAACAAATTATTAATTAAAAAACAAATAATTTCTATCAAATGAAGGCATAAAACATTAATTTAATGTATCTTTTAATCATGTGGAAAAAAAATATTGTCAAACAAAGTGCTGCACAAAATGGAAGAGAATTTTTTGATTATTCCTTAAAAATTGTTTTAATAATAATTTATTATTATTATTATTAGTGTTAGTATTATTAATACATTGAGACGTAGCTAAATTCTACTGTACTGTTGGACAGGTTGCTTTGAAGACTTTGGAGTTTCTGTGTGTTTGTGATATGACGATAGTTTTTCTCAAATGAAGTGGTAAAATGCTGATGAAGTGACTCTCAGAGTGGCTCTGGAGCTGAAGTTCATGCATTCATGTCCTCATATGAGACGGCAGAGGGTGAAAACACCGCGAGAATCACGACAAATTCCATGAAATACAGCATTATACAGTAAATTATGTTTTTATGTCTGGGTTCAACGATTACGTCAGCATTTTCCGCATTGTGGAAATCATAGGGCCCTACAACAGGTGCCATCAAAATGACTATTTATGGACACTAATGCCACCAGTTTCTGATAAATTCTTAGAGGGAAAGAGTGTTATATCATTACTATATACATATAGTATTTATTATTATTATTTTATATATTTTTCCTCCATTTTAATTTTAGTTTGTGTTATTCATTTCATTTTCAGTTTATTTTTTTAATTCTGTTTAATCAGAAATTCAGTTTCAGTTTAGATGCTTTAAATAGTATACATTTATTTATAAATTATATATAAATGATTAATTTTAGTACTTAAACTTGAAATGTTGTCTTGGCTTCTAAGTGAAATATTTACTTTACAAAGGCTTTTTTTTTTTTTTTTTCGTAAATTATTTTAAGTTTTAGTTGGTCAGATTCATGATTCAAATACTTAGTAATTGACCATCATCCCACAAATGCGGCATTAAACTTGTATTTACTTTACAACATTCCTTAAACTTTGAAAGAAATCATACAGAAAGCAAGATACAGGATTATTGAGGGTGGACTCAAACTTGATGCTCCTAATAGCATCATTGTCATGAATCAGACCTCTGTGGCTCTCTCCGATGGCCACCGGAGGGCACCCTCACCTGAGTATTGACTTTCCCGGACTCCATTTATTTCCCATGCACCCATAGACAGTATAAGAAATGGACAGAGTCATCTCATTGGAACTCAATTGAGGCAAGTGAAGCCCATTTTCAGCGATTTTTTAGGACTTCCGTTCCTGACGCGCAGACTCAAACCGAGCTTGACGACGTAGATGTGACGTGAGCAACCCGTCTGTCTTCTAGTGGCTGTGGCATGGGAAATCTGAAGCATTCCCTTCCGAATCTTGCAGAGACGGAGATCGTGAGTAGGAGGTGTCCATGAGCTACGAGCAGGAGAAACTTTTGCTAGGTATTCTGATTAATTATTTTGTCATTTTGCCTCCACGTCTCCCCGATTGCCCGCGAGCTTCTCCTCCTGTCAATACGGTAATCTCTCTACTGTGCGACAGAGAGTCGTGTGGTTATGACGCAATCGTTAGCCTACTTTTACAAAAACTGTTTTTACTGGGCCATAACGTAAGCTACATGGTAATGGAGCATTTTATACATTGTTGTGTTTCTTTAGAAATAAATAATGGACAAATGGAGTCTTCAAACGCCTCAGATGTAAAGTTATTCGCTGTCAAAGTGACGCCAAAATGAATGGGAGTCAATGGGATGCTAACAGCAGGTGAAGTTCTGCTACAAGATGGTGGCACGCGGCCGGCTTCAACTTCCGGTCGACTTCCTTCCCGCTTGCATGCACCCCGTACAGAGACTAATCACCTGCACAGGTGTTTTCCATTATCTGCTCTACTTAAGCAGCATTCACACTCACACTCATTGTGTGGTCTTGGTTTGCCCTGGCTGACATTTCTAAGTGTTTACCTTGATATTCTGTGTATGATCTTGGATTGTTAGACTACTGTTGATTCTCTGCCACCTGCCCTTGTTATCTTGCTCTCTGGGACTTCGACTGCTTTGCTGCCTGCCCTGACTCTTGCCTGGTATCGTTTCTGTTTCTGCTCTGCCTCTGATATTCCTGCCACTGTTGTTTGAACACTGCCTGTTTGACCCTGATCTTGATTATTAAAGATAATCTGCAAATGGATCCACATGCTTCCGACCCCTCATTACAATCATATTGGTAAAGTTTTACATATGAATTACTCTTGCTTCCCTAATTCAAGATTATCTGATCTTTAACATAAAAAAATTGTCTTTTTTAAGGTGAGACTCTTTCTTGTGAGTGGATTTTGCTCCATGTAAACCCACGGTTGTCAAACAGGGGTACGTGGACTGATTTCAGGGGGTACGCGAATTGCCGGTAATCTTGACAACCGCGCCACCGCGGTGGCTGAGTAGCCTAGTTCCGGCGGTGGTTTGCCAAAAAAAAATTAATGCTGTTTTACATTAATATTATGACACACAAAGCTTTGTTTACAAAAGAAATAATAGGTTAGCAATTAAATGTTATATCGCAGCCATGGAAAAGTTTGAATTCATGACGAATGAGAGAGTTGTGCGTGAGCCCATATCCTTAAGCTTTTTCGGCTTTGCAATCTGGTCATCCGATTATTAGCGAATTTAAAAATATTCCATTAGTTATTCCTTATAGAGAGCTTGAACCGTCTACTTTTAAACAAAAACAATTAAAAACGAAAATAAACCGACTAGCATATGCATGTAATCCGTATGAAGTGTGCATTCTATAGGCGCGTTCACTGCGAAGATGACGAGTCAGCATCGTCAACAACTAACTAACACTGACACAAAAAAAAAAAAAAAATTTAATTAATAAACTATTCAAATGTCTCATTGCTATATTTGACACATTCATTACTTTTGCCGGCTCTTTGTGACAGCTGTTATGTGCGTTATTGGCAGCGTCACCCTCTGGTTACATGAACTCGTCACCACCGCATCAGCACCAGAACATGGAGATTTTATTTTAGAGAATGATCACACAACAGACATTAGAACATTAGATATTCTATAATTAAATCAACTAATCGAATATTCAAAAATCGTAACTCATCCCTGCATGGAATCTCTTGTTTCTTTTCCCATATCTTCACTCGCGTCTCACCCATTTCCAAAGGGGATTATAAACGTTTCTTCCTTTGTTCGCTTTTAGGTCGATTATTTTCGTATTCTTTACTGTGTTAGGACAGATAGCCTACATTTTTACTTGTACGTCAAATTCTTTTTAACACAGTTTGTGCTTGTTATTAGACATATGATATTTGGTAAGGCGCGTCAAGTTCATTTGTAAAGCGCGTTTCACACGCGGGGGTGATTTTAGTTTGGCTTTCTCTGGCAGCGCGCAAATATAGCCTAAATGCCATATCAGTGGCTAAATGCCCTTGTGGAAGATAGAATTCGCTCTTTTTTACAAGTAGAAAACATGAAGATATCAGAAAATAGATCGATGGTCTCTTTCCTGCTCGTGTCCCACATCCCTCTCAAAGAGCAGAGCGGTAGGCTGTATCACGCGATGGAAGTGTGGAAAATTTAACTAAAGTTTTTATTTATTTATTTTTAAATAGATTCAACTTTATTATATTATGTAAATTACCAGTATTTACTGATATTTATTTCAATGCTTTACAGGCTTTAGTGTGTTGTTTCTTTGTTTTTGTTTTTTTATTTATTTCAAAACAACCCCCAGACCACCGCAACACCGCCGGTATTGGGGTCCATTACTACCGCGGTGGTAAAAAACTGCCACCGTCACAGCCCTATTTGTATCATATGTTGACTTTTGATTAGATTTGTATCATATGTTTATGATTCTATTCACTATTCTCGACAAAATTGATAAAAATAAATATTAATAAAAAAATAAAAAACTTGTTGTTAACAATTGGTGGTGTTGGGGGTACTCCGGAAGATCTATAATGTCTCTGGGGGTACATGCCTGTTAAAAGTTTGGGACCCACTGATGTAAACGGTTCCTTTCTGGTTCACACATTTGTATTGCATGTATTATGAAAGTATTTTCCAAAGTGTTTCATGGTCATGACATGGAAGTTGAACGACTGGATGGACATTAGACAATTTAGAGTCACTATCTCCTGAGAGCATGCATAATGGATAAGTCTTTAGCTGTACTTTTGAGTGTTCTTGAATGTTTATTTCATGGGCCTGTGCACTTCCAGTTATTCTAACTCTAGGAATGAGGTAAAATACCCACAAATGTGGCATTAAACTTGTATTTACTTTACAACACTCCTTGAACTTTGAAATAAATGATACAGCTCACAATATTAGATGCATTAAGCTGATAGCCACTCATCAGTATGCTTAAAGGTCTGATGATTAGTATTTTCATGCATCTGTATAAAAAGCAAGATACAGGATTATTCAGGGTGGCCTCAAACTTGATGCTCCTAATAGCATCATATTGCTTCTGTGCATTTGTACATTGTCTTTTGTTTGCAAAGCAACTCGATATTAAATTATCCTTAGAAACCGTTACAGATCAAGTTCTACGTATGAATCAATCTCGATTCCCTAATTCAGTATTTTTTTACAATGTTTGAAAGTCCAAGCTCAGCACAAATGCAGTGTTTTGCACACTCAGCGAAATGATTTTATTAGAAGTGCTATTTTAAATGGTAAAAAGAAAAATTCCCTAAAGCTTTCAGAAAGAATTGACGCACAAGTAAAAAGACTAAATAGCAAGTGACCAAATGAAAACCTAGATCTTTTTGGGGTGGGGGGAGAGGGGGATAAATTGCATGTTGGCAAATCAACTAATTGCATGATGTAAAGTAGACATGACAAGCGTCATTAAACCTGTCATGAAGAAAATGTACATGCAAAAATAAATAAAGCTGCAAGCAGCTTTTATCGGGGTTCAACCAATTAAGGCCTTTAAGCAAAAAAGCATCAAAAGTGATTAAGTTTTATTTAGCAAGCAAAAGCAAGCAAGCAAAAGACCATTTACAGCCAATACAGGCAATGTACCATAGGAAATATATGGTTTAAAAGCTTTTTAACAGTTATAGTGCCACCTATGGTCCGATCTCCATAAAATTTTGCATGCTTGTTAATGATGTTATATCACACATGCTCACCAATTTTTGTGAAGTTCATTTAGGATTTATAGGCTTTTGAGTGTATTTTGTCACGCCCCTTTTTCTAAATGACCCTGTTACAGCCATCCAAATGCAAAAGTGCAACTTTTTTTTGATAATTATTGATCTAGAGAGTCCAGAGAATTGTCCTAGACTGGTTTGGTTCCGATCGGGCGAAAAACCAGGGACTAGTTCGCAAAAGTAGGATATACACAGTTTGTCCGCCTTACACCACTGTGATCCCTGGCTTAAGTAAGACACTTGAGTCTAGGACAAACGGTCTTTGTACTTTTGGTCGCTGTAGCGCCACCTATGGGCCAATCGGGGTCATACTCTGATAGGTTCTCCCCAAAGTGAGGCGTACCATCTGACCAGGTTTCAGGTCTCTATGCCTTACGGTTTGGCCTGCACGGCGCGTTTTACAAATCCTTACCATTACAATTAGGGTTTCAGCATTTCATGCTTGAACCCCTAATAATCTTTAGCATTAAATGTTTTCCTGTGTGTGTCTGGGTAACAGAAGCGAATCTTTCCAGACGGAATTCCCTAAATATCACTTCCTCAGAATGTGGAAGTGAAATTTTTTTAAGGAACATAAATGATTATATAGGAGGTGGTGTTTTTAATTTCAACCATAAGCAGCAAGTGACTTAAATTTGCTCACATTATAGCCTATTGGCCTTTTATAGAAAATGGATCGTTCTGAAGAATACGTTAAAATGGAGATGGAATGTGAACCAAAGAAATCATTTTGGAGAGGTTTGGAAGATTTACAATATCACATTCAGTTGGAGAAACTATCTTAAAGCTTTTACAGCATGAGTGAAATGGAAAATGTTTCGCAGTTACATTTATTTTAATGTCTTGACAGACTTTTTTAAATCAAAAGCAACTTTTATATTTGAAATGTAATTGGAATCGAGAATGCTGTGAATGTTTCTTCCTCAGGGGAAGTTGGTACTGGATAACATCTCTGATTTTTAACCAGTGAGCTTCAACAATTAATCATATTCATGCTAATTATGTATGTATATATATATATATATATATTATTACTTCTCGTACTATGATGATTTAAACAAACTTCTAAGTATAAACTTGGGTATGTCACTTGTTCCGGCACCATTTTGCTACAGACATGAATAATATCTCAAAATGTGTGGAAAAATGCAAAAATAATTAAAACATGGCATTGCAAAATTAAAATATTACATTTCGACATTGTATATGTGATATTATCAATATAAATTTTGTCTGTTTTCTGCAGGTCGCTCAAATCACAGACAAACTGGCATCCTTGTGCTTCTAGGAACAGTCTGCATGATTATTTTCATCATCATGACTTCTGTCATCTGTGAGTTATTAATGAAATACTGTCTTTAGTGTTTTGCTACTAGACTGCTTTCGTTTATCACTGGTGTGGATACGGACTGCAACATCTTTGTGTTTTTAGTGTGACAAATACTGTGAACATGGACTTTAATGTTGTGATATGAACTGAACTGCTTTGCTCTGAGCTATTTGAATTAGCATATGAATATGTAAAATATTTGCAGAGAAGCTGAAAAAGTTTGTCTGTTTATTTTGGTTTGAAGTTTCGCATCAAGAAAGAAAGTTCTCAATGCTGGAGAGTTGGATTAACAGCCATACTTCTGATCTAACCTCAGTCAAATCTGAGTTTCAGACCTCAGGTGAGAACTTCATCATCATCATCATCATCATCACGGATCAGTTTTGATAATGGACTTTTAATTAACAATTTTTTTTTTTTTTTTTTGACAGGTAATGACCTAGAAAAGAAGGTTTCTGAGCTGCAGAACTTAGTATCCAGTCTGAGTTCATCTTTGAACATGTCTGGATCAATTAACACAATGACCAAAGGTTAGTGTCTTGACTGCCGTAACTCTGATGTTATATTTTGTTATATTAGGCCATTTATGGATAATAAATAAAAGAAAACAGAAGTATCACAATGATAATTCATGATTTAAAAAAAAAATCTTTTTAGAACAAAGTTTAAACAAAAATGTCCTCCCTTACTAATGTCTGTTTGGGGTGAAATCTTTAATGCAATGAATTTCTGCATGATTTAAGTGTCTCAGCAGGGCATGACTGTTAAACATCTCTTCTCTTTGACACTGTAAAGAGTCTAAGATTTAATACGTGCATAAAATCATTGATTATTTACTGATCATTTGTCCCTCTTACTCTCCAAAAGAAATGCATGAAAAGAAGTTGTCTAATATTGAGACCTTGATGACTGATCTCGGCTCGTCACTGAATTCACTCGCATCCAAACAAGAGGAGAACCAGCAAAAGCTGGGTGAGTGTTAGACGTACATTCAGCTTTGAATAATCCTCATATCTAAGGCAAGCTGTATATTTCTATTTCTTTCTCCTACAGATCGGCAAAAGGATTTGATGAACAGTTTGGGTTCGGCAGTATCAGCTGTTAGGTTTGGCCTAACACATGACCGTATGATGTCATCTGTGATTTTTCACCATGCACAAAGTAATTTTAGAAATTCTAACTGTATTCATGAAATATCACGTTCTTCAGAATTGTGCTTTTCTTATATTAGAGGTAATCGGGCTGATATATTGTTCTGTTTGGCTTTTGTCTCCGGCTAAAGTGGAGATGGCAAGCTCTCTGAAGGACATGAAGAATACAGTGGAGGAACTGACATCATTAGTTCAAGCTTCGTCTTATAAAATATCATTAACCAGTGAGTAAACTCTAAATTTAAGGTGTAATATTGTGCTTATGTAGTTTCTGTTTTTTGGGGGTTTTTTGTTGCCAAAAAACCCTCTAAATCTGTAATGGTGCAAAAAATGTTATATACAATAATCACAGACATTCTGAGCAGGATTACATTTCTTTAATCTGCATGAGATGAAAAACAGAAAGAGATTTGCTGTGTGATTATTTGTGAAATATTAATTAAAGCTACACTGTGTAATATTTTAAGTTGATTCTTAGCAAAAAAACACTTTGTTCTTTCAAAATTATACGTTCTCATTAATGAGTAATCACTTCTACCAATTAATCAAGTATTCTCGTAAGCGTAGAATCTGCCATTTAGAATACATACGAGCGAGTCGCTCGAATGGCGGCAGCCATAGATATCCATATAAAGGCTAGATGTCTTAAGGCGGAGTCACTTCCGGCATCACCGGCGGCCATCTTGCCACAGGGAAGCTGTGAATTAAGGTGTGTGATCAGCACGCACACAAATCCTCTTATCTCGCTGAAATCTTGACGGATTTACAAACAGTTTGGTTTCTTACCAACGTTATTAAAGTGGCTATAATTCTTTCATATGGAAGTCCATTGTTATAATTATTCATATGTATGCAGTATCATAACTACATCTCTGATGTTTATAACAAATCAAACCGTTTGAAAATCGGTAGAAAATTGAGCAAGTTATGGTTATTTAAAAGTACATGCACCATGTTACGAGTGAGCGAGCACCCTGTGGTAAGATGGCCGCCGTGTGCGGACGTCGACCTCCATTGGCCAGCAGCGCGGACGAGACATCTAGCCTTTATATGATATCTATGGCGGCAGCCATGTTGCGCCTCCATCTTGAAAATACATTAGACAAAGAGGGACATACCTGGAAATTCAAGCTTTGCCTTTCGTGTTTTTACACTCAGTGGCACCGTGACGAATGCGAGGGGGAGATTACTCGCGACTGCCGGCAGATTTGAAGTAATACGGCCACCGTAGGAGTTAAAACGCCCTCGGAATGGGAGGGGCTAGAAAGTAATATTCAGTTGGTAGTCATAAACAATTTCACCGCTAGATGGGAGAAAATCCTACACAGTGTAGCTTTAAACCTCCTCCCCACAGAGAAAACTTGTCATGCCCAGGGTTTATAGGGAGTTTATAGGCAATGCAAATGCTGTTGTGTGATAAAACCATTAATGACTTTCTTGATTGAATCACGAGAGGAGTTGACTAACCGAGTGTCTCAGAGAGAGGTGGAGTAAATGATGACAGAATGGTTTTGTCTGGGAACTAAAGTGTTAATTTAGTTTTGTCCTCGTACATAGGCTCACTCACATCAGGCTGTAGTGGACTTGAGTGGATCCCATTCAGAAACAGCTGTTACCTGTTCTCTGGTCACTCAATGAACTGGACCCAAGCAAAAGATTACTGCGAAGAGGAAGGCGCGTTACTCTTAAAATTAGAAGAAGGCTTTGAGAAGGAGTGGGTGAGTACCAGAAACACACACACACACACACTTTTCCTTAACCCTTTCAGGGATAGTGGCCACTGTGAGAAAACACCTTTTTTTATTACCTCTCATATTGCTTTATAATTTAAAGTAGGAATGTTTCCATTTTTTATGGTGTTTTAAGTAGCGGATCGGAGGTCATGTGTTCGCAGTGACTACAACTAGGGATGTTCATTGGGAGTTTTTCTAATCCTAACCGACAACCGAAGCTCATTAACTGATCATTAATCATTAAACGACAAGATTAGAATTCATTAGTGTCTGTGATCCATTAAAAATACCAACATTTGTTTTTCAGGGGTTTAGTTTTGCATGTGCAAGTAACAGCATAAACAACAGAACATGAGGATACAAACATCGTCACATCATAAACCAGTAGTGCTTCTATCAACAAAAACAATATATATATATATAAAAGGAATAAATACGCAACATATATAATTCACTTAAAGGTGCAATGTGTGATATTTAAGAGAATCTGTTGACAGAAATGCAATATCATATACATAACTATGTTTTCAGTGGTGTATAAAGACCTTACATAATGAACCGTTATGTTTTTATTATACCTTAGAATGAGCATTTCTATCTTTCTATCTCCTTACATTGACATGTTTCTACAGTGGCCCTAAAGGGACAAACGCGTTTCGTCACTATGTTGTTCTTCGTGCAAAGAAGCTTGCTAACGTCAGCGAATAAAACACTGACACAATGATGAACAAGTAACAATAATAATTAAAAAATCAATAAAAATAATTAACTAAATATAATTTCTTAATTTATCTTTGTAAAGAAACCTCATTGCTTAACTAGCTACTCTCTGCTGTCTCAGGCAACCACATCACTTCCTGTCGGCCAGCGTAACCTCTGTAGGGTGCGATACGCAACCTCACCACTAGATGACGCTAAAAAATCACACACTGCACCTTTAAATAATTAACAGAGTAACAAAACTGTGTGATTAGTAGGCTATATGCTGAGTTTCAGTTCATTTTTGTGACAGGCTGCAAAAACAAGTTCACAGAAAGGAAACCGAGATGGCAGAAATTGGCATCCTGTTTGTTTTACAAAAGTTTTTTGCTTTTATTGTGAGTGTGCACAAATAAAAGTAAACCCTTTACAGTTTTCTAATCATGTCTTACTCGTATCTGTATGACCATATATGACAGAGTACTTTAAGTTGTTTCCACTGTTATAAAACTCAAGTGATCCCGCCTCACACACAACATATCAGTTCTAGCATTGCTAGCTTGACATCGCAGCCTGTTCATTATCAAAATTAATACAGTCAACCAAACATAAAAAGCTACACTGCTTAAGTTAAATAGTCTGTAGTGTAAAATCTATGCCGTTCAGCGTGAGCATTTCTGAGCATGTGAAGGATGATGTTTTACATGGATATTGGAACGTGTGTGAAGTACAAAGCCTAGTTTATATAACAAGTTATAGTTTAGCATCCATATACATCGCAAATATGGAAACATCGTGCCAAATGAGAGAGGTAGGCTTACGTTGGCCCAACGCAGGTTTCTGTTTTCGCTTTAAATTAGCTATAAACTCTATATGCTGTGCATCAGTTACAGGCTTTGTTTTGTAACTATGTTTGACTGTATGGTCCCTGTTAAATAAATAAATAAAATAAATGATTTTGTTTTGTCTTGACGTTTGTAAAGCTACTTTTATTTTTCATTCTTGTTCCGTTCTGAATATATTATAACATTTAAAGGATTTGTTGTGGCGTTAGGAGAACTAAAATAGCCTATAGATATGTTTATAGTGTTTTTTTTTTTTTTTGATTTCGCTTTATTTACCCGTATTTTACATTAATGTTATAATAATACATTTATTTAAAAAAAAAAAGTGACATATACACAACCTGTTTTTCTCTTAAAAGCAACATTTTATATGTTTAACGTTTTCAAAATGTCTTGAAAAATTACTTTAAAAATTACTTGCATTACTTTTTAAACCGTTAAACCGATTGTATTAACCGGTCAAAATTCTTGCTCTTTCTTAACCAGTTAATTATGAGCATCCCTATCGCTACAACTATAAAAATGACAATTTTATAAGGAAAACTTAGGTGGTTTTCATTGTAACCTTTATGCCTACAGAAAAAACAGGGTTGTTACGTCATGTAACCATTGTGTGTATACAGGAAATACCAAATCACTGGGTGTCTGTGCATGCAAGGGTTAATACCTTTTATTCTGCCTTTCAGTATTTTTTTTTTTTTTTTATCTCTCCTCCTAGGAATTTATTACCCATTTGGCCAAACCATTTGAATACTGGATCGGTCTAACGGATCAGACCACAGGCCAGTGGAGATGGGCGGATGACACTAATTGCACCATGGACAAAGTGTGAGTTGAATTATGCAGTCACAGTTTTCCATATCGAATTCATTTTCCATTATGTCCATTATCCACAGCTTCCACATGATATCTTAAAATGATTCCCCTCAATTATTGGCCTTTGTAAACAAAAGTAGGATAGGAAGCAATCAATTCAAGATAATGAACTTTAAGAGTTTGATTGTTAAGTACATGCAACTTGATTAAACAACCTTTCAGACATTTAAATAGTTGTTGTAGGTCATGGACATGGGATTAAATTACAAAAAAAAGGTTTTCTATATGCATTTTTTTGGGCTTTGGTTACAGACACTGGGGACCTGGGCAGCCGGATGAGTGGCAAGGACATCCGTATGAGGGAGGAGAGGACTGTGCACATATAACAAGAAATGCGAATATTAATGACAACCACTGCTCCGTCAAATTGAAATTCATATGTAAAGGATCTAAGGATTCTTAATTGCAACCTGTTTGTATGTTGCTTCAAGAGAGCGACCATTCATTTGTTGTTTTATTTTTTCTTTATTCATTTATAATCCTTTAATCATAATCATTTAATTATTCCATTTAATCATATAATCGTTTATTCATTTTTATTACATTTCCTTGCTCTCGGATATGGAAGTAAAATAATGCCAAATGTTTTTGAAACAAAAAAGCCTGTTGAATTGCACTACTTGGAAAAAAATAGGCATTGCATTAACCATGCTTGCATTTTTATGGGCTGAAATTCAACATGGTTGAATATTTAAGCTGTGAATATTTCAATTAAAAACATTTCAAACACATTTTCATTATTAAAAATTCAATAATCCATATTCACCTTTCATATTTAACTTCCAAAATATTCAAAATGCAAAAAAAATACAATGCATTAAAATGCAAGCATGGTTACAATGCATATTTTTACAAGTAGTGCAATTCAACAGGCTTTTTTGTTTCAAGAACATTTTGCATTATTTTACTTCCATACTCGGAATGCTTGCTGTTGTTGTTTAATCTTATGATTGTGTGGTTTCCAGAGATATTAGTGTTCACAAGTTAAGAGATTTTTAGTGTCACAGGACAATGCTGTGAAGCAGTAATCTTCCATTGCTTTTGCTTCAGTATAATGACACTTGTTGCATGTGTGCTGATCAAACGGTGTACAGGACGAAGTCCAACAGTGACGAAGACCAAAGTAAGGATGAGGTTCAGAAGAAGTTTGCAACCAAGATTTTATCATAACTTTTCAGGGTGCTATCTTCTGGGTTTTTGGGGCAGATCACGGGAAAATCATGGGAGTATCAGTTAGAATAGAATTAGGTAGAATTGGGTAAGAGAGAAACATAAACCACTTAATTGTGGAAATTGAAAGATGCAAAATAAGATACACCGGTGTTTTGCCAGATGAGAAGTTTATTCTATGTATCATGTTTTTACTACTTTAATTCATTTTACTCTAATTCATTCCTTTTATAACTGTTTTAATTTCCCTTGCTTTTATTTTGTGCTTATTTTCTATGCAAAGCACTTTGAATTGATTTTTGATTGAATTTTGAATAACTGTTTTAATTTTCTTTGCTTTTATTTTGTGATCATTTTTATTCCTTTCTATGCAAAGCACTTTGAATTGCCATAGTGTATGAAATGTGCTCTATAAATAAACTTGCCGTGCCTTACATGATAAATAGAAAGCTTCAAACAGACCTATGGGGGTTATTTATATTCTTAATAACAATTGATGTTAAAATTAAGAGAATATTATGAATTCACAACCCATTTTTTAATGGCAAGCAACATGTGAAACATATTCCATTCCTTCTCTTAGGGTTAGGGTTAGGGTAACCTAACCCTTAGAGGTGATTAGGACCAGCTTAACTTAAATATTAGCCTGACTACGTCAGACTTCCTACTTCCGCTAATTTCATTTCGCTCCTGTAGTCAGTCTGAGATAGCGACCTATCTTTCAGTTTTCCACCGGCCTGAAAACAGCCGGCCAATCAACGAACAGAGGGCGGGCTGAGAGCCGTGACGTAGACGCTGATTGTACCGTGGATGCGTAGATTTACTTCACATAATCTCCAAAAGTCATTCACAGCCATGTTCACTCCGGTATTTCGCTCGATGGTTTAGTTTTTGCATCATACATGTGTTTACAGTGGAAGTTAGATGCGGCTGAGCATGCGCATAACACACGCCATAACCAAACGTTATGTGATTGGATTACGGGTAACCAATGATTTGAAACTTCAGACAAGCGCCCCCCCGCGAGAGAGAAAACACTTCTCTTATTATGCCCTTCCAGACTCTGTATACGAAGCAAAGTGAAGTAGCAGAGTCTGGTATTACCAGGCTACTTAAATATAGCTTTCCTGTGAAATAAATATAAAGTATAAATATAGTATACATTTTTATCAACAAAAAGTAGGCTAATCACATGTAAAACAACACTGTATAGTTTTCACTATATAAATTAAATATAGATTAATCCTATTAAACCCACTGAGGAGCAGTTATTCATTTTTCCTTTTGTCTTTTGATTAACTTTGGGACACAGACAGCAGCAAGTATATTAGGCTACTGTCACTTTAAAACTGAATCACGATCTAACATATGGAAAGTGCAATACTGAACCTGAAAATAGCTGTGATATAGTGAAGGAAATGATACTGTCCTATATACAGTCAAACCTAAATTTATGTAGACACCTTCAACATTTCTCAAATTATCAGTTTATTTGCTATAGTTTAGAAAATGGTAATGAAATATGACAAGAACTCAGAGTTATCAAATCAGTTGATATTTCACTGGTTTTGTCCATCCTTCTGTTAGACTGTCTCACAAATGAATTATGTTGAATATCTGTCAGCTGTTAAATTTAACTACACAATTCGATAATACCAATTTAGCTCAACCAATAACCAAGCAATGCTTCATTTTGTGTAAAAAGAGCATTAGCAATTAAAGAAAAAACACTTAAGCAAGACTTAAGTGTCTGAATCATTTTTGGTCAAAATTGTTATAACGAATATGAAGAATTTTGGGGTATAATATGTCAGTTTACTTTATTTTGCTCTCCTCACTTAGGCCATCCTTAAAAATATTCTTGTTTGCCGTAACCCGACCGACCCTGTCAATTTAGTACCGACCCAATTATTATTATTTTTTTCCTTTTAGTCCGACCGACTTGCCGGTTGTAAACTTGCGTTTAGACCGACCGATTTTTTTTTAACTCTTAAAACAACTAATACAAATGCAATAAAATAATATTAGTTATTAAGTATTGTGAATATAAATTGCCTAGATCTACATACAAACATAAGCTACGTTCTTTCTTTTAAATAAAAACCCGCGTCATCTATGATTATGTTTACACCATTGGTTAACGCATCACACTACAGCCTGCAAGCTAAGTTCGCTTCGTTTCATTCACTGTCAATGGTTCGCGCTTGGTAATGATGGCTGCGGCTTTACTCTAACGATTATTTCATTTTTATATGTTGTTGAATATGGTTTATTAAAAAATAAACATGCGAGAGCGTGTTATAGGCTATATGTCATGTTTTAGTCAGATATGACGACGCTACTGCAACACACTCGCCGCAGATGAGAAGCTGCATCAACGTGCAAACTATCGCAGATCAAAGTGAAAGTAAGTCGCAGACGCTTAACACACAATCATCTTCATTAAATGTAAAGAAACGAAATGATCTTACCAGGGCTGTTTCCGCTTTCTCTTATTGCGGGCTTTGATTCAGAAATTTTAGCTAATGATCAATAAAATAATGTATCTCGTTGCTTTCGGTGACGTGCACTCCATTAAATCTGCATATAGCGGGAATTGAAGATCGGATTTATATCAGAAAAAAAAAAAAAAAAAAATGTGTGTAACCAGGTGTAAATGGAATCGTTTTGATAAATCAGATTGGAATCCGATCTGAGAAAACGCATGAAGTGGCCTGGTGTAAACAGCCTCTAGACATAGGTGAGTAAATTATGTCATGTATTTCTCTGAATTGGCTTTTAATCATTTACTTCTGTAATTGGCATGATACATTTTTAACTGAAAAATAAATGTTACATCTTGATTTATTCTGAAGTTTCAGAAATCATTCATTTTAGTAGATTAAAAGTGCAGTCTGGTGTTTCCGCAAATCTTGTCCAGGATAGATCAAACTGAAGGCACTTTGAATGGAGCATGGGGCACATCTTAGGAAGACCTTCTGATTTCAGACTATTCCCTGACTTAGCATGTTGTATGCTGCAACTATTATAAAAAAATTACACCTATGGGTCTGCAGTGAGTGGCCGCATAGGGTAAAATAGTTGCACTGCACCCTCTGACTATTTCAGGACTGGCTAGTTTGTGATTGTGAGCGCACATTCGCGACGTGACGTCTCAAAGTGACACTAGGTCCGTAATGAACGAATATTTGAAATTATGAGATGCCGAGAATAATCAAAGATCTAAATGAATTCATAATCAATATTTATGATTATTTTCTAATCAGAAACACGATCTAAATTTGATTATCATTTGAAATAGGAGTCAGATTACGCAGAGTGCTGAAGTAATACTACAACTAAATTCCAATAAATTAAGTGAACTTCACTGGAGCGCTGAAAAGACATACACGCATTAAACCTTCGCCAGGCCGTTGGATTCCGTCGTTGGGCCAATGGATGGTCCTTGCACTTATTTCGGCACAGGCCTTCTTCAGGGAGAGTAACACAACAAACCAAACAAACTTTATATACACTCAACAGCCACTTTATTAGGTACACCTGTTCAACTGCTCGTTTTTGCAAATATCTATTTTACCAATCACATGGCAGCAAATCAATGCATTTAGGCATGTAGAGATAGGCTGTGCCCGAAATCGCCCCCAATCCCTTAAATAGGGCACTATTTTAAAGGACAGCCATTTGTAGTTGTATGCGAAATCATAGTGGACGTTATCTAGTGCAGTGGTTCCCAAACTTGTCCTGAAGGCACCCCAACACTGCACATTTTCTGTCTCCCTAATCAAACACACCTGATTCAACTCATCAGCTCATTAACCCATGTGATAATGAGCTGATGAGTTGAATCAGGTGTGTTTGATTAGGGAGACAAAGAAAACATGCAGTGTTGGGGTGCCTTCAGGACAGGTTTGGGAACCACTGATCTAGTGCACTCATTCGATCCCACAATGCACCGCAATAATGAGTGTACAACTGATGTACGCTCAATGGCTAGAATACCCATAATGCACTGTGAGAGTCGTGCACCGAATGATCTCGCAGGTCCAATGTGGGTACGGCATTTGTGATGCTCCGATCAGCATTTTTGGGGCCGATCACCGATTACCGATCACCAAAATCATGATCTGCCGATTGCCGATTAGGGGTGCACCGATCCGACTTTTTCAGTCCCGATACCGATACCGATGCCTGGGCTTTGTGTATCTGTTGATACCCGATACCGATCCGATACTATTGTTGAATTAATAATAAACTGTATACCTTCCACCTTATACCTTCCTTGAAGAGACTAAAGGCACCAGACTTTACTAACTAAACATAACTAAGACAAAATAACAGATGTATGTAATGTGTTGAATTCTTATTTAAAAAAAACAATTGTGCATTCAAATCTAAAATATATTGTAATCAAACTCTTAAATTAAAATAAATAAAATGTAGCCACAAGAAACAAAACAGTGCATTGGTTGAACATACAATAGTAATCAAACAGTAACCAAACATTGTAAACATGTAAAAAATATAAAGTGCAAAGTCCTGCAAACAGGAATTTAAAATGCAACATAGCAGCTGAACCTGAGAATAAACAAATAAAAAGTTGGTCGAACAACAACTTGATCACACATACAAATAATAATAACCAAACATTGTAAACATGTAGTGCAGTGTCACACCACCATCACAAACATGACCTGTGAATGCTCACTTAATCAGCAATGGCAAATTTAAATGTCAGTTTTAATGATCAATATGTTTCATATTTAAAAAAATGAAAACAAAAAGAAGCAGGGTTGTGTTTTATATTTCGTGTTGTTATAAATATATGCAGTAAAGATGATCAATGTACGCGTTTGCCTGAACCACATTTATGTGGCCATTAATATGTTTAAGATATTTTTTTAATGAAAAGAGGCAGAGTGGTGTTTTATAACATATTTCGTTTTATTGTTGGCTAAAACATACATAAAGAGATGACCGGAGTAGCCAGAGCGAGCTGAGTGACGCGATCAAGAACGCTGCTGTTCCATTTGCAGAATAACCGGACTCGCGTCCTCTCGTCCTCGGGAGTTCGTTCTCCTGAGTCAAACTTGGCAAGTCCGAACTACCAAGGACGCAAGTCCGAAGTTTGCGTACTTGGTATTGAGAAACGGCCTCTGGCTCGCTCCATGTTGCTTCTAGCATGCGACACACGTGAAGCTGACGAATGACGTAGGTTCTGCTGCGACGACAAAAAAAAAAATAAAAAAAAAATGGATCGGCCCGTGGATCTGTTATTTTTTCCGATCCCCGATCCAGCTATTTTGTCAGTATCGCGGCCGATATCCGATCCTAATATCGGATCGGTGCACCCCTATTGCCGATCACTGCCGATCACAGAATGGAAATATGCTAGAGTCAAGAAAATCTTGAAGAACCACCAATATTTATTTAATTGTAGTTAGAAAACAAGATAACATAAGGCTACTGTAGGCCACCTTTTCCAAATAAGGCACAGTATAATTTTTCAAAACAAAGAGGGGTCAGGCAGACTACAATGGATGTAGTTGAGGAACTAACTACATCAGATCCAAAAAATTAAATAATGACAATGACATTTGAGGTTATTAAAACAGTAAGTCCCGCCCCTCGACTGCCAAAAATAAAAGTGTTCGAGCGAGCAAAATCAGCAGGCGAGAGGAGATCAAGCGCGAGAGTGCTGGGAATGATCATGCGCGCGCGCGAGGGCAGAGGAGATGTCATGCGCCCTCGCAGGGTTTGAATGAGCTCGCGAGTTCCCGTTTCCTCGCGTGTAGATCTGTTATCCTCTCGCGAATGTCATTTACCGCGCGCGCCAGCATCAGTTGTGCGCTCGTTTATAATTGCCATTGAATTGCCGTCATAGGAGAACTCATTTTGCCACTGTTAAGCAAGCTCTGCTCTGCTGTTGTGTTGCCGCGCATGCGGAAAAGTTGCGCGAGTTATTTACGTCACGTGATCGGCTTTTTTGATCTGCGCTTTTGGGGGTTGCCGATCAAGCTATTTTTTGCCAATATCGGCCGATCATGATCGGCGGCCGATCAATCGGAGCATCACTATACGGCATAATATCATATAGGTAGGGGTGTGCGATAATGAAAAAAAAAATGATATCGATATTTTCTGTGATTTTCTGAATGCACAACAATCTCTGAACGCACAACAATCTCTGAACACTCAACAATCTCTGAACACACAACAATCTCTGAACGCACAACAATCTCTGAACACACAACAATCTCTGAACGCACAACAATCTCTGAACACACAACAATCTCTGAACGCACAACAATCTCTGAACACTCAACAATCTCTGAACACACAACAATCTCTGAACGCACAACAATCTCTGAACACACAACAATCTCTGAACGCACAACAATCTCTGAACACACAACAATCTCTGAACGCACAACAATCTCTGAACACTCAACAATCTCTGAACGCACAACAATCTCTGAACGCACAACAATCTCTGAACACTCAACAATCTCTGAACACACACAACAATCTCTGAATGCACAACAATCTCTGAACACACACAACAATCTCTGAACACACAACAATCTCTGAACGCACAACAATCTCTGAACGCACAACAATCTCTGAACACTCAACAATCTCTGAACACACACAACAATCTCTGAATGCACAACAATCTCTGAACACACACAACAATCTCTGAACGCACAACAATCTCTGAACGCACAACAATCTCTGAACACTCAACAATCTCTGAACACACAACAATCTCTGAACGCACAACAATCTCTGAACACACAACAATCTCTGAACGCACAACAATCTCTGAACACACAACAATCTCTGAACGCACAACAATCTCTGAACACTCAACAATCTCTGAACACTCAACAATCTCTGAACGCACAACAATCTCTGAACACACAACAATCTCTGAACGCACAACAATCTCTGAACACTCAACAATCTCTGAACGCACAACAATCTCTGAACACTCAACAATCTCTGAACACACAACCATCTCTGAACACACAACAATCTCTGAACACACAATCTCTGAACACACACAACAATCTCTGAACGCACAACAATCTCTGAACGCACAACAATCTCTGAACAACACACAACAATCTCTGAACGCACAACAATCTCTGAACAACACACAACAATCTCTGAACACACAACAATCTCTGAACGCACAACAATCTCTGAACACACGACAATCTCTGAACACACAACAATCTCTGAACACACAACAATCTCTGAATGCACAACAATCTCTGAACAACACACAACAATCTCTGAACACACAACAATCTCTGAACGCACAAAAATCTCTGAACACACAACAATCTCTGAACAACACACAACAATCTCTGAACACACAACAATCTCTGAACGCACAACAATCTCTGAACAACACACAACAATCTCTGAACACACAACAATCTCTGAACACACAACAATCTCTGAACACACAACAATCTCTGAACGCACAACAATCTCTGAACACACGACAATCTCTGAACACACAACAATCTCTGAACACACAACAATCTCTGAATGCACAACAATCTCTGAACAACACACAACAATCTCTGAACACACAACAATCTCTGAACGCACAACAATCTCTGAACACACAACAATCTCTGAACAACACACAACAATCTCTGAACACACAACAATCTCTGAACGCACAACAATCTCTGAACACACAACAATCTCTGAACAACACACAACAATCTCTGAACACACAACAATCTCTGAACACACAACAATCTCTGAACGCACAACAATCTCTGAACACACAACAATCTCTGAACGCACAACAATCTCTGAACACACAACAATCTCTGAACACACAACAATCTCTGAACAACACACAACAATCTCTGAACACACAACAATCTCTGAACGCACAACAATCTCTGAACACACAACAATCTCTGAACGCACAACAATCTCTGAACGCACAACAATCTCTGAACACACAACAATCTCTGAACAACACACAACAATCTCTGAACACACAACAATCTCTGAACGCACAACAATCTCTGAACACACAACAATCTCTGAACGCACAACAATCTCTGAACAACACACAACAATCTCTGAACACACAACAATCTCTGAACGCACAACAATCTCTGAACACACAACAATCTCTGAACAACACACAACAATCTCTGAACGCACAACAATCTCTGAACAACACACAACAATCTCTGAACGCACAACAATCTCTGAACGCACAACAATCTCTGAACACACAACAATCTCTGAACACACAACAATCTCTGAACAACAATCTCTGAACGCACAACACGTCGAAGCAGACGGGCTACACCCGTAATAAAATACGTAGACCTACACCACAAAAACTAGTTGAGGATAAATTCGTTAAAATTGGGCGATTCCAGTGTTATAGACGTAACATTTGCAGTCAAAACTTGAAATATAAATTCTCAGAAAATGCATTTAATACCAATATTTTGGAGTCAAGACATTAGAAAAAGAAAGGAGTCAAGACGTTAGAAAAATATCGGTCTACACATTAAATTTTATATTTAATATGAGGGAAATACACATGTGACATGACGTGACACAAAAAAATCTTTTACTTTTAGGTGGCAAAATGATGTTTTAGTAATTCTTCTATAAATTACACTGTGCAAACCAAAAGATATATACCCACCGGATGAATAAAGATCAGCCTCCACAGAACATAAAATATTATTTTTATTTTATTTTTCGTGTTCGCATTTATGTAAATAAATAAATAAATAAATAAAAATGTTACGGCGTGACAGTTCTCCATTACGGACATGACTGCTCTGAAAGCGACTTTAAAAATTTCACAGAGACCTCAAACAGAAAGCACAAAGCCTTTCTTTAAAGTGAATTTCGTTTTTTTTATTAATTGTATCTTAATTTTAATCAATGTTTCATCTGGATTTAATAAATAAGAAGTAAATATAGTAGAAAATAGATAATCACGGAGGTGCGGGCGAGTGAACTGGACTCTATTGTCTCATAAATGAACCGAAACTCAGCGTAGGGTAGCCTATGCTACTTGCCTCACAGACCTGAGAAATATATAGAAAGCTTGAAATGTCTACTTTTAAACAGAACAATTCAAAACGAAGGAAAACAGACTGCTTTCTGCTTATGAAATGTGCATTTCTCTCTGGTGCGTTCTGAGAAGATCGCGACGCATCGTCAACTTCATCTTTGCAGTCGACACAGAAAACACTTGTTTATTAATAAACAATTAAAATGTTTCCTTGCTATATTTGACATATTAATAATCATTACTTTTGCCGGTTCTTTGTGACAGCTTTTAGATGCTTTATTGGCAGCCCCACCCACATGTTGAACGAGTCACAAACATCAGCACCGAAAACATGATTTTTTTCAAATCTAAAATCAAAAATCGTGATACGAACCGAATCGTAGGTTTGGTCTATCGTTACAGCCATAGTAAGATGAGAAAGCAAGAGTTTATGGTTTAAAAAACCAAAAAACAAAAACAATGGCTATCTGAACATCTTTGCCAAGCGCAGTACAGAAGTAGGCTAATCAATAAATTATCGGGGAGGGTTATGCCTTTTTTCACAAACATTTTGGAGGGTCATAGAAAAATGTATTGCTGGCGAAGGGAGGGTCATGTCTTTTTTGACAACAGATCTCAAAACTCCTCCGGTGGCCCCTTAAATAAAAAACGAACAGTCCCTTATAGACTTTTTACCTTCAATAGTTCGGATTAAGCTGATCAACAGACGGACATGGAACTACGTCATCACGTTGAAAGGTCACGCCGGCGCCGGCAATACTATTTGAACAACTATTCATATTCATCAGAATGTTATTCATATACTATTCATATTCATATTCACTGAATACTATTACTATATATATATAATAGCAAACAATACTATTTGAACTATCCTCCTACGTTCGGTCGCATTGTAAACAGTGGGGCGGTACTTCCGCCGGCGTGACCTTTCAACGTGATGAAACGTTCCCTGTCCGTTTGTTGATCAGCTCAATCCGAACTATTGAAGGTAAAAAGTCTATAAATTATCTTTTTGTTTTTTTAAATGACCTATCGTTTCGCTAGATAACAACCTCTTCTTCAGCTGTGATCGCGTACAGCCCGTTTAAACACTTCAAAGACTTTTGAAACTGCATTGATTTGGACTTAAAAACGATGGTAACCAATGAAGTCCATTGTTAGAAGAAAAATCCAGAAATGTTTTCCTCAAAAACACATAATTTCTCTCCCACTGAGGAAAGAAAGACATGGATATCTTGGATGGCATTGGGGTGAGTAAATTATTAGGAAATTTTCATTTTGGGGTGAACTAATCCTTTAAATCTGCTGAATTTACTGATTTTCTGAACAAAAAGTGTTTGCTTGTAGCCTGGAAATCCAGACCTAAATCTAAAAGATTAATGGTCTGGCGTCGACTAATGAAACTCGGCTAGCTCGAAGGGCGGCACCAAGCATGCATTTGAAAATCTCACTGCACGCAATTGGATAACACTATGACCAATCACAAAAAGTTATCGCTTAGCTACCAGCGGAGCTAACTGGTAGATTAGACTCTTACCGTATCCGGTCGGCAAAACAGCAAAAACGCCCTTCTTGCAAAGGAACTATTCGAGCGGCGTCTTCTTTTCCTCTTTTAGAGAAAAAGTCTAACTCGTTCATTGTAGCGGCCAAAGCCGTTTCAAACAAATGGTGTTCATCCATAGCCATCTTGCAATGTTTACTAATGACTTCGACGTCATAGCCCTGTCGTCATCTCGCCTATATCAGATAGCCCGATGTGATTGGTGCAGCTCAGATAGTGGGGCATATTTAATGAGCATCATTACTCGACACCAGAGTAACTCGCTGAGCAAATTCAACTTGTGCTCTCGCAAGAACTCTGGATTTCCAGGGTAGTTTGCTTGTGGAAATTGCATTAAGCCTGACATATAGGTTTCAGATTTGGTAACTTCATCGAAAACCTATTTTGCAACGGGAAAACAAAAAGCTGATGCACCACTAAACAGCTCACTTGTGCAATGTATTATTTATTTTTTGTCTTACATATCAAACTCCTCAAACAATAAGATATATTCTCTTAACAGTATTTCTATGTATAATTTTTTGGGGATTATTCTCAGATGGGCTTTTCACACATGAAACAGATAACCCTGGGTCATTCTTAAACTGCTGATAACTGAGTTATATTCATTAACGTTTCACACTGTACATTCATAAACCCTGGGTTAATATTCTTATTTGCCTATTTGCAGTGACAGCCACGTGATTGGCTCTCGGTTGCTAAGAATCAAGCCGTAACGTTCTTCGAACACTGCATTATTTCACACTAAGTTTAGCACTGTAATGTGGTCCAGAAAGACTTAAGTCTATAAATCCCAGACTAAAATGCATGTTTGAGCTGTTTTAACTGAAAGCAACTTGCACTGATATATCTTAAAATATCTCAGTGCCATTGTTTTGTCTCAAGATTCACACCAGTATTGTTTTTTTTTCAAGGCACATTTATAAAAGCTAAATGTCCTAATTGAACTAAGGCCTAATCCTGGCTTAATCTAATAGTCCAGTCATTTTAAGTCAAAATGGGGGTCAACCGTGAACAAATTGCAACAGAAGCAAACTCAACTGATTTTGTATACTCAATATGTCCTGAGTAAGGAAAAAAAAGCCCAGAAGAATCCCATCAGGGGAAAGTTTAAAAAAATACCCAAATATAGCCTATTCATGAGCCTATTCATTCTTTTTCTCACGTGAATAGGGTAAAAATTTTAACCTTTAGATATCACCATGAAAATGACTGAGTGGATTACTTACATCAAGACAAACAAAAAATGTATTACAAGTTTTTGGAAATTGTTTGTTAACATGGACAAACGGTGCATAATCTAATTACGTACGTGCTAATTTGCATAAATAACACACCAGGTCTAAACATTGGGTAAAGCCAGGTGAAAATGTCTTGTTGAATCTTGTTGACATATAACAGTTAAATACTTAATGTTAAGGTCTGAATGGGACCCATTTAGGCTACCCATGAGCATTAATACATAGAGGCAGGAAGAAGTACTTTAGAAACCAGCCTTTATTCATTTTTAAGAGATTGGGTTTGGGGCTGGGTCCGTGGGACTGTTTCTGGGGGACGAGTCTGAGGGAAGAACAGGAGACAATGGTAAGGAGAATGCAGAAGACAAAAGGTAGGCAAAATAAAAAGTGAATCCCCAGAAACAGTCCCACAGACCCAGACCCCATCTCTGCATTAATAAATAATAAAGGCTGGTTTAAAGTACTTCTTCCTGCCTCTATGTATTAATGCTCATGGGTAGCCTAAATGGGTCCCATTCAGACCTTAACATTAAGTATTTTACTGTTATGTGTCAACAAGATTCAACAAGACATGTTCACCTGGCTATACTCAATGTTTAGATCTGTTGTGGTATTTATGCAAATTAGCACGTACGTAATTAGATGTAAGTAATCAACTCAGTAATTTTCATTGTGATATCTAAAGGTTAAATTTGTTACCCTATTCACGTGAGAAAAAGAATGAATAGGCGTATGAATAGGCGTATGAATAGGCGTATGAATAGGCGTATGAATAGGCTATACTGTATTTGGGTCTTTTTTGAAACTTTCCCCTAATGGGATTCTTCGGGGCTTTTTTTTCCCTTACTCAGGACATATTGAGGATACAAAATCAGTTGAGTTTGCTTCTGTTGCAATTTGTTCAACCTTTTTTCATAAAATGACTGGACTATAAACCCTGTCTGTGAAACCAGCTCTGTGCCCTTAATAATTGTAAAATATAGTGCGTTTAATATAAAGCATTCAAGGCCATGTTGTATTGGGAATACAGTTATTGATTAAATGTATAATTTTATACAATAAATTAGGCATACATTATTTATTAAAACAACTGTTCTGTGTTTTAAATTGTATATTTAAATTGTATATAAATTAAACAAATGATCCCCCTAATTTCACTTTTAAATTTTTTATATCTAAAAAACCTCTGAAGTCTAAATTGACCAAACAGTGCCGTTTTTCAGCATACAAATACAAACTGCTTTGCTAAACGTTTTCCACTAATATCGATATTTAAATCGGTAACCATCAAATATGAACTCATACGGCATCGATACATTAACATAGTATTATTAGCAGCATTATTCTATAGCAGAAGTATTCTGTGATCTAATTCAAAGATGATGACACTAGTATAGGCTATTATAGTAAGATAATATTTCTGATTTGTGTCTGACTTCTAATAATAATTATTAAAACGTCCTCAATGACAATCTGCATAAACCTACTATCGACCTGCTTTGAGATGTTTCGTGTCTTTCGGTCTTTTTTTCCGTGTCTTTCGATCTTTCTCTTTTTGCACTTGAAACGGAAAACATGAGGAGAAATCGAGTTGACTATGATGCGCATGCGCAGTAGCTTCAGCATCACCCTTGAGCTCATTCCTTTATGGATAAATATGGAAGCCCAGTTCAGCAACATAAGAAAAAAATGCTTTGGTAAATCATAATTATGACAAACTAAGTCAAAATTATGAAATGTCGAAATAATGGAAAAAAAAAAAAACATTAGAAGTTCATAATTTCTATATTTTTTCTAATAATTTTTATAGGCCTATCATAATTTCGATTTAGTATTTCATAATTTCGAGGTTTGTAATCGCATACATAAGCATATCATGACTGTCATGTCAATTTCCAACTTTTCATATCCTAATTATGACTTAGTATGTCATAACTTGCGATTTTAACGAACTATAATAGTTTTTATTTATTTTTTTATTTTTTATCTTAGAATGTCTTAATTTTTTTGTCATATTTAAGATTTACCAAAGCATGATTTATTTTCTTATGTGGCAGAAATGATCTCCCATAGATAAAAGCACTTGTAAATAAAAATAAATAACCCCATTTAATCAAAACCAGAGGTCTCTCTGTACCAAAATGTTCATTTTGACCATGCTAATTCAGGGTAAAGGGTGAAAGTTTAAACGAGGCAGACAAACAACAGTGAACCTGAATGAAAAATGATGCTGAAAACACTGAGCAAGCATTTTAATTAGTAATTTAGCTAATGTTACAGGTCAATATTCTTTGGAAAGAGGAACGAAAAGTGCTGTGTTATTATACACAAATACCCCTTTCCACTCTCATTGCGGGGGCTGTTTTGAACGGGACTATTAATAAGGGAGATGTTGTGAATGTGTTTTGGATTAGAAAGCAAGTAACTGCAAAAGCTATGATGGTCTATCAGAAAACTGAAAATTCTGAAGAATTCATGAAAATGGACATAGAATATGAACGGAAGACGACATTTAGCAAAGGTTTGCTATGATACTAAATTGTATTTGATACAGAAAGATGTGTTTGTGTTGTAGGCTATATGAGAGAACATGTTCAAGGTAGTTGCCTGGTTACACTTCATAATCTCTTGCATTTATGTTATACATTATATGATGCTTAACAAAGAAATTAACCTTAAAAAATCTATTCAAAACGGAATTACTATAGCATTTGATTGATTCATTATTCATATTTAAATGTACATGAACATGTAGCGAACAGCAACACCAAGGTCATAGGTTCAATTCCCAGGGAAAACAAGAACTGATAAAAATGTCTATCTTGAATGAAATGTGGATAAAATGATAATGTGATAATCATATAAAATGATAATCATATGATAATGATTCATTGTAAAACTACTATACAATTTTTAGATTTTACAAAAACTGAATGGATGCAGGCATGACTGAAGTGTTTTGTTAAATACTTTCCTTATAATGTTGCACATCACATTTACATTTATGCATTTGTCAGATGCTTTTATCCACATTTCATTCAAGATAGACATTTTTATCAGTTCTCGTTTTCCCTGGGAATTGAACCCATGACCTTGGTGTTGCTGTTCGCTACTGTTTAAGGAACAGGAAGGCTGTCTTGCTTTAAAGAAATAAAATAAAGTAAAATGTTATTTCTTATGGTGTGTTGTTTTCTCCAGGTTGTAATTGGAAAACTGGCATCTTTGTTCTTCTAGGAACAGTCTGCATGATTATTTTCATCATCATGACTTCTGTCATCAGTGAGTGGTTAACATCGTACTTTGAAAGTGTTGCGTTGTAAAATATTTGCATTTTAAAAAGAGAGTAATGCAAAATAGTGGTATGCATGTTTACAGGCTTTACATTATGCAGATTACAAAAAAGTTTGTTTTTGTTCCCAGTTTTTCATCAACAAAGAACATTCTCAGTGCTGGAGCGTTGGATGAACATTCATAGTTCCAATCAAACTTCAGTCAACACCGATCTTCAGATCACAGGTGAGAACTTAAACATAGATCCTTTTTTAACAAGCACTGTACTTATACTCATATTTGAACATGTACATATCCTGTACAAGTCTTTGCCGTAAATATTTGTCCTCCTTAAGTTTAGAAAAAGTGACATTGATTTGTACGAAAAAAGACGCCGTAATTTGCAGGTGGGACATGTCCCCACCACTTTTGAAACATCTCGCGGCACGAATGTACCAATACAAATAAACATAACATCTCCAGTTAACTAGCAGAGCATGCATTTTGTTTGTTTGTTAAATAAGAGGCGATCTAGCGCTGAAATGTGTTGTTTCTGAAATCAAGTGATCAAAGTGCTCGTTGCCGCTGCGATCAGTGGTGCTGATACTGTGTTTGTTTATGGGTCGCGCACAGTCTTCACTCGGACATGCGCTTCAATGTGGAGAGACTCTCTATTCGTTCCGGTGAAATTACAAAACAAACTGCACACAAACGTGTCCCTGCCTGATATACAACCACTGATAAACATAATCGGTTTTGATAAAAAAAAAATATATATATGTGTGCGGATTAGAACCCAGAACCTCTGACACGCTTGGCAAAAGTTCTGCCCCTGGACCATTTAAATACACGCTTAAAATAGTCGGATCAACATATAATATCATGGAATGCCAGGATTGGTAGTTCGGTAGCAGCGGACAGAGGCTGGAAGTACGCATCAGGTATCGCGTGGGGATCACACCCCTAACGATATAATTTTTTTTAAAATAGCGTTTCTTTTCATGGCAGTCGAGGTGCGAAATGTTGTCTTTGTAACCATTTACTGTATCCGTACGAAGCTGTAAATAGTTGCAAGCTAGCTAGTTAATGCTTGTCAGTACCATAAACAGTACTCGGTAGGTACTCAAGATGGCGGCAGTCAACTGGAAAAAGAGCGGATGATGTAAGAGGTCTGAAACATGTAATAGGCATGTGCATGACGTCATCGTTTTCCCAGTTTAACGTTTACAAGGAGACCGTTTTAAAAAATGTCCACTTTGAAAACAGCTTTTTAAAGTTTGCGTTTTTGGGGCACCCAAAACTCTGTTGTCGTATAAATGAACAGCCAAAACGCATAAAAAGTTGTATGTTTTTAGTTGAAAACGGTGTTGTGTAAAAAAAAAATGCTGACAACATGAATATGATTCATCTAAATAGATTTTTTTTCTACCAGGACACAACTGTGTATTTCTGACTATAATAGTAGAATTTGTTTCCTTCTTTTTCACAGAGCGCCAGCAAGGTCTGTCACACACTGAAGTGAAGAGTTTGATGAACAGTTTGAGTCTTGCTGTATCAGCGCTGACATCCAAACTGAATGATGCAGGTCTGCAAATCTGATCATTTAAAGGAGATAACCATAAAATACGTTTTAAGAGCAAACCTTGATTCTTGATTGTTTATCAGTCATATATATGTATATACAATTATTGTACATTCCTTTCACAGTTGGCAACAAGGTGCAGATTTTTATTTTTTTTTGACTATTTGAAATCAGCTGTTACTTCTCTACAGTCTGATCTACAAAACAAGCAACATGACTTTGGTAAGACAAAAAGGCCAAATTAATATGAATTTAATAAAATTATTTCATGAATTAATAAGACCTTATAGTGAACATATAATTCTCTTGTTATGCTCTCTTTTAAAATCTCATATAACATTAACTGTATCTAGTTATGATACTTTGGGCCACACTCAAATTTCAGCATGTTTTCTTACTGGAATCTTATTGGATTAACACTGAATATATTTCCAAGGAATTTCAATTGCAAGGAATGATATAGGGGAAAATCTTAATATTTAAAGTTAAATTAAGTAACTGCATAAAGTACAAATTGTATTTAACATGTTGTTTAATTTGTTAACATTAGTTAAATTCGTTAGTTAGCATGAACTAACAATGAACAATACTTCTAAAGCATTTGTTCATCTTAGTTACTGTTAATCATTATTAACATTGGTTAACTAATGTCACCATTAGTTAATTCACTGTGAACTAACATGAATATGAATATTTTTTTATTATGCAACATTAAGGGCCCTATTTTAACGATCTGCAAGTATCAAACACGAAACGCAAGTAACTTTGTGGGCGGATCTAGGGCGCTGTTGCTATTATACCGGCGGGATAAATGACTCTTGCGACCGACGCAGATCTAAAATGGGTTGGCCTGAAGTAGCTACATTACTCATAGATGTGGTTTGGGCGTAACGTGCAATAAACCAATCAGAGCATCATCTCACATTCCCTTTAAGAGCAGGCGCGCTTGTTTCATGGCGGATTGCTATTATAACGGCGGATTTGCCAGGCGCACGCCAGGGGCAGTTCACAGCCGAGGAGACCGACGTTCTTGTCAGGGCCGTAAAACACAGAGAAGTGACATTGGGGATGGAGAAACACACCCAAATTAGCTTCGGTTAAACAGGCGTATAATAATTTGGGTAAATGTGTAAGCTAGATTTATGCCTATTTTTTCACATCTTCACGGACACAACAATGATTTCCTCTGTGTGGAACATTTTTCCTTGTAATTATGTATAGTTTGCAAAAATGGGAACTGCCGCATCTGTGTAGAGTAGAAAAGCAAAGTGTATGCGCGTTGTGCACACGCTACAAGATTTAAGGCCAAGCATGTGCCCTTAAAATAGCATCTGAATAACGCGCCACTGACTTTAGACTAGGTTCCCTTTGAGTCGAGAACATTGCAAAGGGTTATGAGGCTATCCCTCCAGTGGATCGGTCTGTTGCGACACACCTGTGTCCAACGGCCGCTGCATCTGGGGGATCCTTGTCTCCCCTCGCAGGCCTGTGAGCTCGAGTCAGGTTTGACGGTCAGAGCTTACAAAGCTTGCGGGCAAGCCGCCTCCTCTTTACATGCCATGGCGTTGTTGCAGGTCTATCAGGCCAAGACACTCATGGACATGCACGAGGGTAGTCTAGACCGTGCGCTCATGAGTGAGCTCCGCACTGCTACTGACCTCACCCTCACGGGCACGAGCATCGCAGCGTGCGTGGTCGGTCTAGCGATGTCCAACCTAGTGGTCCAGGTGCGCCATCGTTGGCTCAGCCTGGTTGAGATGGCGGATGCGGACAAGGTTTGGTTCCTGGACTCCCCAATTTCCCAGGTTGGGTTGTTCAGCGACGTGGTGGAGAGCTGTTGCCTCCACCCCGCCACCGGTGGCAGTTCCTCCACCTGCTTGTCACCGAGGGCCCCCCCTGCTGCAGCCTCAGGTTCTGTGGGGCCCCCGCAGCAGCCTTCACCCAGACCCCAGCGTAGGTCATCCTTCTCACGCATCCCCTGTTGCCCCGTGGAGACAGGAACGTGTTGCACCGCACACTCAGACCCCACTTCGGGCCGCCCCCAGGCCCGAAGTGCCGGGTCCCTGTCCTCCACCTCGCTGCCCTACCTTGAGTACGTTTGTGGTCTTCTGGGCCTGGGCCTGGTTCATAGAAGCGGAAAGAGCTTCCCAACCGGTCCGGACCTGACTCAGCTATGCGATTCATTATCGCTCAGCGCCTGCTCAAGTTCAGTGATAATCATCACACTAGGTGTTGAGCAGATATGCTCCTGAAAGCTCAGTGATATTCATCACACCTAGTGTTGAGCAGTGCTCCTGTCTTGTGCGCGCATGTTGCTGTCCTACTGGCGAAGGATGCAATATAGCCGCTCCCTCCAGCCGATATTAAGGCCCTTTCTCAAAAGCCTCCGTCTAAGTTGCTACATAGAGAGGCATTTTTCAGAATGCCCCGCCCCCAAGCTTGGTCTGCAGCGTTTGACCTGAATGACATGTACTTTAGATCTCTAGCCTTCCGCACCACAGGCTATCCTGCAGGTTGCGTTTGAGGGTTCGAAGTATCAGTACAGAGTCCTACCCTTCGAGTGCTCCATAGCCAGTTGGGTCTTCAGGTCAACTGGGAGAGAGTAAACTCGCCCACGGGCTAATATCTCTTTTCCGGCATGGAGATGGACTCGGTCTAACATGCCTCTTCAAGAAGAGAGTGTGTCTGGCCGGTGCTATACAGAAGTGAGAAAGGGTCCCAGTGAAAGAATTTTCAGAGGCTCCTGGGGTATATGGCAGACGCAGCCGCATGGCTTCCTCCATATGAAGTCCACTTCAACACTGGCTTAAGGTCGAGTCCCTAAGTGACCGTGGCAGAGCGGCACGCCCTGTGTGACAACAGATCACCCCAGCCTGCCTCCAAACCCTCAGCCCGTGATCAGACCTTTTGTTTCTCCGAGCCAACTGCTCCTTGAACGAGGTCCACTAACACCGACTGAGGGGCCAACTCAACAGCAGTGCAAAATATGAAAAGACAATGCAGAAAAGCAGAGCGCATGTGGCGGAAGACAAAACTTGTAGTCCATTATAACATCTACAAAGACAGCCTTCATGCTTTCAATATGGAACTAGGCAAAGCTAGACAGACTTACTTCTCAAATATTGTAAACTGCAATTTAAACAACACACGCACTCTTTTTGCTACTGTAGAGAGACTGACAAACCCCCCAAGCCAGATTCCCAGTGAAATGCTCTTAAACAGCAAGTGCAGTGAGTTTGCTTCTTTCTTCTCTGAGAAAATCAATAATATCAGAAAGGTGATCAGCACATCCTTGAGTTGCGCTGGGGTCAGACAGATCAGACCACCTGAGAAAGTAGTAACTTTGTCTGATTTCAAAGAAATTGATGGCAAAATTTTGGAAGAAACCGTACAGCACCTTAAAACATCAACATGCGCCCTTGACACACTTCCCACATCTTTTTTCAAAAGTGTGTTAAACAGTTTAGAAGCAGATCTTCTAGAAGTGGTAAATGCCTCACTTCTCTCTGGGAGTTTTCCAAACTCCCTGAAAACTGCAGTTGTCAAGCCCCTCCTGAAAAAGAGCAATCTGGATAAGACCATATTAAGCAACTATAGACCGATCTCAAATCTTCCTTTCATAGGCAAGATCATTAAAAAAGTTGTCTTCAATCAGCTGAACAAATACTTATGCTCGAATGGATACTTTGACAATTTTCAATCTGGTTTCCGACCGCATCACAGCACAGAGACAGCGCTCATAAAGATAATAAACGATATTTGCTTAAATACTGATTCAGGCAAATTATCAGTGCTGGTACTACTCGACCTCAGTGCTGCATTTGACACTGTCGATCACAACATACTTCTTGACAGGCTGGAAAACTGGGTGGGGTTTTCTGGGATAGTCCTAAAATGGTTCAGGTCATACTTAGATGAGAGAGGTTATTATGTGAGTATAGGAGACCATAAGTCTGAGTGGACATCCATGACATGCGGAGTCTCTCAAGGCTCAATTCTTGCGCCACTCCTGTTCAACCTGTATATGCTCCCAATGAGCCAAATAATGAGAAAGAACCAAATTGCTTACCACAGCTATGCAGACGACACATAGCTGTACTTAGCCCTATCGCCTAACGATTACAGCCCCATTGACTTACAGCCGATGCATTGATGAAGTCAACAGTTGGATGTGCCAAAACTTTCTTCAGTTAAACGAAGACAAAACTGAAGTCATTACGTTTGGAAACAAAGATGAAGTTCTCAAGGTGAACGCATACCTTCACTCTAGGGGTCAAACAACTAAACATCAAGTCAGGAATCTTGGTGTGACACTAGAGTCAGACCTTAGTTTCAGTAGTCATGTCAAAGTAATAACTAAATCAGCATACTATCATCTCAAAAATATTGCAAGAATTAGATGCTTTGTTTCCAGACAAGACTTAGAGAAACTTGTTCATGCTTTCATCACCAGCATGGTGGATTATTGTAATGGACTCCTCACTGGCCTTCCCAAAAAGACCATAAGACAGTTGCAGCTCATACAGAACGCTGCCGCTAGGATTCTGAGCAGAACCAGGAAATATGAACATATCACACCAGTCCTCAGGTCTTTACACTGGCTCCCAATTAGATTTAGAATTGATTTTAAAGTATTATTACTGGTATATAAATCATTCAATGGCCTAGGACCTCAATACATTGCAGATATGCTCACTGAATATAAACCCAACAGATCACTCAGATCATTAGGATCATATCAGCTAGAAATACCAAGGGTTCACTCTAAGCATGGCGAGTCCGCTTTTAGCTATTATGCCAGCCACAGCTGGAACCAGCTTCCAGAAGACATCAGATGTGCTCCTACAATAGTCACATTCAAATCCAGACTCAAAACACTTCTGTTTAGCTATGCATTTACTGAATGAGCACTGTGCCGCTGTTCGTCCGACTGTTTGTACTGTACTGTACTGTACTGTATTTTATTTTATTTTTCTAAACTGTTTTAATTCTTATTTCTTTTTATTATTTTAATTTCTTCTATGTAAAGCACTTTGAATTGCCATTGTGTATGAAATGTGCTACATAAATAAACTTGCCTTGCCATGGACAAAGGACATGCTTTAACGGAGGCCTGGGCGACCTCTGACTGCATTGCCTCAAGTTGTTGCAGTTCACCTCGCTTTTTTGCCACCGCTGCTCAGCGAGCTGGTACTGGTCTGAAAAGACAGCATCGCGACCGTTGCGCTAAGCTTCCTTCACATGTCACAACTCGCCCATCTCCTCCTCCTTGGAGTCAGAAGCTTCTGAGGTCGCTTCATTCCACTATTTCTTCTGGCCTGCTCAATCGTGCCGCCTACGAGCCTCACGACAGCCTATGGCCAGGGAGAGTGGAGACTCCATCCCCAGGCGGTCCAGATGGGCAGGGACCACTTCGGGCCGCACCGTTACATCTGTTTGCCTCTACGGATTCGTTCCTCTGCCAGTTGTGTTATTTCTGTCCGAGCGGACAACCCTTGGACAGACACTGGCTCTCAGCTGGCCCCGGAGCCCCGCAGAAATGCGTTCCCTTCTAAAAAAACTGCTATGCGATTCATTGTCGCTTGGCACCCGCTCAAGTTCAGTGATTTTCATCACACTCAGGTGTTGAGCAGAGATGCTCCTGAAGCTCAGTGATTTTCTTCACAACAAGTGTTGAGCAGTGCTCCTGTCTTGTGCGCGCATGTCGCTTGCACGTACTGTGTTAGGTCAGGATTGGAGCAGGTCTTGATAGTTGCCCCTTATTGGCCCAACCAGACCTAGTTCCCCTCGACAGCCCTTCCTGACTTTACCCTGAATACATTCTCAGGGACGGGGCATGATGGCACCCGCGGTCAGACCCCTGGAGAGATTCCAGGCCGGTCCTAAAAATGAACGCGGAGGGTTAGGTGGCTACCGCAGGACTATGTGGTAGTCACCATCACTTCTACGAGAGCACCCCCTAAGAAGGAAGTGTTGCTTACGGCAAATAGAAGTGGAACCTATTTGTTGAGTGAGTCTTCTCTCCGTGAGGAGATCCTGAAAGCGTTCAGTCATTTCAGTGCTCTCTTTCCTGCAATATGGGTTGGAGTGAGGGATGTGTCCTCCACCCTCAAAATTATATTGTTTCTATTTTTTCTTTGATGTACATCATGATGCAGTAGCATGGGAAGCACATCCTGATCGTCAGGTTCCTGAGGGAGCAAGAAAAGCCTTGTGCCCCTCCTTATCCTCTTGAGCCTTATCTCTGGTGCTACTGCACTGCAGAGACCGCCCCTGAGCCACTGCAGGCAGTGAGTTAAAAATTCAGTTTTTAAAGAAACAGTTCTCCTGCTTGCGTGGTCTCTACTAGAGGGTAGGGACTTGCTCGCGGTCAACGAGTTGTGCCTGGAATTCGGGCCGGCTAACTCTCACGAGCTGAGACCCCGGCCTGGATATGTGCCCTAAAGGTGGGACCAGGTGGTGAGCCTGCAAGCGCTGCCCCGGAGGAGGCAGACCCAGCCCTGGCTTTCTCTGACCGTCCGCATTATTGCGGTTATATGTGCACAGAACGCAAGCCATAGGACCTGTGTGAAGGCTGTTTCCAAGCGAGGTTGGCCCACTAAATGGTGGCTGCCTTCATCTTGGTGAAAATCCCAAGAGGCACATGTCCACCTAGGTGGTGAGCTCCTCTGAAGTGAATGTGTGCTCCCACCTAGGTGTTTACACAGAGTGCTTCGCTGACAGATATTCTAGAGTTGGGGGCTGGGCGACACCTATAGTCGAACCGCTGCTTTTTGTTGGCTCCCTTCTCATGAAGCCAGTTTCACTTTGAGCCCGGTTTGAAGTGTCGGCTTGCTGCACCATTCCCCTCCTATGGACTGGATACGTGTGCAATTCTTGCTCCAGTAGAGTTCCCTCTTCGACCGAACCCTTTTGAGTTCCTCCATACCCTCCGGCGACGGACGCGGCAGAGCGTCCGAAGCCAGGCCTACCACTTGTATGCACTGGTGGAACTTGTGCTAGGCTGTGTCCATATGTTGCGATCCCTACGGTGATTCCATATGTGTATTCTTCCACGATACGGCTCCCTACGGCGAGCCCATGTCTTCCCTTGGCAGAGCTTTCTGCCGTCACTGTCTGGTTAGAAAATTCTTTTAACTGCAAACTTTTTTTTCCCAGTTAAAAAGCAGGACCAGAAACAGACTGAAACAGAATGATCACTGGTCAATTTAAAGTCATCCATACAGTCTGATCAACAGAACAAACAACGTGACTTCGGTGAGTCAGAAACTAAAAAAAGTTGGCTTGCATAATATAATTCAAGACCATCTCAATAAAAACATCACTGAAACTACATAGTAATCTTGCTGATATATTTATGTCTTTCATCTCGTGTTAAAGAGTCTCTGTCGAGATCATTGAGTGTCCTGAAGAGTACAGTGTCAGATCTCACTTCATCAGTCGCATCTCTGTCCTCTAAACAACAGATCTCTGGTGAGTTATACATTCACAATACTCAATAATGCAGTTATTGCAATATTGTACTCAATTTAAATCTATTTTAAGCATGATTTCAGAAATATAATCATAATTGTTGATTTCATGGACCTGCATGCTGACACTGACATTATTCTTTACATTGGAAATAATTGGATTGAAATTAAATTCACAGGACACTGACTGCAGAAAGTCTAACAAGGTCTGATGTGTTTTCTTGTGTTCTAGAGGAGAGAGTCATGAACGCTCTGAAGGAGCTGAAATCTAACATGAAATACAAAAAAGCAGGTACTGCATCTACACTCTTTAAAAATAAAGCTTCCAAAAGAAGGTTTTAGCAGCGATTCCATAGAATAACATTTTTTTAGTTCCTAAAACACACTATGAAGAACCTTTTGTGGAATGGAAAGATTCCATGCATGTTAAAGATTCTTTTGGACCCTTAGATGCCTATAAAATAACCTTTATATTTAAGAGTGTAGCGCTACTTTATGTGGTTAAAGGGAAAGTTCACCCAAAAATGAATATCCTGTCATTGATTACCCTCATGTCGTTCCAAACCTGTAACACTTTCATTCTTCTTTTGCACGCATGAGAGCACCACAACACATCCGTGTTGTTGAGAAGTGAGCAGATGTTGTTGCGTGAATGTGTGCTGTTGATAAATACTTTGTTAATAAAGCGGTGAACTGTTTTTTTTTTTTAGCAAACAAAGCACTCGTGTCACTTCATCAATTTGAGATTAAACCAATGGAGTCGCATAGATTAATTTTAGGGATGCATCGATATGAACATTTTGGCCGATAACAATATCCGATAATTCTTTATATATGAAAGCCGATAACTGATATATTGTCTGATAAATCTAAATCCAATGTTTTTATATACATTTTGAGAGCCTGAATACAGAAAAAAGTCTCACCATTAAAATCCATGTCCCAAGCACACAATTATAAGGATGTTCTCACTTCAATTTTATGTAGCCTATATCACAGACTTGTGTTGCACTTAACTGTATTTTCCTTTTTTGAAGTGATTTTAATCATATTTCAAGCTATTCAAAATCATCATGTTGAACAGTGCGCATCTGAAGTGTCTCAGCTGAAGGAAATAATACATTATTTATCGGTTTTAATATATCGGCCAAATTTTCTTATCGGGATGATAACGATAACATTATGAATTATCATATATCGGCCAATACCAATATGGTGGCCGATATATCATGCATCCCTAATTAATTTAATGATGTCTTTACTACCTTTCTGGGCCTTGAAAGTGGTAGTTGCATAGACTGTCAATGGAGGCACAGAAAGTTTCAGATTTCATAAAAAAGATCTTCATTTGTGTTCTGAAGATAAACAAAAGTCTTAAAGCGTAACTCTCACCAAAATGCAACCTAGGGTCTTTTTGTTAATCTACCCGAGGCAAACTTTTGTTTAAAAGCATAATTAGGATGGAAACGCCACTTTTAAGATTGACCGTATTTTCGTTTTGGTCAAATTGCCTTTTGAATGGGAGTGCTTGGGGCACGACTATGATAGCATAAAAAAAATTTAAAACACTATTTTTAAAACACTAAGAAGGCTCGACACAACATGAAACTTTGCTCGAAGTATCACCAGGTATCAATAGTATCAATTTGACCGAAAACGAAAATACGGTCAATCTTAAAGGGGTGGTTGAGTATGATTTCACTTTTCTAACTCTAGTTAGTGTGTAGTGTTGCTGTTTGAGCATAAACAACATCTGCAAAGTCACAATACTCAAAGTTCAAAGCAAAGGAAGATATTGCTTTTAAAGAAAAGGACTACAACAAACGGCTGGTTTGGACTACACGACATTCCTCCCGGGTTAGTGACATCAGAGAATTTAGAACACCTAGAATTTACATAAACCCCGCCCCCGGGAACACGCAGTCCATGTTGAGAAGAGGAAAAGTTGTTGTATAAGAGTACATTTGTGAGTCAGCTCAAACTTTAGCATCCATCTTTTCACATGCAATAGAAAGTCACCCTGTGTGCATCTCACAACAGTTCCTATACGAGCGATTTATAGATTTATCATGACAGAATATCATTGTCAATATATAATTGAAGATAGTTAACTGCACATCAGCAACATAAATTCATCAACTAACCATTCAGAGACGTCCTGTTGCATTCTACATGTTGTCACTTCTTCTTGAGTCTCTCCATCTTTGTCTGACTCCGTTTTAACATTAAAGGCAGAACAGTTTCTGTCATTTTAGTGTGTCTGCGTGAGGTAAAAGCAGCTGCTAACACACACACACGAGCTCTTGAAACCCCGCCCTCTGCAGCAGCTCATTTGCATTTAAAGGGCCAGGCACAAAACGGTGCGTTTTTGCAAACCCTCAAAAAGTGATATATAAAAATATCTGTGGGGTATTTTGAGCTAAAACTTCACACACACACTCTGGGGACATCATAGATATATTTTACATCTTGTTAAAAGGGCATTTTACCACCCCTTTAAAAGTGGCGTTTCCATCTTAATTATGCTTTTAAATGAAATTTTGCCTCGGGTAGATTCACAAAAACACCCTAGGTTACATTTTGGCGACAGTTACATTTTAAGGGTTTGGAATGACATGAGTGTGAGTTTTTAATGACCAGACTTTCATTTTCAGTTGAACTGAACCTTTAAATCGGCTCTTATTTTGCATATTTTCTCTATCTCTCACGCAGACGTCCCTGTAACCTGTAAATCTGCCTGGATATTGTACAAAAGCAGCTGTTTTTTGTTCTCCAATAATAAACTCAACTGGGCTGAGGCACGAGATTACTGCAAAGCACAGGGCGCGTTACTCCTCAAAATAGAAGAGGATGAGGAGGAGTGGGTGTGTAATGTTCATGGATGCGCATAACATAGAATTTTGATTTTACTTTTTTTATTATTAGTTTCTATCTTTCCCCTAGGAATTTCTAAACAACCATACCATACCCGAGCACTACTGGGTCGGTCTAACGGATCAGAACACAGGCCAGTGGAGATGGGCGGATGACACTCCTTACACTATGAACAAAGAGTGAGCTGATTCAGGCATTATTCACTTTGATTCACAAAAACATTTCTTAGCAAGCATGCACTAAAATAGCATGCATTAAAATTTACATTTGAATCATACAGTCAAATCAAAATTTATTCAGACACCTTCAACATTGCTCACTTTATCACAGTTTATTCGCTATAGTTTAGAAAATGGTAATAAAATATGACAAGAACTCAAGAGTTATCAAATCAGTTGATATTTCACTGTTTTCATCCATCCTACTGTTAGACTGTCTCACAAATGAATTATGCTGAATAGCTGTCAGCTGTTAAAGCTGCAGTCGGCAAGATTTTTTTTATCATATTCACTGAAACCGACACTATGCTCCGACAGAACAACATAAATCAGCCGGTTTTAGAAAAAAATTCTACAAATTTCTTCAAAATTTGTTTTGCAAAAATCTACCGCTCCCGGTTCTTCTGGTCCAATCAGCACAGGGCTGTGTGAGATCTGACTGTCAATCACAGTTCGTGCACACGCCACAGATCCCCCCTCCCCCGCGCACGTTACAATATCACATGCACACGCCTGAAGTTCGCAGGTGTGTTGGATTGTACGAAGCGTGATGGCGGAGAGAAAATCTACTAACAAGCTTCCAATTCCTCGGTTATTGCTATCTATGGGTAGATTAGCCAGGGCAGCCTACCTCCGAGTTCATGGTGTTGATCGATGCTAAAGAGACGGACGCGTTCACAGAAAATCTGGTGCACACGCACTGACGAGCACGAACTCGATGGGAGGGTGCTCGCTGGTAGTGGGGGAGGGGCATGAGAGTTGTAAACATTCAACATTTTGGCTAAGTCCACTCAATCTGCCAGACTTGCCGACTGCAGCTTTAAATTTAACCACACAATTAGATGATACAAATTCAGGTCAACGAATTACCAAGCAATGCTTAATTTTGTTCAGTTTTTGGTGTAAAAAGGTCACAGTAGCAATTAAAGAAAAAAACATGGTCAGGTCAAAGTGTCAGAATAATTTTTGGTCCCAAACTTTTATACATTTTACTGGTAGTCCACTTTATGAAGAATTTTTGGGTATAATATGTCACAGTTTACTTTATTTTGCTATCCTTGCTTGCATAAATTGACTATAGTGTCCTGCACCCACTAGAAAAAATAAATAAAATAAAACTAAATAATTTTTTATTTGACTGTACCAAATTTTGATTTGTCCATAAATATGATCTAATATCCATCTTATTTTCCAAGGCGTAAATTTTATATTTTCTTTGAAGATTTTTTTTATCTGAAACTGTGGTTCTTGGTGATTCATATAATGCCGTCACTTTAAGAGTAAAAAAAACAAAACAAAAACGCAGGCAAAACAAAATGAATACCGGTACCTGTGGCTCCTGACGATTCATTGAGGTCTTATGAAGTGAAACGATTGGAATGGGAGAACTGTGTACTGGTATGCCTGCGCCTCGAAAGCAAACCGTAGAAACGGTCTGTGTCGAGGAAGAATGGAGACATGAAAGTATGCGTCCTTCAGGTCGATCGCTGCAAACCAATCCAGTGGACGAACACATTCGAAAATGCGTTTGGCTTAGGGGTCGATCGATGTGATTTTCAGGGCCGATGCCGATACCGATTATTACAGATCAAGTAGACCGATAACCGATATTTTGAACCGATATATAGCCGATGTCTAATGTCAAAATGTAAATTAATGTCAAAATTAAGAATAACAAAGGGTTTTGACAAATACTTTCTTTAAATGCTTTTAAACATATCTTCAAATCTAAGAACTGTTAATAATATTATTATTAATAATATGTAGCACAGTGCTAAAAAGCATTTAAGTTAACTAAGTGCTAAATAACTTAGATTACATAAAGTTCATAATTGTACATTAGAACTAAAGAAATTACCTTAAAGATATACAAAAATTTGAATTTAGAAGTAAGCTTAAGAAACAAATTTATTGTAGTTCATCACCATTCTATTCATTTTGAGTAAATGTAAGGGATAATGGGAGTTGTAGTTTGATATACAATTGTGTTTGTTTCAGTTATGTGTTTACATTTATTCTACGAGTTTTTGTTTAAAGGATTTCATTGGTAAAGTGAAATGTATAATGTAACATGTAATATTTTGATGTTTGGTGGTAAAAAATATTTTATTATATGACTTTTGTATGCATGGAATGACATGTGAGGTGAAAGGTCGCAAACCGCTGGAGGAGAGAGACTGAATAGCTGAGGAGAAGTTGCGTCGATGACTTGCTCCATGCTTTAGTGGTTAAACTGTAAAATAGACCGTGACAAACGTTGTATATTTGCCAGTTGGACTTTGTTTAGGTTTTGTGCACACAATCGGACTGAATTGTGAACTTGGAAACCGAAGATTTTGTAGTTATTGACGTTTGCCAAAGCTAACATCTCGCCGCCGTGAGGATACCTGTCGTGTGAGTGATTTCCAGTCCATGGACATCGCGTGTGAGAGACTGCCTACCCGTGACGGTGCGGTAATTCGACGGAAGATAATTCTCACTTGGGATTAAGGTATCTTTAATTGTTTCTCTTGCTCCAAAGGGAGTGAAGGGGTCATTTTGTTTGGCCACACCGAACACAAGCGTCGCTCCAGGCCTGCAACGGTTAGGTTTTAGCATGGGCGTCGGAAGAAAAAAAAAAGTGGGTGGGTCCTCCCCCAGAAAAATGTTACTGGAGTAAATAACATTTCATGTATTCTGGTGCCTTTTAATTAAAGTAAACTAAACTCCACTTCACGTCGGGCGGTTCTTTGCCTCCACGTCGTGCATTAAATGCACAGCTATCCGTGGATTATCCCGCTAATACCATGGACATTTGCCAGCAGCAATGACAACTTAAAGCTGTTATTGATGTTTGCAACGCAATATTTGACTGGAAGGGTACAACGGGCGGTTACTTTCGTCAGTTGCGGCTCATTGAGAAATGTAATGTAGCGATTCAGCGGAAATGGAGTTTAATTTATTAGGGAATTCCTCAAGTAGAATGGATTTGACTGACGGCGCTCTGAAGAGCGAACAGACAAATGCGCCGAATCAGAGACGGTAAAAGTAAATGGGTCCAATATCATTGGTCTTAAAAAGTGGGTGGGTCTTGTCCCACCCGTATACAATGGTTCCGACGCCCATGGGTTTTAGCTCATTTGCCGGCTAGGACTGGGGTGGGGTGAATCACGTGTGAGTGTGTGTGTGTGTGCGTGCGTGTGGGCCCGCGTGTGTGTTTCATGTTGATGTGTTATGTACTGTATTTTAGCCTACTGTTGAATGTTAGCTAAAGTGAGGTTAATGTAGCCTACAAGTTTCTAAGCTCTTACTACATTTTGAGGCTATTGAGGTACATGTAACTTTTTGATTTCTTTTACATTTTGAGGATAATTCAAACTTGAGGTTTGAGGTGATTTAATTTTATTCAATAAGCTTAGTAAGTATTTGTTGAATACTTTTCTTCATTTAATACACTTGTATATTATTTTTTTGTTTATATTGAGAATTCATTCTTTTGGTGAATTTAATATTTTATTTATTCAGTAAACGCTATTTTATTTAACATTTTAATAACTGAGTTCTGAGTATTTACTTAGTGTAAGATATCATTGGGTAATAGATTTAATATGTAAATTATATTTCATGTGAATATGGTTTAAGTCAGTTACACACAAGTAAGTATACAGGGTTGTGGTTTAAAAGTTTATTAGTTATTCAAAGCACATGTAAAGTTACACAAACAGACATTTAAACAGGAAGTCAGCAAGAATTCTATATATTATATACAGTTTACTAGGATTAATTTAAGAACCCAGGAACGCCCTTTAGTACCAGGAGATAGGCCTAGGGGGCGCTACAAATAATAATAGCTTAAAAAGTGCAAGGAGCACGCAGCAGCATTCTGTAAACATTTTGTATAACTTAAAGACTCTAAACTAAATTTTTGTAATCAAAAAGCACTTCTAATTAATTGAAATCAAACTTATTCAATTTATTTACAGTTTAACAAAAATATAATTTTTAGGGCCGAACTTTTATTTTGACGGGTTGCCGTGGAGATCTTTGAGTTTCTGTGTGTTTATGATATGACGATTTAAGCGTTAAAAAGCTCATGAAGTGATTCAAAGCGGCTCTGGAGATGATGTTTTTTTGTTTTTTTTGTATATTGTTTGTATATTGTTTTTTTTTTGTGATTTTCCTTTTTTTATTGTGACAGGACAGTAGAGAGATGACAGGAAATAAGGTGGGAGAGAGATGGGGGATGGGATCGGGAAAGGTCCACAAGCCGGGACTCGAACTCGGGCCGCCCGAGCGCAAAGGCGCTACATGTCAGCGCACTGACCACGAGGCCATTGGCGCCGACAAGAAAAGCTGAAGATGATGTTTATGCAATCATGTCCTCATATAAGGATGCGGCTGAGGTTGAAAAAAGCGCAAGCATCATGCGTACTCCTGTGTGTGTGTGTGTGTGTGTGTGGTAAATGAAATCACGCGTCTGCACTATTCATTTAGAGACACGCACGATTCATAATTAAATTGTTTTTTTGTGGTTTGAAACTCGATTTGATTTGTACTGTCCTGCTTTTTATTAATTCATAAAAAAAGTTGACAAATTCGTGTTATTCCTTTTTATACAGTAAATACCGTTTTTATGACTGGGTTCCGCGATTCCGTCCGTGTTTTCTGCATTGCGGAAATTACAGGGCCCTATTATATTGAGGTGTTTTGCAACTTCAGCAAAGTCTGCTGCTGCCTTAACTTTGAGAGACAACTGATGCGTGATCAGTGAAGCAGCTCCAGTCAGCAAGTGCTTTCGGTGTGAGAGTGCAAAGCTTTCATAAATTATTTTATTGGCAAATTGGTTTTGAAAATGCCCGATACCGATAACCATAAAAATGCTTAATATCGGCGCCGATAATCGGTCGACCCCTCAACATCTTGAATGGAAGCTGGGAGGAGACCGTGCGAACTGAATCGTATAGCGATCCTGATGGTTCTCGTGAGCCAGCGGGACAGATTGGGAAGCCCAGGCTCCCAAAAACTGAACCATTGGGGTCATGTGAACCACACACGTACGCATGATGGGGCAGCGAAGCGGAATTACTGGCCCAGACGTGGGAAGCGGAGCATCCCGATATGGGGGCACGGTCATATGCTGCGTCCTGACAGAGGAGGCCAGGGAAGGACGAGTGTTCCGCGGGGACCTCCTCTGACAAGGGTCTGGCGACAGAGGGGGACGAGAGTGGCGGAGCGTCGCGTCGCACACTGCCATCCGGGGCCTCTGGGGGCTCAGAGATGGGATTGTCAGTTCTTTCAAGGAACAAAAGATTCTCCCCCGGCCCTCCAACGGGGGAAGGAGTGGCCCTGCAACCACCTCCTGGGAAGAACTGCAACCCATCTCTGAAGCTGCCCATAACAGGAGCGCCGCTTTGCCTGGCGTTTAACAGGCTGCAGGGCTGGTACAGGCTGGGTGCCTTCCTGCGGCTACCTCCACGGCGCGGCTTGGGTGAAGGCTGCTGCTGGGACCGGGCGGGAGGGGCGGAAGCCGTGGGAGGGCGCCCTCGGCGGCGAACGGATTGAGGTGTCTGAGCGGGCTGAGGCATCTGAGCTGGCGGCTGGGTGGAGGCAGCAGCTGGACGCCGGGGCAGAATATGTTTAATAGCCTCAGTCTGCTTCTGGGCAGCCGAGAACTGTTTGGCAAAGTCCTCGACCACGCCGCCGAAGAGGCCAGCCTGGGATTTGGGAGAGTTGAGGAAACGTGTTCGCTCAGCCTCCCGCATATCAGCCAGGTTAAGCCACAGGTGTCTTTCCTGGACCACACATGTGGACACCGGCTGACCCAGGGAGTGTGCGGTCACCTTCGGTTCCTGTAGAGCGAGGTCGGTAGGGGCACGCAGCTCTTCCAGGATCAGCCCTACCCTCGTGCATGTCTCTGAGTATCCTGGCCTGGTAGACCTGGAGGATGGCCATAGCATCCAGTGAGGAGGCAGCCTGCCCCGCAGCTCTATAGGTCCTCACCACCAGAGTAGACGAAAAGCTACAGGCTTTGGAGGGGTGCTTAGGGTAGCCACGACAGATGGAGGCGCTGTGGGGACACAGTTGCACCGGGGGGACCCCAGTGTACACTTTGGCCGCGGCTGCATCGAGGGCAGAGAAGGCGGAAGAGGCCGCTGAGCAGTCGTGAGAAGTCAAATGGACCTCTTCATGCACTTCCGGGAAGAAAGGAATTGGGGGTCCCCAAAAACCAATCATCAAGCCTTGAGCGCTCGGGACATAGCGGAGGGTTCCACACAAGCCCGATGCTCGTGGCTGCCCGGCAAAGCATGGCAGTCAGTTCTGGATCAGACCTGGGCAATGCTGGCATCCCCGAAGGTGGCAGCACCGCAGAGCCTTCATCTCCAGATGACTCAAGCCCACCTTGTGATGTGGCGATAGACATGAATGTCATCTGCCGGGGTACCGAATGAAACACTGGACCCGCCACAAGACTGGCCAGTGACCTCATGTGGAAACCTCATGGGTTGCAATGTGCAAGAGGGGGGTGTGGCCCGAGGAGAATTTGTCGGGTTGTTCCACACCAAGAGCCTCAAATCACCCTGGCCACCAGCCAAAGTATTACATAGTTGCCCTATGCAAAATTTTCCCTTGCCATTGGCTCGATTTGTAAGAACTCGAAGGTGATAGGCTTCTAGGCGAAACCCCCATTTCATCATTCACTGACGTTACTCGTAGGGACTGAACGAAAGGGAACTCTTGTTATTAGCTGTTAAGTGAACTGCAGCAGCACTTATTGCTCGTGCTCACGTAATGTACAAGGATACTGAACATTATTCAAGACCCCGGTATACTCACGGCCAAGTTTATTTTCATTCTTCGCTTAAAAGTAAAAAGAAGTTGTAAATACCTTTGCAGTGATTTACCGTTAATGAACATCCCGACAACGTCCACAGCTGATAGCGACGTTTAGATGAATATGTGAATATTCATTAAGTCAAGTGGTTTGAAAAAAAATTCCATATATATATATATATATATATATATATATTAACAATTTAAAATGTATTAGGAAACAATATCTTAAAGTAAGAACTTACACAATGTTTTTCTTTTCTTTTTTTACATACCCGTGACATGTTTGGTTATATTTTCTCAAGAAAAAAGAAAAGCTATACTTCAAGATAATGTACTTCAAGCTTTTGCTAGTCAAGAAAATGCATCTTGCATTAAACAAAAATTTCATCTGTTTAAATATTTGTTGTTGGTAGTGGTGTTGGGATTAAATGCGTAGTATAAAATAATTTTTAGATCAGATGGGATGCCAGAAAGTTATTATATATCCAGATGCAATGGTATTACATTTGTTGGTTGTTATTATTCACAGACGCTGGGCTCCCGGGCAGCCGGATGACTGGAAAGGACACGGTCTGGGAGAGAAAGGAGAGGATGGAGAGGATTGTGGGCAGTTTATATTTACTGGGAAACTGAATGACAAGCACTGCTCCAGCAAAATGAGATTCATTTGCAGAGGGTAATTCTGAATCTGAAAAGAGCTGTGGTGTGATTTTTTTTCATAAAATTCTGTTTGTTTCGTTTTTATTTTTCTGGGTTTCATTTCTATTTTTCTGGGTTTCATTTTAATGGTTAAATTTCAAAAAGCTTGTCTAATTAATTTAAATAATTTAACAACAATTTATTAGAAGTTTAACAAAAAATTACATGTTTAGGGCCCTATGAAATACGTTTTTAATTTTTTTATCAAATTCTGTGTTTTCTGTTTTAAGATTTCTGAATTCCATTTGAATGGTTTGATAAAATTGTAATAATCAAAAAGCATGTCTAATTAATTGAATTAAAAAAAAGATTAATTAAAAACAAATCATTTCTATCAAATGAAGGCATAAAACATTAATTGAATGTATCTTTTAATCATATGAAATAAAAAAAATTGCCAAACAAAGTGCTGCACAATATGTGTCACAGTGTCTGGTTTGTGTTCCCTGGGTAACCACTAGATGTCCTCCTTCCCCACGGTGTCTGTCACCTTCTGAACTACATTCCCCACGATCCTTGTTTCTTCATTGCACTCAGCTGTCCCTTGTCATTAATCATTGCACTCAGCCAATTCCCCATTAGCATTGTCATTTCCCTGTGTATATATCCCTGTCTGTTTTAGTATGTGTCACGGAGTCCTTGTATTTATCATGCCACTTCAGTGTCTGTTTCTAGTCTGCTCTTGTCTTTTGTTTTTGGATTGCTATATTGGAATTTGACCCATGCCTGGATTTGACTACTGATTTTGGATTTCCCTTTAATAAATACTTACTGCTATTGGATCTCCCTGTTTCCTGTGTGTGGGAATCGTGACAGAAGGACTCCGTCACCACAAAGATCCAGTGGTATGTTTTCAGACTTCTCTTCCCCAGCCACCGAACGGGAGAGGAGAGATTTGTTTAAGGGAACCCGTCTAGTCATTTTTCGTGGGACCCGCGGAGGCCGCAGGGGAGGAGGTGGTGGATATGGACCCCAACACCACTCTCCGCTTCGGTCTTTTTTCAGCCCCGAGCCCGAACTGTCCAGCGGTTCCAGATCTGAGCCAGGGTTTAGCCCAGTGGTCCCTGTGCCGGTGGTCCAGAGTCCGGTGCGGTCCCAGTTCCGGTGGTCCCAGTTCCGGTGGACCCAGTTCCGGTGGTCCCGAGTCCGGTTGTCCCAGTTCCGGTGGTCCCAGTTCCGGTGGTCCAGAGTCCGGTGGCTCCAAGACACAGGAGGAGGGGAAAAGCTCCCTCCGTAACTGTTCCGGTGGTCCCGACCCGGAGGCCATCCCGGAGGTGACTGCCATCCCTGACGCGTCGCCCTGGTACCCTGCCCTGCCGGTCTCGCCCGAGCTGCTCGCCCTACCGGCCCCGCCCGAGCTGCTCGCCCTGCCAGCCTCGCCTGAGCTGCTCGCTCTGCCAGCCCCGCCCAAGCTGCTCGCCCTACCGGCCCCGCCCGAGCTGCTCGCCCTGCCAGCCCCGCCCAAGCTGCTCGCCCTGCCGGCGCCACCCCAGCGACCTGGCACGTCTGCCGATCCAGAGCCTGTGTCTTCGGACAGGATGGCCTCCGCCGAGCCTGTTCACGTCACGCCAGCCGAGCCTGGGTTTTCGGACAAGAGGGCCGCTGCCGAGCCTGTTCATGTCACGCCTGCCGAGCCTGTGTCTTCGGACAAGATGGCCTCCGCCGAGCCTGTTCACGTCACGCCTGCCGAGCTTGTGTCTTCGGACAGGATGGCCACCGCAGAGCCTGTTCACGTCACGTCTGCCGAGCCTGTGCTTTTGGAGAGGATGACCGACGCCGAACCTGTGGCTCCTGAGCCGGTGGTGTCTGTTCCAGTTCCTGATCCGGTAGGGTCTGTTCCAGTTCCTGATCCGGTGGTGTCAGTTCCAGTTCCTGAGCCGGTGGTGTCGGTTCCAGTTCCTGAGCCGGTGGGGTCGGTTCCAGTTCCTGAGCCGGTGGCTGTTCCAGTGCCTGAGCCGGTGTCTGTTCCAGTGCCGTCTCCGCCGTGGCCGCCCGAAGGGTCGTGGCCACCTGATGAACTGTCCGCTCCGCCCTGGCCGCACGAGGGAAAGTCTCCGCCCTGGCCGCCTGGAGGGTCGTCTCCGCCCTGGCCGCCCGATGGGCTGTCGTCTCCGCCCTGGCCGCCCGATGGGCTGTCGTCTCCGCCCTGGCCGCCCGATGGGCTGTCGTCTCCGGCCTGGCCGCCCGATGAACTGTCACTCCCTGTCCCCGTTTCCCTCCATGGACCTGGCCCCCCATCCCTCCCCCTGATCCTCCACCAGTCCACCTCCCGCCTGGACTCTTGTTTTGTCGGTCACGTCTTGGAGCGTCTGGTAGCCGCTCCGTAGAGGGGGGGTTATGTCACAGTGTCTGGTTTGTAGTGTCTGGTTTGTGTTCCCTGGGTAACCACTAGATGTCCTCCTTCCCCACGGTGTCTGTCACCTTCTGAACTACATTCCCCACGATCCTTGTTTCTTCATTGCACTCAGCTGTCCCTTGTCATTAATCATTGCACTCAGCCAATTCCCCATTAGCATTGTCATTTCCCTGTGTATATATCCCTGTCTGTTTTAGTATGTGTCACGGAGTCCTTGTATTTATCACGCCACTTCAGTGTCTGTTTCTAGTCTGCTCTTGTCTTTTGTTTTTGGATTGCTATATTGGAATTTGACCCATGCCTGGATTTGACTACTGATTTTGGATTTCCCTTTAATAAATACTTACTGCTATTGGATCTCCCTGTTTCCTGTGTGTGGGAATCGTGACAATATGGAAGATAATTTTTTGATTATTCCTTAAATTGTTTTAATAATAATTTATTATTATTATTAGTGTTAGTATTATTAAAACATTGAGACGTAGCTAAATTCTACTGTACTGTTGGACAGGTTGCTATGAAGACTTTGGAGTTTCTGTGTGTTTATGATATGACGATAGTTTCTCAAATGAAGTGGTAAAATGCTGTTGAAGTGACTCTCAGAGTGGCTCTGGAGCTGAAGTTCATGCATTAATGTCCTTATATATATATGTATATATATAAAATGAACACCAGGTTTGTTGTGCCTTGTGGGCATATACAGTACGTGTAGGGCTGCATAAAATAATAATAACAATAGCCTATAACATGCGGCCTATAAATCGTTAAAAGGGAACACTTCAGTAACACTACACTAGAGAAAAATATATGGATTATCATATGTAACTTCAAATGTTTCCATTCGTTATGAAATGAGATTGGAGTTAAAACATGAAGCCTAATGTTTGGCGCGTTTTGCTTTTCAAACGCACAGCGTGAGTAACTCGAACTCTCAGCGCGTGCAGAGAACATATTTCAAAATGTGTCTTGTCTATATAGCCTATATATATATATATATATATATATATACAGACCCTTTCCAAAAAATTTTAATATCATGGAAAAGTTTATTTATTTCCATAATTCCATTCAAAACGTTAAACTTCCATAGATTATAGATTCAGGGCCCACAACTTAAACGATTTAAAATATTTAGTTGTTTATTTGTACATAATTTGGGCTTCCAGCTCATAAAACCCACAAAAACAGGATTTCAAAAATAATTTGAATATTACATGAAATCACACAGTAATTACACAGTGATACCATGGTCATTGAACCAGGTTTTGGTTCTTTTGGCAGTGTGGGCAGGTGCAAATCCTGCTGGAAAATGAAGGAAGTCTCTGAAAATGTCCTGGTAGACGGCTGCGTTGACTCTGGATTTAATAAAGCGCAGTGGACCAAAGTCCTCTTTTCTGATGAGAGCAAATTTTGCATCTCATTTGGAAACCAAGGTCCCAGAGTCTGGAGGAAGAATGGAGAGGCACACAATCCAAGATGCTTGAAGTCCAGTGTGAAGTTTCCACAGTCTGTGTTGGTTTGGGGAGCCAAGTCATCGGCTGGTGTTGGTCCACTGTGCTGTCCACTCAACGCAGCCGTCTACCAGGACATTTTCAGAGCACTTCATGCTTCCTTCAGCAGACAAGCTTTATGGAGATGCTGACTTAATTTTCCAGCAGGATTTGCACCTGCCCACACTGCCAAAATAACCAAAACCTGATTCAATGACCATGGTATTACTGTGTAATTACTGTGTGATTTCATGTAATATTCAAATTTTTTTAAATCCTGTTTTCGTGGGTTTTATGAGCTGGAAGCCCAAATTATGTATAAATAAACAACTAAATACTTAAAATCGTTTAAGTTGTGGGCCCTGAATCTATAATCTATGGAAGTTTAACGTTTTGAATGGAATTATGGAAATAAATAAACTTTTCCATGATATTCAAATTTTTTGGAAAGGGTCTGTATATATGAAGAGTTCAGATGCAAAAGCCTCTAAGTGCCATCTGAAATTTTCTTCTAGAATGATCATTTTTATCAAGCTCGTATATTTAAGTTCAGTAATTTCACTTAAGTGCAATGAAAATGACCTATTAATTGTCATTTAAGTGAAATTACTGAACTTAAATATACGAGCTTGATAAAAATTATCATTCTAGAAGAAAATGTCAGATGGCACTTAGAGGCTTTTGCATCTGAACTCTTCATATATATATGGTTGGGAACCGAGAATCGGTTCTTATCCAGAACCGTTAGTGTTTTTGAAAAATATCGGAACCGTGCGAAATTCCTACGTTTCGGTTCCGAAAACGGTTCTGGTGCGATGTGTGGGCGAAGTGCTGGGAGCTTATCCTTTAATAGCGACGTCTCACCTCATATTAAAATAGTAATGAATGCACTAAAAAGCCCTCGCACTACTCATATACGTTTTGTGTCAGATATCAACGCAGAGAGAAAGAGAGTATAAAGACAGTAGAGCTGCACGATTAATCTTTAAACATTCTCGATCTCGATTCAAACACCCACGCGATCTTATTCCTAAATGACAAAAACTTCACACCGGCACATTCAAATCTGTTTGCGCTGTCGCTGACCCAGAGAGAGCAGTTGTCGAAACAGCTTTACTTTCAGTCTTTTCAATCACACAGTATCGATATTTCTGTGCTACAAATATTCAAATGATCACAGAAGTACTGAGATAAAAGTTTATAGTTCGAGTATAAACACTGATGTCTACGGTAGCAACCAAAATATTAAATCACATTTTGAAAGTCGCTGCCTTCAAATAACGAGTGTATCGATTACATCTGATGCTTCAAAATATTCATAAAGACGCAGTCCGTAACTTTTTTTGTGTTATACAGTAAGATACAATAAGAATTTACAAAATGTATACAATGAGCGAGTACATCATGAATGCCTTTTTTCAAACTGTGTTTTTGTCTTATCCTGAATCACTACGGTAAGCCTGTAATAAACGTTTAAATCTGACTACTTTAGACTGGCCGGCAGATCGTGTTGGAGAATTTCCCTCGTCTCATGTAAAAGTCTGAATGCAGAAATACCAAGCAGAAAATAGGTCACAAGGATAACAGAATGGAAAAGTGCCCAAAAACCTGTAGGAGGGATGCTGGTGTTGGGAGGCACTGAAAGAAAAATGTGTTATATAAGATGTTTTGAGATGTTCCACCAATAGAAGAAGGTCTAGGGGAAGATGTTTTTAATGGTGGCAAGGACACAAGGAAGAGATAGATATGAGGGTGCTCATTGGGCACCTAGCGATAAGAAAAAGGTATAAGACATGAACACTGGCAATGGTAACTTTAGATGACCAGCTGGCTTCTCACTTTGTTGTTTGTACAACAAAAGTTAATTCTTCTGACCTGGAACTTCGACCTGAATCAAGGACTTTGAATTTGCCACAACAATCGCAGCCGCTGCGGAGTAGCCTAGTGCCTAGTAGTGCGTGCGTGACTCGTCATAGATATAAACAGAGAGAAGTATCTCTGGCAACAGTGACTCAGACCCGCAAGAGCGCTGATTCATCCAGTAATGAAACAAGTGAAGTCTTTATAAATCAATCATTCAAACCGATTTTAAAAATATTCTGTTCTACACACATCTTAGATGTGTGTTCAAGCATATTCTACCTCTTCTGAGAGGGTATTATCCACTGCAGGAGATACAATAAGCTAGGAGAGGTCCCAAATTATCCTAGAGAATGCAAACATTTTTTTTTTCCTTCAGAAAAATGTATTCCTTTTTTTGCAAAAATTGCTTAATATGTTGAATTTGTTGACATTACCAGTCTGTTAAACTCATTTGTCAAGTATAAGAAATAAACACAAAAAGGATAGTGCATTTTTCCCTTACTACTATTTTTTATTAGTTGTTTTAATATTTTTTTATTGAATGGGAACCGGAATCGGAACCGGAAAATTTCTTACGATTCCCAAACCTATCTATCTATCCATCTATCCATCTATCTATCTATCTATCTATCTATCTATCTATTGATCATTTCGAATGATCAGGGTTGGAGCTAAATTGTGCAGGACAGTGGCCCTCCAGGACCGAGTTTGAGAAACCCTGTACTACGTGATATCACAGTTTGACATGTCTGTCATTGGAAAGTTCCACGTGGTGTAATGAATAATTAAGAGCAAGTGTCTTCTCATTGGATAAGAAAACTCAGTCTCATGAATAATTATGAGACACCGATGAGTCATCAAAGTACTATAGTGCTCTGCTACGTGGACACGATGAAGATTTTAAACCCGGAAGATGAAAATAGCGGACAAAAACTCAAATTTAACCATTTTCCCCCCATTAAATCTAACAGATGCTAATATTGTCTTCAATGGTGTTCAACACACATACCTCGGTTAAAATCTCAGAAAATTTGGTTTAGGGTTTCATGACCCTTTAAAGTATCTGTACTTTACTTGAGTATAATTTTTTCTGGAAACTTTTTACTTTAACTTCACTACATTTGAAAGACAAATATCATACTTTTTACTCGACTACATTTCTGTCAAGGTCCTTGAGTAGAAAGTAGTAACGTCATTCAGGGGATCATTTTTTTTTTCATCTCTAAAACCTGATTGTTTTTTTTTGCAGGAGACTTATCAGTAATCTCTCTTGTAGGGTCACGTGTCGTGAAGTTCAGCGATTTCCCAAAATTTTCTTTGAACACTAATCAACTGATGGCAAAATGGATGAAGCCAGATCCTCGGCACATGCGCGCATCCATGGCAAATAGGTATTTCTGTTTGGCTGTTTGTTAAAGCATTATTGCTGTTGGGCAGTAATACAGCTATTGTTGTGTATCTGGTTTTAAAGCAGGTTGGATTTTTACAGACCTTTTGATTCAAATGTGCATGAATGGATTCACATATACTTCTTTTGTTGGGGTGGTAGGAGTGTAAAAAAAAAAAAAGATGATTATGGAGGTCTTTTTTTGTCAATTCGTTTGTTTAATTTCTATAGGATTTATAACATTCTGAAAGCTCTTAATCCCACAGATACTACTAACTGGTAGGTGTATTCACTAGATTGCTTCAGAGGCATAAGGTACAGTAAGTTTTAATGCAACAATAATACAACAATCCATTGACATTTACTTTTGATACTAAAGTACTTTTTAAAACGAGTAGGCCACTTCTGTACTTTTACTTGAGTAAAAATCGGTCTTTACAACTTTTACTTGTAACGGAGTAATATTTGACCAGTAGTATCTGTACTTTCAAGTCAGGAAGTTGTGTCTTTTTTATTCTGTTTCTGCAGAATAATAAGTCAATATTTTTTGGGAAAGAGGAACAGAAAGTGTTGTGTTATTATACAGAACTGCCTTGTTTACTGTCATTGCAGGAGCTCTTTTGAATGTGATTTGGATTCTCTCTAGGAAGCAAGTAACTGCAAAAGTTATGATGGTCTATCAGAAAATGGATAGTTCTGAAGAAATCATTAAAATGGACATGGAATATGAACGGAAGACGACATTTAGCAAAGGTATGACATTTTGCTATGATACTAAATAGTATTTGATACAGGAAAATGTCTTTGTGTTGTATATGAGAGAAAGAGTTTTAGTTAGTTGTACAATACCTTCAATGCCTGGAATACTTTATAATCACTTTACATTATATGATGCGTTACAAAGAAATTAGGGCTGGGTAAAAAATATCGATTTCTCGATTTTAATCGATTCTCATTTTTACGAACCGATATCGATTCTTAAATCCCAAGAATCAATTAGTCATCCTGTTTTCATTTGATGAATGAATGTAACATTGTAGCGCGCATCCCATCCAATAAATCGCAATAATCTTTGTGCTTTGTAACTATTGATATGAAACAAAGTCTCAGATTTCAAATTACGTCCATTTTCTTACGAAATTCAAAAACCTAAATAGCGTTTTGTCGCTGTGGCGTGAGATCGCTCTGGCTCAGCTCAAGAGAAGCACATGATCTTCTCTTCCGCCTTAATAATACCAGTTACCGCGCGAAATAAACATGAATGAGCATCTGAAAGTGTGTTAAAAGGTAGAGAACAACTTATCGAAATCTGTATCATGTGACATGGAATCACTCAATTGTGTTTCAACCGTGGAAAGACTTCAGTAAATCAGCTTGTAAACAATGACATGTAACGTCACATTTACCTCAGAAAAACCATATCCAGTGACCATAAACTCGTTAGTCAGCGAGAAGAATTAACTAGAGAGGAGCATTTTGCTATATGCACCATATTACATATTCATTCTAATTTTTAATGTTGCATGTTTGAATAAATCTGGCAGGTTTTTATGACAGCCACCATTTAAATGTTTATATTTCATATAATTGTATTATTATAAAAATAAATAAAAGTGTAATTTAAGTGTTTGTATACAAATCAGTTCATTTTTACCTTCAATATTTTAGTAGGCTAATGAAGCCTAGTAGGCTACGGCTGACTCCCATAGTTTACAGCATTAGTTAAGAGATTTGTTTTCCTTGAGAAAATATGCCATGTATTGTAGCTGATTTACAAAATAATCAATATTGAATCGAATCGGAATCGAAATTGAATCTAATTGCAAGCTTGTGAATCGAAATCGAATCGAATTGTGAAATTTGTATCAATATACCCAGCCCTAAAAGAAATTAACCTTGAGATTGATTAAAGCATTTGATTCATTATTCATAATCTAAACATTGTGGCTTATGTTTGTTAATGACTACTGTGAACATTTTGAACAAAGATACGGAGCCCCTAATGGGACATGGTGATTGAAAAAAATATGAGATGTGAGGGAAAAATATTTGAATGCTTTCGCATTCCCCCGAAAAACGTTGCGTTTGCTCACAAAACCTTTGCATTCCTTCACAAAAACGTTTGCGTTCCCCCGAGAAACTCTAAAGAACTTAAAATTTACATAAAGCCCACCCCCAGGAACGCAATTTATAGATATTATAATCAGAATATGCTAATCAATGACTAGAAGATACATTTTTATCATCAATGTTTGAGATTCAAGTTGGCTGAATTGCTTTAAAGAAATAAAAGAAAGTAAAATGTGATTTCTCATGGTGTGGTGTTTTCTGCAGGTCGTCCATGTAGCAGAACAACTGGCATCTTTGTGCTTGTAGGAACAGTCTGCATGATTATTTTCATCATCATGACTTCTGTCATCTGTGAGTGGTTAACATCATACTTTGAAAGTGTTGCGCTGTAAAATATTTGCATTTTAAAAAGTGAGTAATGCAACAAAAAAAAAAACATAATAGTGGTATACATGTTTACAGCCTTTAAATTATGCAGATAAAAAAAAAAAAAAAATGTTTTTGTTCCCAGTTGTTCATCAACAAAGAACATTCTCAGTGCTGGAGAGTTGGATGAACATTCATAGTTTCAATCAAACTTCAGTCAAATCTCAAGGAAAGAATATTGAGACCTTGATGACCAATCTTGCCTCTTCATTGAGTTCAATCACATACAAACAAGAGGAAAACCAACAAAAGCTGGGTGAGATTTAAAAATTGTATTAGTACATTTAAATCCTCCTAAACCAACACGTGTGTCAGGATAATGTTGGGTTTTGTGTTAGTTTCATTCCTGTGTTTGTTTCATGTGATTCAGTTCAGTTTAGTCTTAAGGTCCTTGCACACAGATTTCAAAATGCTCGTCCTTAACTTAGGTCCATCATAAAAAAAAATCACATCAGGTATGATTTTATGCCTTTTTTCGCATCCGTAGCAAGCATTTTGAGAGGTTTTTTGACAATTCAGAGCCACCGAATGACAAATACGAAAAAAACGCATGAAAATTTCGGAAGATTTAGGGTAGGCCTACGTTTACACAACAACGATATGCTTAAAACAGAGAAGTCCTTTGAGTTTTCTGAGTTTTCATTGTCTAAACGATCTCCATTCACACTGATCCGTGAAAGTGACTAAAAACTCTCTATTCTCCTGCCAGGCCATTAGATGGTCATCATTTTCAGTTTAACGTTTTTGTTGTTTACACAGACCGTTTTCAAAAACTTCCACTTTGAAACCCATTTTCAAAAGTTTTTGTTTTTAGGGAACCAAAACACCATTGTCGTGTAAACGAACGGCCAAAATGCATAAAAAGTTTAACTTTTTTAGTTGAAAACGGTGTTGTGTAAACAGCCCCTCAATTACCTCCCAGTTCGTCTCCTTGGTTACTGATTATGTTCAGCTGTCTGTCATTTAGTTTCCCTGTTTATAGTCCCTGTCTCATTCAGTTCATTGTCGGTTCTCGTCTGTAGTGTGAGTAGTTTATGTGATCATTCTCTGTGCCTTCAGATGTACAGGGTGGGCCATTTATATGGATACACCGCAACAACATGGGAATGGCTGGTGACACCAAAGTCCCGTTTGTGGCACACCAGTACATGTGAGGGGGCAAACTCCTCAAGATGGGTGGTGATCATGACATATACTAATGTGCCACAAACAGGACCTCAATATCACCAACCACTCCCATGCCACCACGGTGTATCCATATAAATGGCCAACCCTGTATTATCATCATGTTTATTAATGAAAGTTAGCATTGATCTTGATCATCTTCATTCTGTAAACTACAACATCGGTTGCTGACAACATGGATATGCTCATCTAAATATATCGATTTGTTTTTTCTACCAGGACACAACTGTGTATTTCTGACTGTAATAGCAGGACTTGTTTTACTTCTTTTTCACAGAGCGCCAGCAAGGTCTGTCACACACTGAAGTGAAGAGTTTGATGAACAGTTTGAGTCTTGCTGTGTCAGCGCTGACATCCAAACTGAATGATTCAGGTCTGCAAATCTGATCATTTAAAGGAGACAACCATAAGAAATACTTTTAAGAGCAAACTCTCATATTCTTGATTGTTTATGAATCATATATATATAATATTTTTCCTTTCACAGTTGACAACCAAGTGCAGAAACAGACTGAAACACAAAA